>NW_025764347.1:0-420700 GCF_021015755.1 Lentinula edodes
CTAGATTGACAGTCAAAGTCAATACTGAATCAATCTAATAAGTTGAAGGGACCATATACCCATACTACCACAAGTTGGTTAGTTTACCCATCCCCGATACTACCTTCGGATAGCAGTCTACCTGTTTGTCAAGCAGGATTATACCAGACTCGGACTACATCCGAAGGATGACCATTCACGTCTGACATACCAAGGGTATTCTTATTGGACCTTACACTGGCAGGAGTTTGGAAGAACTTACTCAAGTGACCATGAATCAAGGATTGACTCGAAATGACTTTCTAGAACTTAGGAATTGTCAAATACTCCTTCTAGAATGAGAACATGCATTAATCTAAAAGACTGTGATTTAGTCTAATAGACCAATCAGGTTGCATGGTTGAGGAAAATGACTAGAAGAACGATCAAAGTACTGCAAGGCTCCGAAGACATATCAAATGAATGTCAAAGAGTCCTGACATAGAAAATATTGAAGAATACAATTAAATGAATACTATGCATAACTCCCTTGATAGAGTATAGGCACAATGGGTGTCTATTAAAAGAGAGAAGCAATTAGTTTAATCCAGATGAATCAGATTAATAGGATCAGAATCGAGGAGAGCTGATTTGCCTCCGGACGAGGTGACAAATGATCGAAGTAAGTGTTGAACAGCAATGACAGCTGAACACCATTTGAGTCATTCTCCAAAACAATTAAATTAAATGAATATTGAAGTACCTACCTATGTTTGGAGGTATACTAGAATCTTGGAACCATTATGGACCAAATAAGGACATGTAGATTCAAATTAAATGGTATCTGACCGATTGTAGAAGTTTCCTTGCGGTTCCAAACGTTTATTTTATTAAATTAATTGTATTGTGCAGCTTTACAGCCTGTATGTATAAATAGCGATCCGATGTATCTGGAATACAAGTGATTTTGGGACGACGTTGCAGTGCTAATCCGTAAAAAGGAAAGACACACTCCCGCCAGACTGAAACCTCTTCGCTAGCAGCCATTCAGGCCCGGCACTTGTGAGTATAGGAATGTCGTGTTCTGCTCCTTGTGACTGCGAGAAGTATATCCAGTTGTTGGGTATTCTTCGAACTTAGGATCAGTTGTTGGTCTTAAGGGCAAATCACGCTGTGTGGTTGTGCCAGCACATAGTTCTAGCCCTCTGTAGGGGTCTGTGTGTTTTGGTTTTAATTTACTTTGATTCAAACCCCCAATTCTTGATATACCCATATCAATACAATCAAAGTGTCATAAAGTACGCAGCCCCTATCATTTTCCTTTTCTCACTGTCTCGACGCCTTTACTTGTACGATACATCATCCCATCACTGTCAAACCCCCATCGATTACTGATCCACCTGACCTATCTTCTCCTTCTACTGGCTTCCGCCACCTTCCTTGTTCCTAAACTGTACAGTATTACATCGTTGTTTCTTGCAGACCGGATTATGTATATATAGCCAACCCTCCACAGCCTGGTCCTGTCATATGCATGCAATTCACCCATACGCTTCCCGGCCCGGCCCGGAGCGGCCGGACTTCGGATTAATAACCTTGTGACCATCATTGTATTTATTTATTGTTCCGAGCTTTCATCGAGGTCTTCTGACTGTATTTGGGATGTATATAAGCTAGAATACTTTGTACGTTGTAGTAAAGCTTGAAATCAAGTGTACCATCTTATCCCACTCTTTAATATCTCCTTTACCTTTGCTTCCGGACTCCCGGATCATCAGGAACCCCATTTAGGCTGCTCATCTTGACATTATATCCTTGCCATTATATTCCCGGGGACACAACAGTGTGTGAAGGGTGTTGCTAATAGCTTCACCGACGTCCCACTCCCAGTGTGTACTACAGGCCAATACTCAGTTCCGGACCTCGGAGTTATCCCGGGCCATTCCCGGGCCAGATCCGGCCTCAGGACCTCTATAGCTATTGACCTGTAGGCACGGTCTTGTCAGTATTTCAAGCTTACACTTCATTACACTGTTCCTTCACCAAAATACCCCTTCATTATGTCTTTTGGCTCTGATTTCCTCGAGTATGCCTTATCGTTACCTGATCCGGTTGGCCCGGACCCGGAACCTTCGGATCCGTCGGACCAATCTAGCCCATCTGACCACAATTCTGAACAAGAATTAGTTCAGTCCGGTACTAATTCCGATCCTGACCAGTCAAGTTATGACTTGGAATTTCCTGGCCCATTTGATTATGATTATCTTCATGAATCCTCTGACTTCGACTCGGATCACCCCGGCCCTTATGATCTCCGTTACCTACATTCCTATCCTTCATCCTCAGCCTCAGACTCGGTTGAGTCTTTCCACTCATTTGCCTCTGATAACTCCGAAGCGCCGGAACTCCGGCCCGGTGATGACAGATCTGGTCATCCTCACCTCGGACCCGATGGCAGGCTTGTGGACTCTGAGAGGGAAAGGCGCAGGGTGCTTGGGTTGTGCTTTTATTGTGGAGGAGAGCATATGAAGGTAGACTGTCTCAAACTGCAGGCCTGTACAGGACAGAACTACGATGCAGATAACTCTGAATCGGATGTTCCGGGCTCCGATGATGGTTCCGAGTAATTCCTAATTTTTTCTACATTTTAATTCCGACTTTTCCGACCATTTCCGATTTCCTTTCCTTTCATGATTCTCACTTATTTGACCTTACGAATTCCTTTCTTTCCGAATTTCGGCCCGTTTTTATGCCCTTCAATGATTATTCAGTATTTGACATTATCATTGATATTATTTCCGAGCTTCGGCCCGCATTTTTGCGATTTTTCCAAGGTTTGAACCAATGTTTCCTTTTCTTTCATGATTTCACTTGTTGACCTTGCAAATTCCCATTCCTTCCGAACTTCGGCCCGATTTTTAGGCCTTTTTATGATGATTCATTGTTTGACATGATATATACTTCATTTCTGAGTTTCGGCCCAAGTTTTGGCTCCCTTGTTATTATTCTCAATATCTGGGGCTCATTTCCGCTTTTTCCGAATGTCGGCCCGATTTTTATATCTTTACATAATCAATTTTTGTTGACACTATGATTCACTTCACTTCCAAGCTTCGGACCGCATTTTTTCCAGCCATTCCACTTCTGTTTCGAGTTTTTGAATATTCAGGTAATGTTTCATTGTAATGACTATTATTGCTTCATTCCGGTCCGATTATGCCGATGTTTTTGCTTATTATTGATTACTAATTATTCCATTCCATGTTTCCGACCTTGCTCCGATTTTTCCGTCATTTTATTGGCATTATCTCAAGCTTGCTCATTAGCACTTCCACTCACTTACCTGTTATCATTTCTATTTATGTTGATTCCTTTGCTTCACCCACAAGCTGCTCCTCTTTTTAGTAGGATTTCATTGATTATTTGTTAGGATACAGTTTCTACTCCCACTTAGATCCGTTGATCTGCCGGGTAGACCGAAACACTTTTTTCCAACTCATTTTTTATGATTATCCTTATAGCGCTTTCCGGCTTTGCTTCCCTTGGAACTTCCGGTCTCGGGATGGTTCTACCATCATTCTGGACACTTTGTGTCAATTTCGGCCTTTTTAAGGCATCGCTCTTGTGTGGATATCAGCTTAGGTTATCATCTCTGGCAGCACTTTGTGTTGATTGGTATGCCGGACTTTTCCGCAGTTTCCAACGATTTTTCCGGCCCAATCCCGCCCCTCGGTTCAGATTTTATTCCGAAATTTTCCCTACTCCATTACCCTATCCTCCTACATCACCATTTACTCCAACTTCGGGTCTTGATTCATGGCTTTCGAGGGCTCAAGCGTACTTGGGGGATACTGCTGTATTCCAGTCCTGTATTCCAATTTTCGGACCGGCTGCTCCCGATTTTTCCGAATTTCGGAACTTGTTTTAGTCTTTTGAGACTTCAGAACACTTTCCGGCCGGCCCGGACTTCGGAAGTTACGTGGTCATCCATTCTTTTGCTGATTATTTTGTTACGAGTTTACTTTGTTTCAATCTGGTTTTTGTTTGCTTTATTATGTTCCTTTGACCCCCTACATCGGCAGGCCGATCCTTTCCAATTTCTCCAAGACTCCCACTTTTAATTTATTCTTTACTACTGGATTTAATCCAATCCCTTTGCTTTACTATACTTTACTATTTCACTGCACACATATTCACAGAGGCCTTCGTGGGCTCAGGCCTAACGGGGGGATACTGTCATATGCATGCAATTCACCCATACGCTTCCCGTCCCGGCCCGGAGCGGCCGGACTTCGGAGTAATTACCTTGTGACTTATTTATTATTCCGAGCTTTCATCGAGGTCTTATGACTACTGTATTTGGGATGTATATAAGCTAGAATACTTTGTACGTTGTAGTAAAGCTTGAAATCAAGTGTACCATCCTATCCTAGTCTTTAATATCTTCTTTACCCTTTGCTTCCGGACTCCCGGATCATCAGGAACCCCACTAGGCTGCTCATCTTGACATTATATCCTTGCCATTATATTCCCGGGGACACCAACAGTGTGTGAAGGGTGTTGCTAATAGCTTCACCGACGTCCCACTCCCAGTGTGTACTACAGGCCAATACTCAGTTCCGGACCTCGGAGTTATCCCGGGCCATTCCCGGGCCAGATCCGGCCTCAGAACCTCTATAGCTATTGACCTGTAGGCACGGTCTTGTCAGTCAGGTCATTCAGAGGTCGTGCTATTTTGGCAAAGTTCTGGATAAAGCGTCAGTAGAAGTTTGCAAATCCCAAGAACCCTCGTAGTTCCTGAAGGTTAGTAGGGACTGGCCAGTTACAAACAGCCGCTACTTTTACCAGATCCATTCTCACCTCCCCTTCTGAGATGATGAGTCCAAGGTATTCAATCTGTTGTTGTTCGAATTCACATTTTTCGGGTCATAGATAGAGGTCGTGCTTTTCTAACCGAGTTAATACTTCCCGTACCACTCGTCGGTGTTCTTCGAGGTCGTTACTGAAGATAAGGATGTCATCTAGGTAAACTGCCACCTTGCCGGCTGCAATGAGGTCAGCAAATATAGCGTTCATAAGTGCTTGGAATGTGGCCGGGGAATTTGTGAGACCAAAGAACATAACCTTAGGCTCAAACAAGCCTCGGGTTCTTGCAAATGCGCCTTTCCATTCATGCCCCTTCTTAATCCGTATGTTATTGTAGCCCCAGCGAACGTCAAACTTCGTGAAGTATCTTGCTCCCTGAAGTTGGCTAATGATGTCAGCAACTAATGGGAGAGGGTATCGGTTCTTCACAGTGTACTCGTTCAGTTTCCAGCAGTCTTGTACAAAACGGAGTTTTCCATCCTTCTTCTTTACAAAGAAGACCGGTGATGAGATTGGTGATTTTGAGGGGACGATATAGCCTTTCCGTAGGTTTTCTTCTAGGAAACGATCCAACTCCTCCTGCTCGTTTAGGGACATGGAATAAATCTTGGTACGCATGGTTGCCGGTGCTCCAGGTATGAGATCAATTGCATGGTCCCAAGGTTGGTGGGCAGGTAATCGTTCGGAGGCGGATTCTGAGAAAACCTTCTTGAAATCACGATACTGCTCAGGGACCATTTCTTTGAAGGTTTTAACGGGTTTGTCTCGGTTGGCTTCCTCTGCTAACTGCTGAGAGTAAGTGAATCCTGCGGCGCACCAGACTTCCTCCGTCTGTTCCTCTAGAATTCCTGCTTTTACCCATGCCCGGCGAGTTTTATGATTGGCTCGAATTCGGTGTATTGGTGGTTCTTCCACCGCTGCTGATTCACTCTGTTCAAGGGTCGCTTCTAGTGGCACCTCAATGTGGGGGTTTTCTGCGGGAGGTTCCAGTTCCGGGAGTTCGAGGATCGGGGTTTCTGTGTGAGTGGCGGCTAGATGAGAGTACAAGATCTCCTCGTCTGGGACTTCTTCTATCGTTACTCGAGGAGGCTTTACTGAGAGTCGTCCTTTCTCCCAATCAATCTCCGGGTTTACCTTCCGTAGCCAGGGGAGTCCAAGGATGATGTCTTCACCCCCTAGGTTGGTGATCAGAAAGTCCATCCATCGCTCTTGATTATCCACTGTGAGTGCTAGACGTGCAAAATGGGTTATCCGTCCAGCTCGGTTAGGTGTTCCATCGATATTAAAAACGTCGATTGGTTTATGGAGGGGTGCACATCTTACGTGGTTCCGGGTGGCAAAGTCTTGGTTTAAAAACAGGGCGGTAGCTCCACAGTCTACCATGGCTGCAGTTGTTATACTGTGATTCCTTCCTCTTAGTCTCGCATGAATTCGGAAATGTGGGGACGTGGAGTTTAATTCCCGGATCGACGATATTGTACATGATGGGTGCGAGTCATATGAAGAAGTAGCAAACATAACAAACTGATTACGGGGTACTCTCGGTGCAGCCGAAGCGGGTACCCTCTTTAAAAACCCTGTTGAAAGCCAGAAGACAAGGAGGACATAGCGTTAGCACGATCAAGTAATTCCCTTATTTGACCAATCTGATTGGAAAAGTCCTGGTTAGGAGGGCTCGGGGTAGCAGCTACAGGTGCATGAGCAGATGTTGGGGTCGAGGACGCGATTTGGACGGATTCGTTTGGGAATAGGGAGAATGGCGCGGGTCCTGTAGCGGATATCTGTTGGCGTCGAGGTTGCTGGTGTCAGCCTCGGTCTCGTCCAAGTCCCATGAACTTGTCTTGGCAGACTGCTTCCAGATGTCCTCGGCGTCCACAGTAATGGCAGGTGGTTTCTCAGTGTGGGCAGTTTTGCTTGACGTGACCTTAGGCACCACAGCCGAAGCATCGTCCTCGCATGCGAGCTAGGAATGCCTCCCTAGTATTCCCATTACTAGTGTGGGTTGCATCAATGTCCATAGCGTGGGGGTCGGCAGGGGTAGTGTGAGCGGTATGTGTGGGAGGGTATCCAGAGTTTCGGCCAGTCATGGTGGGATCGTGCAGGTAGACATCCACCGATATGGCCCGTTTGATTGCCTCCTTCAGAGTCGGAGCAATTCCTTGGGCGATGTTTACGGTGATGAGATGTTGTCGGATCTCTGGGAGTAACGCAGTGAAGAAAGGTTCCCGCAAGTCAATATCAGA
The DNA here is from genome assembly GCF_021015755.1 of Lentinula edodes. Lineage (NCBI taxonomy): Eukaryota > Fungi > Basidiomycota > Agaricomycetes > Agaricales > Omphalotaceae > Lentinula > Lentinula edodes. Next base: position 7,068 of record NW_025764347.1, read on the forward strand.
CATTTCAGTCCGATCTCCGATATCCTTGAACTTCTGAGCGAATTCCGCAACTGTCTGCCCTTTACTTTGCCTGAGATTCTTGATCTTGCTACGGGCTTCCATACCTGGGTCCATTGGTTCAAACCGTTGGCTAAATTCCTTCAAGAACATATCCCAATTTCCACCGAAAGGGGGATTTTCTGCACTGAAATGTAGCAGATGGGGAGTTGCCCAATCTCCGGCACTTTCTGTGAAGAAGCCCAAGGCGGACTTGATAAGTTTCACTTGGCTTTTGGCGAGATCAGGTTGTTCTGACACCCAATTTTGGAACTGAGCCATGAAGCGATGAGCTTCAGCGCCATCTTTACCCTTGAAAACCTCGGGTTTGTTCATGCTTGACTTGGAGGATGAGCATTCCTCCATAGCTGTAGCAAGGTTAGCTACTTGTCTGATAAGCTGAGCCATGAGATCCTCAGCAGAGGTATTTGGGGCAGGCGGGACAGGAGTCAACATGATGGGAGTAGGCAATCGGGATTGGGGAATTGGCAGGAAGGTTATATTGCTCACAGTGAGTGGCTCTCGGATTGAGTTGGGAAGGGCATTGGGGCAAGGTTGAGACTGGCAATCACGCCAACTATCGTCATTGTTGTGGGCGTGAGCTTGGTCTCTGGGGTCAAGTGCGTGTGGGAGCGCGGAGCAGTCTATACTGGCAGCAGGTGTTTCAGAATCGGGTGGGACTGGGGGAGATGTGGTGTCTATGGATCCTGCAAGGACAACTTTATCGGTAGGCTGTCAGTGCAGTAATGGATCTTGACCTAATGTCACGAAGCGGCAGAGGCGGAGTGACTAGCAGAGCAGGAAAGCGGAGTGACTAAGCAAGGCAGTGAGGCGGGGCGACTAAGCAGGTCAGTGAGGCGGAGCAACTAAGCGGAGCGGAGGCAAACTGGTCCCAGATAATGACAGAGATATATTGAGTATCGTAGTCATAGGTAGTAGTAAGTAAGCACATACCTGGTCCCAGATAATGACAGAGAGGTCAAGATAAGGGACCAGGCTGTGAGGGATTGGCTTTATATACATAATCCGATCTGCGAGAAATGACGATGTAATACTGTACAGTTTAGGAACAAGGAAGGTGGCGGAAGCCAGTAGAAGGAGAAGGGTAACAGGTGGATCAGTAATCGATGGGGGTTTTACAGTGATGGGATGATGTATCATACAAGTAAAGGCGTCAAGACGGTGAGAAGAGGAAAATGATAGGGGCTGCGTACTTTATGACACCCTCTTCACTTCAAGTCTGACCGTGGGCCTCAGTTTGCAGCCAAACTCATGCGATCCCTACTTGCTAGACTGGGAATAAAATCAGATCTTACTTCCGGGTACCGTCCTCAGTCTAATGGTCAAACTGAACATGCCAACCAAGAAGTAGAAAAATACATTTGACTCTACGTAGGTCGTTGGCAGAATGACTGGGCAGAGCACCTCCCAATGGCCAAGTTCGTAATCAACTCACAAACCCATTCTGCATTAGGCATGTCCCCATTCAAGCTAACCTACAGATATCTCCCCTTGTTCAACATCCCAGTTGGACAACACAGCGGGATCCCAGCTGTAGACGACTGCATACAGATACTTTGAGAAGCCCAACAGGACACAGGGGCCACCTTGCACTTAGGGAAAAAGCAGCAGAAAGAGGGATATGAACGAGGAAAACGGAAAGCTCACCAGTTCAAAGTTGGAAATTTTGTCTGGCTCAGCATGGAAGACATCAACCTCCAACTATCTAGCGAGAAGCTAAATCAACAGCTCGGACCCTACCAAATCTTGGAGAAGATTGGACCCCTGGACTACCGCCTTGACCTCCCTATCTCCCTCAACCGCATTCACCCTGTGTTCCATGTTGACAAACTCTACCCCTGGAAAGGTAATGCTATCAATGGAGAAATACCAACACCACCGGAGCCGGTCTACCTAGAGGATGAAGATGAACCGGAATATGAAGTAGAGGAAATCCTGGATAGTCGGGTCCGGTGGAAGAGGTTGGAATACCTGGTTAAGTGGAAGGGTTACAATGCAGGGCATAACTCCTGGGAGCCAGCACCCAACCTCAGCCATGCTCCAAAGATTGTTCGGGCTTTCCACAAGAAACACCCCACAGCAGCAAAAGCTTGACCATCAAGGGCAATGGTCATAAGAAGGGGGGTAATGTCATGAAGTATGTAGCCCCTATCATTTTCCTTTTCTCACCATCTTGACGCCCTTACTTGTACAATTACATCACTGTCAAATCCCATCGATTACTGATCCATCTGACCCCCATCATTGATTACTGATCCACCTGTTACCCTTCTCCTTCTACTGGCTTCCACCACCTTCCTTGTTCCTAAACTGTACAGTATTACATCGTCATTTCTCGCAGATCGGATTATGTATATATAGCCAGCCCTCCACAGCCTGGTCCCTTATCTTGACCTCTCTGTCATTATCTGGGACCAGATATGTGCTTACTTATTATTACCTATAACTACGATACTCAATATATCTCTGTCATTATCTGGGACCAGTTTGCCTCCGCTCTGCTTAGTCGCTCCGCCTCATCGCCTTGCTTAGTCACTCTGCCTCTGCCACTTTGTGACAAGCTCGTCATTAGAATCTTTGGTATGCTGCAGTCTGTGTCTCCAGATTGCAAGGGCAATGTTGCTGATGGTCACAGGATGCATATTCTTTGCATAGATTTCACAAAGCAATTCAGGACAATTATCGTGACTTTGCACAATCAACAGCTTCAGTAAAGGAAACGGTTTGAGCAAAAATAGGGTTAAGTAGTTTTACTTCACACAAACTGATAGCAATTGCCTCACCTTCCATTGATGCCATTGCGTTTGATATATCTCAATTTTCCAATATTTTGCAGGTATTCTGACCCCTCCAACCGAGGGACAAGCTTGCGACTCCCAAGTAGGAAAGCTGTTGTCCCACACACTCAACAGCTTCACTAAATACTGATGAGGCAAGCAAGGCATTTCCAGAATGGGAAATTCTCGAATATCTGCAGAAGTGAAGGTAATGTCCTGGTATCCCGCAAGGGCCACAGTGAAAGTTTCTACAAAGGCTTTGTCATTTGACTGAAGTGCAAGGAGCCTTTCCTGGAAAAATGATACAGATAAAGGTGCTGCATTAGTCATGAGAATATTTGCAGAAGTCTGAGGTAAAGGTGTTGTAAGAGATGATATTGCAGACACAGAGACCGCACTCAAGGTCAAAGTGTTGACTGTGACAATCCCGTAAGGATCGTCAACCAATGAATCAATCCTGTTCAACTTTTCAAATTGGAAAATCACGTCTTAACCCAGGCAAAAATTTTACCCAGATCTTAATATTGGCACCTTTACTCTGGAGCAATTCCATTTCTTGATAAAGTCCACGACTGGATTTTGCTGTTTTCTGCTTTTTCCGCGAGGGACTCGTAGAGGAGTTGACATCCGTGTCAATAGTACTAGTTGCCAGTGAGGGACATACGTAGATTGAATGATTTATCTCACATACCTTCACTGTGATGGGTCATTGGAAAATGCCCTCAGAGCTTTCAAATATTCACTGCTGCATCGCTTCGAAACCCTGAGACCATAGCTTTTACAAAGGTTTGTAAGATCAGAGGCTAGAAGTTTAGATCTGAAGCCCATTTGAGGAGGTCCGCTTGAGATAAGCGTATGTCAAAGCTCACAGATCAATGACTTCCATTCCACCTGTATCAGTAGGAAAAGACAACTTGCTATCCCCATCTTTGAATTTGATTCGGGGCATGTTGAGAAGAGTAAAAGGTGCTAAGTACAGTCATTGAGAAAGTAGTCTCGTGAGCCAGAATTTCATGATGAGTGAAGAAAAATTCATTCACTCGTCGGAAGTCTGGATCTGACAAGGGACCCCGCTTCGGAGTTTCAAATTAATCAGCCGCTCTGAGCACCCGATGCTTTGCCTCAAATTCTTATATTTTTCCAGCTTGACTTCATTGACAAGGATGAACGATTTAAACACAAGCATCAGAATGTATATACATATCTATGTAATATGAAATATCACTCACCATCCTTCGCAAACTTCTGGCACCCTCCCGTGCATTAAAGTTCAACCTAGTCGATTGCCCTCCCTCCAAAGTCAAAAGAGTCCTATAGTTGGACCTTCTCCGCTCAGGATCGTCACTCTCCCTGAAGGTTCACTAGCGAATCTCAATAAAAAAAAAGACAAAGATCTTCTACCTTCTATCCCTAGCCTTTCCTCAAGCACTGGTTCCGTCACCGCACCTACATCTCATGCTGAAGAATGGTTGAAATATCAAAATTATGCTGATCTGGGAATTGGCTTTCCATCTTCTTGGGGTCTAAGGCTGGGGCTAGAGGAAGAAGGGACATCTCAGATACAATCCAAGATCGATTCTGAGAACCACCTCAGTGTTCCTTGTAGACTGTCCCGAGCTACTTCAACTCAACCTCAAATGCCTTCCTCCCCTAATGCGGATGCTATGCTTGGAATTATTCAGGAACTCGTAGAAGAGACGAGTCAGTGGGATGACAGTTTGTTTATGGACACCAGTTTCAAGGCATTGATTGAGAACTCCCGGTTGACCTCTGTGGACTCTCCATTATTATCATCAAAATCATTTCGTCACTCCCGTCAGCCATCTGGGCCCAGAGGAATAGTGCTTCCTGTTCCAAGTCCTCCAAAATACAAATAAGTAGCTTTATCCATCCGTCTATGAGATTCATCATTTAATGCGAGCCTATTGTGCGCCTCAAAAATTTAGTCAGACTTGAGTGCCCATTTCTCTCTACACTCTTCTTCACATCCTCACGATCCACCGAGCATCAATACTTGAGAAAATTTTTTCCTGCATTCACAGATGGACCTGAGAGGGAGACAAAGATCTGGGCAGAGTGTCAAGTCCATGCCTCGGGGCTCCATTCCGCCGCTCGGTATTCCAAAGATCCACCTTTATTGTAATCTCTCCTTATTGTTCTTTCTCGCTACACATACCCTTTCGTTCTAGTCTCTCCTTATTGTCTTTTACCTTACCCTGCAGGTACTACACGTATAGCTCCTAGTAGTTAGTCTAGCGCTCCGCTCCGTAGATATAAATACTGCCTGTACGCTACTGTAGTTCCTCAGTTTAATTATCAACTTAGATTCCCTCCTTAACTCTGTGCTCCTCTAAGTCTTCAGGCTCATTGCCTTGAAGTACTCTCTATTATAACCTTAGGACTTAGGCGTCCTTTGGTTCGCTTCTCGTCACCGGCGGTACTGCCGCTCCAACTTGGCTGCTACTTAGCTCCTCCCTTCTATACTCTCGATCTCCGGGGACTAACAGCGTAATGGCGGTGTTGTTAATAACTTCACTACTGTCCCACTCGACCTCCCGCACTTAGACACCTTGTGGCCTCTGGCACGGTTACATGGTGTACATGATCTTAACACGGAGATAAAGTGTTCAAACGCCTATATATGAGAAAGAATTGTCAGTCAAGGACACAGTTAGGGAGCGTATGGAATAATTACAGCCAGAAGCACTTGTCTTGAGCAGCGAACCATGCCAATGCTGTTACCACGAAGTCGCACTGGGCGATGGCTGAGACACGAATGGCACTACGAACATACTCGTAAAGCATCTCAAAGGTAAAAGCAGGGTACCCGTCACTGTCTGCCCGATAGAAGGCAAGAAGGAGACAAAGAGATGGATAGTTTAGGGCTGCAGTCTACATGAGGGACAGACTGATTGGATATGCATAGTTCGATTGTCTGTGAAGGAAATGAACAACAATATGTAGAGCCTGATGAACTGTACTCACCTGAGTTTTACCGCTACCCCAGTGACACGCCTAAATTTTGGCTAGACATCTATGCTGTGAATTGTGACATTTTCATGTATAGATTTGTATCGAGAGGACTGTAATTGAGACCCAGATTGACAGTCAAAGTCAATACTGAATCAGTCTAATAAGTTGAAGGGACCATATACCCATACTACCACAAGTTGGTTAGTTTACCCATCTACCTTCGGATAACAGTCTACCTGTTTGTCAAGCAGGATTATACCAGACTCGGACTACATCCAAAGGATGACCATTCACGTATGACATACCAAGGGTATTCTTATTGGACCTTACACTGGCAGGAGTTTGGAAGAACTTACTCAAGTGACCATGAGCCGAGGATTGACTCGAAATAACTTTCTAGAACTCAGGAATTATCAAATACTCCTTCTAGAACGAGAACAAGCATTAATCTAAAAGACTGCGATTTAGTCTAATAGACCAATCAAGTTGCATGGTTGAGGAAAATGACTAGAAGAGTGATCGAAGTACTGTGAGGCTCCAAAGACATATCAAATGAATGCCAAAGAGTCCTGACGTAGAAAATATTGAAGAATGTAATCAAATGAATACTATGCGTAGCTCCCTTGATAGAGTATAGGCACAATGGGTGTCTATTAAAAGAGAGAAGCAATTAGTTTAATCCAGATGAATCAGATTGATAGGATTAGAATCAAGGAGAGCTGATTTGCCTCCGGACGAGGTGACAAATGATCGAAGTAAGTGTTGAACAGCAATGACAGTTGAACACCATTCGAGTCATTCTCTAAAAACAATTAAATTAAATGAATATTGAAGTACCTACCTATGTTTGGAGGTATACTAGAATCTTGGAACCAATATGGACCAAATAAGGACCTGTAGATTCAAATTAAATGGTATCTGACCAATTGTAGAAGTTTCCTGGCGGTTCCGAACATTTATTGTATTAAATTAATTGTACTATGCGACTCTATATTCTGTATGTATAAATAGCGATCCGATGTATCTGGAATACAAAGTGATTTTGGGACGACATTGCAGTGCTAATCCGTAAAAAGGAAAGACACACTCCCGCCAAACTGAAACCTCTTTGCTAGCAGCCATTCGGGCCCGGCACTTGTGAGTATAGGAACATTGTGTTCTGCTCCTTGTGACTGCGAGAAGTATATCCAGTTGTTGGGTATTCTTCGAACTTAGGATCAGTTGTTGGTCTTAAGGGCAAATCACGCTGTGTGGTTGTGCCAGCACATAGTTCTAGCCCTCTGTAGGGGTCTGTGTGTTTCGGTTTTAATTTACTTTGATTCAAAAACCCCAATTCTTGATATACCCATATCAATACAAACCAAAGCACAAATCGTGCTGAATCTACCTTGATCAAAGGAATATATCGAATCCTTAGAACGATTCAAATTGATTGATTGAAGCTTCTTACTTAGCTCTCAAAGCTTTGCGGAACCTTTGCCAACGCTACCCCTTGCTATTAAATAAATTTGATAGCAGTGAACTCGCATATTGTGTATTAGATTGGTTGGTTGGAGTGCCCATTAGATTCCTTCCTTTCTCTTTCACACAAAAACGAGGCAAGCTCGTTATTGTATCTCTGCACAGAATGCAGTTCCTTTGTTTGCTGGAATGGTCAACAACCTTTCAGTGTTATATGTGGGTGGATCACACCTTGGGCTTGAAGTGGTTGTTAAGATCATGTACACCGAGTAACCGTGCCAGAGGCCACAAGGTGTCTAAGAGCGGAGGGTCAAATGGGACAGTAGTGAAGTTATTAACAACACCGCCGTTACGCCGCTAGTCCCTGGAGATCGAGAGTAGAGAAGAGAGGAGCCAGGAGCAGCCAAGTTGGAGCGGCAGTATCGCCGGTGATGAGGAGCAAACCAAAGAACTTATAAGTCCTAAGGCCAGAAGACTAGAGATTGACAAGAGTACAGGGAAGTCTCAAGTTGAGGATGTGAAGAGGATAACCTCAGTTGGAAAGGGAATCTAAGTTGATAATTAAACTGAGGAACTACAGTATCGTATAGGCAGTATTTATATCTACGGATCGGCGCATCAGTGCGGAGTGCCAGACTAACTACTAGGAGTTATACATGTAGTACCTGCAGGGTAGAGTAAAAGACAATAAGGAGAGACTAGAATGAAAGGGTATGTGTAGCGAGAAAGAATAATAAGGATGAGATTACAATAAACAGTAGATCTTGGAATACCGAGCAGCGAAATGGGGAACCAAGGCATGGACTTAACAGCGGTGTGATATCTACTTGTTTGAATAGGTGAGTAAATCATATTATTGCATGTTTCACTCAGGTTTACTGATAGAGCTCAGACCACGCTAGTCTTAGAATTGAACAATGCTGGGGTACAGGTTGCATTCATAGATAATGATGATTTTTTAGAGTGTCTGGAAAAACAGGAGCTCAGTAAACATTGGGGGTTGCTAAGGGGCATAGACCTAGTTATTGGCCGAGCCGATCTTCAGTAAGTCATTCTATTGCATTCTTTCATGAGATGTCTAAAATATATTTCAGTCCATTGAGCATTCCCCCACAGAATATATATTTGGGTAATCTAAAAGAAACTATCAAAGTACTCACAGCTATGGGCATTAGAATCTGGCCTGAATCAGAAGTGGATCATTTCACATGCAAAAAGTTTGTGCTTCACGGTCTTCTCATGCCTATTATCAAGAAAGTGGGAGGTTTAGCTGAGGCTCCAGTTAGAGTTACCTCAAACATTTCTTGAAAGCGGAGAGTGGATCATCAAGATGGAGTACAGCGATGAAGGTGGATACATTTACAGAACAACGGACAGTGTGGAGAAATTCGTAAAGGGCTTTAAGTCATACCATCCTGCCTGCCTTTTCTATGCTATATGCTACAACCCTGCTCTCATCTTATGGGAGGAGGTTTGAGTTTATATTGCTTTTGGAGAATTACTTCAAATGGTCCATACCCAACCCCAGCCCGGGGTAGATGGATTTTACAAGGGTCCAGATCACTGGAAGCTAATATCTGCAGAACATTGCTATGGTTTTCTAACTCCTGTGGAGAAAATACAGTGAGTAACCTTTATTCTGATCATGCATCTAGATGATAAACCTTCTTGTAGACCAGGTCCTACTTCCTGGGAAAGCCACACCAACCCAGAACGTTTGTGGTACCATAGGGATGGCTCAGTTGGACCTGTAGGACGGAATGGCAAGTCAGGGACAGATCAACTCCTTGAATTCACGAGCATGATTTATTATCGGTTAATTCAATTTGAAGATATGGTCTACTGCAAAGTTGATCATCCTACTTCTTTTCAACTATTTATTGCTAGTTTCCATTTACTGTGCCGAATTGATGTTGGTATCATTTGGGATGACTGGGTACCATCTGAAGCACGCTACAGATTTATAGTCAATGAAGTGCAGGAAGGCATGTATGGCCTAATGATGATTGGAAAGGATAGCCGAGGTGCCATACCCAAAGGTATCGTACAGGCTTTGAAAAGGGGTGCTCTACTGGGTCGAATCTATTTTACTATGGACATAATATTATTATTTTGTACACTCTATGCTATACTTACATTACTTAATGTACCTTGTTTACCGGGTATATCCCCTTTGAAAGCTTACTGAGCTGAAAGTTGAGTGTAAGTTTTACTTCGACTTTGGGCACTTGAACTTCGACTTTCAGTGCCAAGTCAAAGTCAAGCTTGACTTTGACTTTGGGCACTTGGACTTTGACTTTGAGCACTTGGACTTTGACTTTGAGCGCTGAGTCAAAGTTAAATTAACCTCCTACTGTAGCTCAATGGTTGACCCAACTGAATATATACAGGAAGACTATGACAAGGTCCCATTGATGGTAAAAAATAAAATAAAAAATTCATGAGAAAACCAGAAAGCCTCAACAGAGATTCAAACCCTGGCCTTTTGAGAATATACAAGGGTCCGCAAGAGGCATTTGTATCAAGTGCTCTACCACTAAGCTATTGAGGCATATTAGTGAACGTACTTGACTACATTGAGTGTCAGAGTGCAAAAATACTTCACCAACAACAAACTGATATAAAGTCTCAATAGGGATTTGAACCCTAGCCTATTAGTGACAATGAATGCATGTTCTGATTTTCACCAAACACTCTACCACTGAGCTATTGAGGCTATTCATATTGAAATCTAAAGATTGTAGCTGTTACTGAGAAAAGTCAAAGTCAAAGTCAAAGTCAAAGTTGAAGTCAAGGTCAAAGCAGAAGTCAAAGTCGAGTGTGGGAATTAATTAGACGCCCACTCCTGCTTGTACCAATTGGCCTCTAGAGGGTGCAAATTATAATTATATTGGCTAGAAATAGTATAGGATTACTGCTATGAAATAGCTCTACCTGTGTATATAACTTTTATAGCAAGTAATTTTCACCAAATTAGTGTCAACACTGCTCAGAAGAGAGTAATAGATCTTTGGCAGTCTCAATCCAGCCCTCTATGTCATGCCTCGACCATTAGCCATAGCTTCCTCCTATGTCTTCATGCCCTGGTGACTACCAAGACAGCCCCAGTATCAGCCATACACTCTCACACTCCACACCGATCCACCTCTGTACCTCCCCAAGACAGTACCATCTTCCTTTCGACACGAGTAACTCCTAAAACCTCCCCCAACATGCGTAAGAAGCCCTCCTACACCTACCCCATTAAGGTACTAATCTCGATTACATGCCTCATGGCCCCTGATGTCCCCTTGTTCACTTCCTGTACCTATTTAAGTAGCTCTGACACGTCCCCAAGCCCCAGCTTGGTATATTTTGAACACACACCCTTTTGCATAGGTCCAGTCCCTGTCCCTTTGTACCTGCTAACCATACGGATTTCTCTTTACTCTCTGTTTCTTTATCTCTGTTCCTCTCAATTCTTGTCTATTGTCTCTACGATTGTCCATACGATCCAATACACGCTTTTACTTCACGTCTAAGCAATCCGAGTGAGTCTCCGAGCTCCCTCAAACAATACTAAAGCTCCCCAACGCCTAACGCCTTGGTGAGCTAACCTCCCCAAAACCTCCTTGAGCTCCCCAATTGCTCCACAAGCTCTGGGACCTCAATCTAGGTAACGTCGAAGCTACCCCATACGTCAAACTACGTGCCGCTTCTCCGTTACCACCTCCAACACTCGAGGACGTCTACTTCCAACCCCCAGTTCCCGGGACCTCACCTCCTGGGCGTGTACCTTTTCAGGAGCTTACACACTCAAGACCTATTCTCTCTATGACCTATTCAATCTTACGTTAACGTTCTAGCGAGTACAACTCCTCCTACACAACGCTACTAGATTCCATACCTCATCTTCCTCTACCTACACCTTAGGGACCCTCCTGGACCTTACAGGAACCCCTTCAAGGGTCACATCTCTCAATCCCAGCCACTTCTAGGTCATTCCTGTCCTCGGTCGCGGTTTCCGTAGCTCCCTTTGAGCCCCAGCCTGCTCCTAGCACGCTACAACATAAACTCCTCATACCAAAACCTGTCAAGTCCATGCCTCGGGCCTCCATTCCGCCGCTCAGTGCTCCGAAGATCCACCTTTATTGTAATCTCTCCTTATTGTTCTTTCTCGCTACACATACCCTTTTGTTCTAGTCCCTCTGTCATAAAGTACGCAGCCCCTATCATTTTCCTTTTCTCACCGTCTCGACGCCTTTACTTGTACGATACATCATCCCATCACTGTCAAACCCCCATCGATTACTGATCCACCTGACCCATCTTCTCTTTCTACTGGCTTCCGCCACCTTCCTTGTTCCTAAACTGTACAGTATTACATCGTCGTTTCTCGTAGACCGGATTATGTATATATAGCCAACCCTCCACAGCCTGGTCCCTTATCTTGACCTCTCTGTCATTATCTGGGACCAGGTATGTGCTTACTTACTACTACCTATGACTACAATACTCAATATATCTCTGTCATTATCTGGGACCAGTTGCTCCGCCTCGCTGACCTGCTTAGTCGCTCCGCCTCTGCCGCTTCGTGACACCCTCCTTATTGTCTTTTACTTTACCCTGCAGGTACTACTCGTATAGCTCCTAGTAGTCAGTCTGGCATTCCGCACCGATGCGCCGATCCGTAGATATAAATACTGCCTGTATGCTGCTGTAGTTCCTCAGTTTAATTATCAACTTAGATTCCCTCCTTAACTCTGTGCTCCTCTAAGTCTTCAGGCTCATCGCCTTGAAGTACTCTCTACTCTACCTTAGGACTTAAACGTTCTTTGGTTCGCTCCTCGTCGCCGGCGATACTGCCACTCCGACTTGGCTGCTACTCAGCTCCTCCCTTCTATACTCTCGATCTCCGGGGACTAACGGCGTAATGGCAGTGTTGTTAATAACTTCACTACTGTCCCACTCGACCTCCACACTTAGACACCTTGTGGCCTCTGGCACGGTTACACGGTGTACATGATCTTAACTGTATAATTAAACTCAATCTGTTAACGTCGTACTAACATATCATTTTTTATGCCTCCGAAAACCCGAGCTCAATCTAGAGCTAACTCCAAAGAAAATACTTTCTTCACCACAGCCCAATCATTTGCCCCTTTCTCCGACTCTATCTCTGCCATCGGTCAACCACGTCGCCGTAATCGCAGTTTCGGTCCAGCCACAGTTCCTACTACGTCGACTCTTCCTGAGGCCATGGAAGAAGAACAACAATTCGAATACAGTACTCTGTATACCGGTGACGGACAACCTGTCCAAGTATTGACCCCTCGCCGTGGACAACCCCCGTGGCCGCTCCGGCTCGGGGCTGGTCTACTACTCGAATTGAGTCTCCCATCCTCCAAGCTATAGCTCGTCGTACTGGGAAACAACCTCAATGTCGTGCTGCTTCAGAATCTCCTCGTGACCCGCCTCCTCACTTCGATCTGGACGCTGGTGATCACGACGATCAAGACCCTCCTGTCGACCCCGAAGATCCGGGTGCCGACAATAACAACGATGACATGCCTAAATTTTGGCTAGACATCTATGCTGTGAATTGTGACATTTTCATGTATAGATTTGTATCGAGAGGACTGTAATTGAGACCCAGATTGACAGTCAAAGTCAATACTGAATCAGTCTAATAAGTTGAAGGGACCATATACCCATACTACCACAAGTTGGTTAGTTTACCCATCTACCTTCGGATAACAGTCTACCTGTTTGTCAAGCAGGATTATACCAGACTCGGACTACATCCAAAGGATGACCATTCACGTATGACATACCAAGGGTATTCTTATTGGACCTTACACTGGCAGGAGTTTGGAAGAACTTACTCAAGTGACCATGAGCCGAGGATTGACTCGAAATAACTTTCTAGAACTCAGGAATTATCAAATACTCCTTCTAGAACGAGAACAAGCATTAATCTAAAAGACTGCGATTTAGTCTAATAGACCAATCAAGTTGCATGGTTGAGGAAGATGACTAGAAGAACGATCGAAGTACTGCGAGGTTCCGAAGGCATATCAAATAAATGTCAAAGAGTCCTGACGTAGAAAATATTGAAGAATGTAATCAAATGAATACTATGCGTAGCTCCCTTGATAGAGTATAGGCACAATGGGTGTCTATTAAAAGAGAGAAGCAATTAGTTTAATCCAGATGAATCAGATTGATAGGATTAGAATCAAGGAGAGCTGATTTGCCTCCGGACGAGGTGACAAATGATCGAAGTAAGTGTTGAACAGCAATGACAGTTGAACACCATTCAAGTCATTCTCTAAAAACAATTAAATTAAATGAATATTGAAGTACCTACCTATGTTTGGAGGTATACTAGAATCTTGGAACCAATATGGACCAAATAAGGACCTGTAGATTCAAATTAAATGGTATCTGACCGGGTATAGAAGTTTCCTGGCGGTTCCGAACATTTATTGTATTAAATTAATTGTACTATGCGACTCTATATTCTGTATGTATAAATAGTGATCCGATGTATCTGGAATACAAGTGATTTTGGGACGACGTTGCAGTGCTAATCCGTAAAAAGGAAAGACACACTCCCGCCAGACTGAAACCTCTTTGCTAGCAGCCATTCGGGCCCGGCACTTGTGAGTATAGGAACATTGTGTTCTGCTCCTTGTGACTGCGAGAAGTATATCCAGTTGTTGGATATCCTTCGAACTTAGGATCAGTTGTTGGTCTTAAGGGCAAATCACACTGTGTGGTTGTGCCAGCACATAGTTCTAGCCCTCCGTAGGGGTCTGTGTGTTTCGGTTTTAATTTACTTTGATTCAAACCCCCAATTCTTGATATACCCAAATCAATACAAACCAAAGCACAAATCGTGCTGAATCTACCTTGATCAAAGGAATATATCGAATCCTTAGAACAATTCAAATTGATTGATCAAAGCTTCTTACTTAGCTCTCAAAGCTTTGCGGAACCTTTGCCAACGCTACCCCTTGCTATTAAATAAATTTGATAGCAGTGAACTCGCATATTGTGTATTAGATTGGTTGGTTGGAGTGCCCATTAGATTCCTTCCTTTCTCTTTCACACAAAAACGAGGCAAGCTCGTTATCTGGAGCCCACCGCGAGGGGTGGTTTTGAAGCTACAATTAGCTTGATAAATTAATTTGAACGTTTGTTTGGATTATATTCGATTATTTGGTAGAAGTGTGTTGATCTTTGTGATACCATTTCTGTGAACTGTCAACATTAGTTCATCAGGAAAACCGCGTACTTCGAAGAATTCGGAGAAAGCAGGAGTATTGACACCGGAAGAATATCGTAAAGCAGGAGTTGTATTTGGGAGATCTACGTTCGGCACATCAGCTCGAACATCCCTATTAAACCCTATGAACGAATCCAGTCGTCCATCCTCTTCTCAAATACCGACAGAAGAATTGTGTGGAAGTTCTGTTTCTAGAGGAACAGGATCATCTATATCTCGAGGAAGACTTACATCTTTGCCGAGGAATTTGAAGAAATCTAATCTCGATCCGAAAAGGAAGAGAAAAGAAATTAATCCAATTGATATTGAAGAAGATATAATTGAATTGATTGCTCCAGAGTCAATTTCAACATCTTCTACATCGATTGAATCAACTAGATTGATAGATACGTTAAATCAGACTATCTCTCAAGCAAGTAAAATGATTGAACCAGTCAAAATGACTACCAATAATTATGGAATGCCTGCGTTGTCAGCTGAAGCTAAGGCTGAGATTGATAAAGCCAGTGCGAAACTTCCAAGAAAGTATAAGACAGCACCATTATTTTATATAACTGATCCAAGTCAAATGATACCATGGTTCGAAGCTACTGAAAGCATATTTGAACATGGAGGAATTACATCTGACGAGGCTAAAGTGAGATTAGCTTTAGAATGGATGTCTTATAAAACGAGACAAGCATTAAGAGTCTTTGATTCGGTGAAGAAACTGAATTGGGATCAATTTAAAAAGGATCTGAAGAATATGTTTCTGCAATCTGTAGGAGACAAAAGAGGATCTAGATTATTGCTTGAACAATTGGTCCATCAATTTAATCCAATTGATGCAGGTGAACAGGAGAAGATGAGAATCTTCAGACTCCTCTTTGATGCTGAAATGAAAAAGCTGATGGACGAACCAAAAATGATCACAAATAGTGATGCAGTAAGGTTGTTCTTGGCACCTATGACTCCCGAAGTAAGGAGAGGCGTGCTAGAAACAGTTGTGAAAGATGTATCAGTTACGTCTATGTCAGATAGACGAAAGGAAGACCCTTTCAAGATTGACGAAGTAATGAATGTGGCTGAAAAGTATATGATTGGGAGTTCATTTGATAACTACTATCAAACACTTTCCATTGCTTCTTCGAGCCCACCAATTAATAACCCTAATTCATTTAGTAGGGGACACATTAATTTGCCGTTTGCTGCAGATGTTCCCAAGACAGATAGGAACTATCTTCAAGCATTGAAACCCAAAGTGGAAGACGAATTTAAGGATCTTCTGGGAATTAAATTAGAAAGTTTGATTCCAAGGGAATTGACGGAAGAACAACAGCAGATGGTTGCGTTGAATAAAGACCTCATGGAGGCAAATTGTTAAGATCATGTACACCACGTAACCGTGCCAAGGCTACAGGGTGTCTAAGTGCGGAAGACGAATGGGACAGTAGTGAAGTTATTAACAACACTGCCGTTACGCCGTTAGTCCCCGGAGAGCGAGAGTAGAGAGAGAGGAGCTAAGTAGCAGCCAGGTCGGAGCGGCGGTATCGCCGATGACGAGGAGCAAACCAGAGGACGTTAAAGTCCTAAGGTCGAGGAGAACGTACTTCAAGGCGTTGAGCCTGAAGACTTAGAGAAGAGTCAAGTTGAGAAGGGAGATCTAAGTTGATCTAAGTCGATAATTAAACTGAGGAACTACAGTAGCGTACAGGCAGTATTTATATCTACGGAACGGCGCATCGGTGCGGAGCGCCAGACTAACTACTAGGAGCTATACGAGTAGTACCTGCAGGGTAGAGTAAAAGACAATAAGGAGAGACTAGAACGAAAGAGTAAAAGACAATAATGAGAGACTAGAATGAAAGGATATGTGTAGCGAGAAAGAACAATAGGAGTGAGATTACAATAAGGAGCAGATCTTCGGAGTACCGAGCGGCGTAATGGAGGCCCGCGGCATGGACTTGACAGTATCCCCCTCTTAGGCTTGAGCCCTCGAAAGCCATTAATACCGGGAGTTGGTTAGTCACCAAAGAAAAATTTTAAAGGCCGTCAGGATCAGGGATTTGGCTCATCAGTCAGCAGGAAAATTTTCAAAAGCCGTTAGTACCGGGAAATGGCGTTAGTCATCAGTGAAAATTTTCGGTTCACCGTACACCAAGTACAATTCGAAGGAAAATTTTCGCTGGTCCGTGCGCAGTTTTGCCGGATAAAAGGCCCAGGGTTTTGCCGCTAAGGGCCTAACTTTTCCTCAAATTTTCTAAGTCCACAACAATGTCGACAAGCCGTACCACCACCACTACCCAACCCTCTGCTAGTACCTCAGCCCGCCCCGCCGATCCTCCGAGTCCTGGCGCTCCTATCGACGAGGATGAAGACGAAATCCTCAGGGAGGCCCTGGCATGGGTTGAACGAGTCAAAGCTAGGAAAGCAGCAGAGGCTGCCAAGAAGAAGGCAGCAGAAGAGGCGGCTGCGAGGAAGGCAGTAGAGGAGGCAGAGAAAAAGAAGCGAGCGGCGGCACAGGCGGCGGCGGCCAGACATCAGGCTGCTCAAGGTGCACGCGACCGGGCCGTTCGGGCTCGCGAACAGGAGGACGAACTCGTCGAGCGGAGGAGGAAGCTAGCAGAGGCTGCAACAGCTAGGAGTCAGGGAGGAACTTCGACGGGGGATGTTTCTGCGTCGCCGAGAAGGCCAATTGTGGAAATATCGAGGTTGAAGAGTAAAGGAAAAGGCAAAGCCAAGGTTCAGGTGCGTCCTCTTTTTCCCCTGATCTCTTCTTGTTGCTAACTTATTCCTTTTCAGCCCGTTGGTGAGGACCCCGATGATGGCGATGACGGCGACGATGATGATGATGATGAGGATGACCGAGAGCCTTGCAAGCGGTGCCAGTCGAAGAAGATCCCTTGCCTAAAGCAGGCTGGCAAGCGGAGCAGCGTAATCTGCAAGCCCTGCCACGACTCGAAGGTGCGATGTTCGTACTCGGGTCGTCCGTATGTAGTGAAGAAGGAGGGAGGATCAAGTCCGAGCGGCGAGCGCTTGGCCGTACTCGAAAGTCAGATGGCGCAGATCCTCGCCGACAACCGGGCCTTACGAGAGGCCAATTCGAAAACTCAGCAGTACCTTCGCCAGCTGCTGAGAAGGCAAGAGGACGATCATACGCGCCTCATATCCATGGACACTAGGATGTCCTTGATGGGTATGGGAGAAGGACCGGCGGCGGCAGGACCATCGAGGAGGACCACCGAGCGGCGGCGTCCGTTGAAGGGGCGAAGGGTTGTTGAGGAGAGTGATGAAGAAAGGGAGGAAGAAGAAGAAGTGGAGGAGAGGGAGAAGGAGACGGAGAAAGATGGGGAAGGAGAGGAGGAGGAAATAGTCGAGGAGGAGATGGCGCCGACCGAGGCGCGAGCGGATAAGGGGAAGGAGAAGGAAGTGGTAGAGTAGTAGTATCGCGGACATCGGACATCGGCCTTCGGCCTCTCTTGTACTTCTTGTAGTCTTCTTGTTGTCTCCTGTCCCTGTTGTATAAATTGTTTTTTTTTGGTTTTTTGTTTGTATATAAAAATTTAACGCGATTTGAATCGGAAAGCGAATGGGCCGCGAGGCGGCGTAAGAAGTAATTAGTTCGAAGTATAGGTAGTTTTTAAGTGTAAATAACATATAAGTGAGAACAGTAAATTGAAGGAGAATGTAAGCAATTTAGGGAAAGAGATAAACACTCAATTTGCTATCATCGTGTTTATCCTCTAACGCACAAAGTAAACTTCGGCGGAGCGCGGCGGAAAAACGGGGAAAAGGAATAAAATGATTTTGTGTGATCAAGGTCCAGGTTTCAAAGGGTATCGAGCGTGGAATGCGGGTACCAGTTCATCAGCATGTAATTCATCAGCAGCAACCCAGGAGAATTCATCGTCGGTACCTTCATAACCGGCCCACCGAATATAATAACGTAGAGGACAACGCTTATACCTTCTGTCCAGCTTGGAGTCCAGGATTTCGGCAACGTTGTACTCCTCTTCACCATCGACTTCAATTGGAGGTGGAGGAGATTGAGTACGATTCGGGAAAGGATTCGGCGTAACCGGCTCCAGCTGTGAGACATGGAAAACCGGGTGAATTCGGCGAAGGTAGTCCGGGAGCTTGAGTTCATAAGATAAAGTACCAGGTCGACTGACGACCTTGAAAGGACCAAGATATTTTTCAGAGAATTTTTCAGTAGGACGAGTAGAGCGAATATGCTTAGCAAGAACAAATACTTCGGAGCCGATCGGGAACTCCGGGTGCGAGATTCTTTTCCTGTCAGCTTGTTCCTTGTAACGAGACTGAGCTAAAAGGATTTCCTCTCGAAGGAAAGTGTGGAGTTCATCAAGGTTGACGACGAAGTCTCTAGCAAGATCAGACTTCATGTCGACCTCGGGCCGAACGGTGATATTTGGGTGGTATCCTTTGTTAGCGAAGAATGGAGTAATACCTGTGGAAGCGTTGGGAGCGTTGTTATAGGCGAACTCGGCGATCGGAAGTAGCGGCGACCAGTCATCTTGTTGGTAGGAACAATAGATCCTGATGTACTGTTCGAGAGTCTGATTGACATGCTCGGTCTGCCCGTCGGCTTCCGGATGATATCCAGAGGTATAATGAAGTTCCATGGAGAGCGCTTTCCCGAGAGCCCGGAAGAACGCCGAAACAAATTCGGAACCACGATCAGAAGTGACATGATTAGGAACACCATGTTTAGAGAAGACGTGAATAACAAAAAGCTCAGCTAATTGTTCGGACGTAATGGTGTCGAAAGTAGGGATGAAAATAGCTTGCTTGGAAGATCGATCCACAACGACGAGGATGGCTGTATAACCATTCGACATTGGCAGTTGCTCAATGAAGTCCATGGAGATGGAATCCCATGGTCGGACCGGAACTGGCAGAGGCTTCAACAACCCGTAAGGCCGATGACGGCGAGGTTTGTTGCGACCACAAACAGTGCAAGAGGTGACATAGTCATGGACGAAGTCTCTGACCTTGGGCCAGGTGTATTGACGACGTACAGCTTCTAGAGTGCGGTTCTGGCCGAAATGGCCGGAGAGTGGATGATCATGAAAGTAGCGGAGAACTTGAAGGCGAAGATCGCCGTGATTAGGAACATAAATACGGTCGTCAAGGCGTAGTAGCTTGTCACTACCTAAGCTCCAACGTTCATTGGAAGGATCTTTTGCAAGTTCCAAGCCAACAACGGAGCTCGGGTCGGCGGGAAGGGCGGGGATGATAGCCTGGTGTAGGGCTTCGATATCCATGATAATCGAGGCTCGTAAAACCGGGCCTTCCAAGAAGGTAGCTCGAAGAGACGCAGTGAGTTGTTCGTTAGTAAAGATAGGACGGAAGTTGTGAGGGTTCACTTGGGCGTAGCCGATATCCCCCTCTTTAGGGTAGACGTCCCAGCGTCTAGTTATCGAGTCGGGTTTCTCGCCGAGTTTCCCCGGCCGGAAGCGAATGACCATATTGAATTGATGCAAAAATTCTGACCATCGGACCTGTCGGCGGGTGAGAACCTTGGTAGTAGAAAAATACTCAAGATTTTTGTGATCGGTGACGACGTCCACCGGATCACCCGAGCCTTCCAGATAATGACGCCAAGCTTTAAAGGCCTCGAAGATGGCCAGTAGCTCTTTGTCGTGGGTATCGTAATTGAGTTCCGCCGCATGAAGCGTTCTGGAAAGGAAGGCTAGAGGATGAATTTCACCGTCAGCATATTGGATGGAAAGAATGGCCGCAATGGCGTAGTCGGAAGCGTCGGTCTCCACGATAAGTGGGCGATTCGGCTCCCAATGGGCCAGTATCGGCGCAGAAGTAAAAGCGATTTTGAGGTTTTCGAAGGCCTCTTGACAGCTGCTGTCCCAGATCCAGGGAGCGCCTTTTCGGGTAAGCCGAGTCATCGGCACAACGATATCGCTATAATTATAGATAAAACGACGATAGAAATTTGCAAAACCCAAGAAGGACTGAATGTCCTTAACCTTCCTCGGGACCGGCCATTCTAGAACTGTCTGAACTTTCTCCTTGGACATAGTCAATCCGTCGGGAGAAAGAATATAACCCAAATACTCAACAGTATCCATATTGAATTCGCACTTGTCGGGGTTGGCGTAAAGCCGATGTTTCCGTAACCGCCGAAGAACTTCCTTAACGTGTTCTCGGTGTTCTTCTGGCGTATCAGAGTAGATTAGAATATCGTCAAGATAGACGATGACACAAACATCGAGCATGTCAGAGAAGATGTCATTAACAAACCGCTGGAAAGCCGCAGGGGCGTTCGTAAGGCCGAACGGCATGACCTTCCATTCGTAAGAGCCGTAGCGGGTCCGAAAGGTGGTTTTCCATTCATCACCTTCAGCGATTCTGACTAGATGATAAGCGTGAGCGAGATCCAATTTGGTGTATATTTTAGCTCTTTTTGGAGCGTCGAGGAGATCTGATATGAGTGGGAGTGGGTAACGATCCTTTTTGGTGATACGATTGAGTCCACGGAAATCGACGCAAAGGCGAAGTTTGCCGTCTTTCTTCGGAACAAAAAGGACCGGAGCGCCGTGAGGAGAGGATGATGGGGTGATGGCACCAGTAGCCAGCTGTTTGTCAATAAAGTCTTTAAGGGCGACTAACTCCTTTTCAGACAAAGGATAAATACGGCCGAGAGGCGGCGAAGCGCCCTCTTCCAAGTCAATCTTCAAGTCGTAAGGTCTATGTTCAGGGAGTGAATCTGCAGCAATCTCGTCGAAGACGTCTGCAAACTCTGCGTACTCTTCTGGGATAGAAGGATGGAGTGGAGGGACAGTAGGAGTGGTGGAAGAGCGGCCGGCGGCGCGGGCCGCGACCTCTGAGTGGATAGCACGAAGTAAAATAGGTTCCATACCAGCGTCCTTGCAAGCCCTGTTAAAGACTGCAGCACTGACAAGTGCAATGTCGACCTCGGGAGTTTCCAGTTGAGCAGCGAATTGAGAGACCGTAGGGTAAGAGTAGATGGGTTCAAAGGGAAATTTGGACGAAAGGGGCTTGGCCCGTGAAGTCCGAGAGCGGCAGCGAGAGCGAGAGCGAGGTGAGTCCCCAGGAGGGGTCTCCTGAATTGTCGGTGAAACCGACGGCGAAAGTTCCGGTAACGGAACAGCGACCTTTGCAACAACAGGGTTGATAGCAGAAGGCACAGATGTCTGTGGAGAATCAAGGTGTGAAGTGTTACGGAACGTAATGTTTCGAGATGCCCAGTCAATCAACGGATTGTAGCGGGATAAGAAACTGTAACCTAATACTGCTTTACAAGATGAATCTAAATGAGTAACATAAAAGGGTAATAGAAGCAGCTCGCTGGAAGGGAACTGAACGGCGATATTCGCCATATCGGTAATGGGTTTAGAAGATAATGAACCATCAAAGAGACGAAGATTAACAGGAGAGATTTTGGTCGTAGGAATGGAATTTTGAGAAACATAACGAGTATTGATGAAAGAGTCAGTAGAACCAGAGTCAACAAGAGTAGGGAATTTGAGAAGAGCAGAGATAGGTTCGGCCGGGGCAGCCGAATCGGACAAAGGAAATTCAGTAGTCAATGATATTACAAGAGATCGTTCAATGGAAGAAAGAGCGGACGCGTTGAGATATAACTCCCCAGGTGAGGTACGAACCTGATCAACGCAGCTCCCGCTTCGTACCGGGGAACAAGAGCTGCGGATTAGTTTTCCGAATCCTCTTCAACAACCTCAATGGTTGCTTCGGGGGTTTCTTCAACCTCGGCAGCATGGCCCTTCGATTCTCGGGCCTTTCGCTTGTTGCAGTCAGCAATCTGATGCTTACCACCGCAGAAGAGACAAAGATTGTTCTTCATCCTTCTTTCCCGTTCGGAGGGAAGTACCTTACCATCTGCTCCTAGATGGTTGAATGCGGGGCGCTGACTGCCGGATTGGCCGGAATTCGAAGAGTTCTGGGGCTTACCATTGGTGTTAGGCTTACCACCAGAGAAGGGTTTAGGTTTCGGCGTGAACGGCGCCGAAGAGCCCGAAGGCTGAGAATTGATGTGCTGGTTAGTAGAACCAGTCTTGAAGTCCGAGGAACCCTTCTTTGGGTTCCGAGCAATAAAAGGCTTACCAGCCTCACGCTTCTTGGTTTCTTCGCGCTTCCAATAACGGTTGTCAATACGAAGAACTTCTAGACAATAAGCGGCGAGCGTCGCCGGCTCGGGCAACCGCGCCATTTCGTCCTTGATACGTTCAGCCAAGCCTCGTCCATAAGCCCATTTCAGGGCGGCAGAATCCCAGTTGGTGCTAGCAGCCAGGGTGTTGAACCGGATGTTGTACTTCCGGATATTCTTGGTTTCCTTCATCTTAAGGTTACCAAGGGCGTCCTCGGCCTCGCCTTGGGCGTCGTAAACGCCGAAGTTGTCCTGTAGCTCCTTTACAAGGGCCGTGAAGGACAACGTCCAGGCCGGCAGCGAGTCGAGGTCCGGGTCGAGGATATCAGGGACAAACCATTCTTTGACTGACCCACTGAGATAAGAAAGAGTATAATTCACCTTCCGTTGGTCGGTGAAGTACTTGGGACGGTCATTAAAGACCAGGGTGAGATTGACGAAGAACGTCTTGAGTTTTCGGGGGTCCGAACCGTCGAATACCTCTGGCTCCTTGACTTTGCTCTTAGATTCAGAGCTATCAGAAGGACGGCCGAGAGCGGCGAGGACGGTGCCAAGGGTCTCAATGGAGCCCTTGAACCCCGAGAGGAGTTCCAACATAGCACGTTGCTCGTTGGGGATGTCAGGAGAGATTGGGGAACGGGGTCCACTAGGTCCACCAGGACCGCCGGGACCGCCGGGACCACCAGGTCCACCAGGTCCACTGGGGTCACCAGGTTCACCACGCGGTAAACCACCGGAATCGTCATCCAGATCGTCGTTGTTATTATCGACGCCCGGATCGTCGGGGTCGACAGGATGGTCTTGATCATCGTGATCACCAGTGTCCAAATCGAAGTGAGGAGGTGGGTCACGAGGAGATTCAGAAGCAGCGCGACGTTGGGGTTGTTTCCCCGTACGGCGGGCTATGGCTTGGAGGATTGGAGAATCAATTCGAGTAGTAGACCGGCCCCGAGCCGGAGCGACCACGGGGGGTTGTCCACGGCGAGGGGTCAGGACTTGAACAGGTTGTCCGTCACCAGTGTACAAGGTGCTGTACTCAAATTGTTGTTCTTCTTCCATGGCTTCAGGAAGAGTCGACGTAGTAGGAACTGTGGCTGGACCGAAACCGCGATTACGGCGACGTGGTTGACCGATAGCAGAGATAGAGTCGGAGAATGGGGCGAATGATTGAGCTGTAGTGAAGAAAGTATTTTCTTCGGAGTTAGCTCTAGATTGAGCTCGAGTTTTCGGAGGCATAAAAAATGATATGTCAGTACGACGTTAACGGATTGAGTTTAATTATACTGTTAAGATCATGTACACCACGTAACCGTGCCAAGGCTACAGGGTGTCTAAGTGCGGAAGACGAATGGGACAGTAGTGAAGTTATTAACAACACCGCCGTTACGCCGTTAGTCCCCGGAGAGCGAGAGTAGAGAGAGAGGAGCTAAGTAGCAGCCAGGTTGGAGCGGCAGTATCGCCGATGACGAGGAGCAAACCAGAGGACGTTAAAGTCCTAAGGTCGAGGAGAACGTACTTCAAGGCGTTGAGCCTGAAGACTTAGAGAAGAGTCAAGTTGAGAAGGGAGATCTAAGTTGATCTAAGTCGATAATTAAACTGAGGAACTACAGTAGCGTACAGGCAGTATTTATATCTACGGAACGGCGCATCGGTGCGGAGCGCCAGACTAACTACTAGGAGCTATACGAGTAGTACCTGCAGGGTAGAGTAAAAGACAATAAGGAGACTAGAACGAAAGAGTAAAAGACAATAATGAGAGACTAGAATGAAAGGATATGTGTAGCGAGAAAGAACAATAGGAGTGAGATTACAATAAGGAGCAGATCTTCGGAGTACCGAGCGGCGTAATGGAGGCCCGCGGCATGGACTTGACACAAATATGAAAGAAATTAGAGCTGTGAAGTCATTACAGTCGCACTTCAAAGAAGGAGCAGACATTATGACACAGTTAACAGCAGTAATGGCACAGATGGCCAAAGAAAATGCTAAAGGAATGATTAATTCGATACCACCGAGTGGTCCCTCGAATCAATCTAATAGATTTGAAAGAAATACAACACCCAGAAGTTCGAATGGAACTCAGTGGGCATGTTTCTTGTGCAAGTTGACAGATCATTTTATGAATGAATGTCCACACTTGCTGGAATTTACGAAAAAAGGTTGGATGATGCCTGAAGGAGGTGACTCGAAGCGTTACAAATTAAGAGACAACGCTAGAATGCCTCGAGACGATCCAAATATACCTCGATACAAGAAAATTGAACAAATGGCGAAAGACTTGGGATGGGATCGTGTGGAATCCTATTTTGCAAACATGGAAGATGACGAAGATGATAAAGTCATGGACCAACAGATGAATCCTAACGTCAATCTAGCTGTTTGGATGACAAGAATAGAGGAACTATCAGATAGACTTGGGAATTTGGAAGCACACCGAGAAGATGACGTCCGTGTGTTCAACCAAGATAGTTCAAATGAACAAAAATAAGTACTCCAATGAAGGAGCAGGATCGGTCCATGAGAACTTTAAGATCCAATGCTGTAGCTCCGGAGGAAAGTGAAAAAGCAAAACGAAATCAAGTTAATGATAATACGAAAAGATTAGTATTTGATGGGGTGCATATACCCAAGAAACCAGGTTTAATACCAGGTAAATTGGTTGAAACGACCAAGGGAAATCAGAAAGCAGTGAGATTTGAGGCTCCAAAGTCCATAGATCGGTCTTTGAGGAAGCCCTCAGTCACGATTGAAGATATTGATGAAACTGATGATGAAGATACTATTAAATTAATTCCTTCGTCAAGACCAACGAATCAAATTAATAGCAAACATAGACCATATGATCATGTTCAACCTAGGACATATCGTCCTATTCAAATTAATATACCTACGAAGGTATCAAGAGACCAGAAGAATCAAATTGAAAGTCATGAATATACTCCAGCCTATAAAATTAGGAATGAAGTCTCGAGACCAGGTGTAGAAGAAGATATAGCAAAGAAGATATTCAATGCTAAAGTTGATTTGAGTACAGAAGAATTAGCAGCTTTATCACCTGCTATCAGAAAGATTATTATGCGCAAGATACGCAATCGAAGAGTCCGTCCAAGGACTAAAACGAATAACTACGTATCAACTTTATCCAAAGATGGAGAAACTGAAATTTTGGACGATCCATCTAGGGTACAGATGATTGATACATGCATTAGAATTGAAGATCTTTGGCAGGATCAGGCGGATATGTTTGAAGTCCTGACTGAAAGTCATAATGACATCCCTGTGGGATCTATAGTGCAGAAAGATATTGTGGAAAGTTTTCTACAAGACCTTTCCATTGATGATGAACGAAGGAACATTGCCATAGTTGCTAATCAAAGCGTGGCATATGAAGATCATAGTGATCATCCAGTGGTAGTAGCAAATCAATCAAATGGATTATGTGCTGTTACTCCTGAAATCAATAATAAAAATGAAGAGATTGAAAGTGTATTGGACCAAGGTTCACAGATTGTTGTGATAGACCGATTGATAGCTATAGGTCTAGGAATTATTTGGGATCCAGAATTCACGATCAGAATGCAAGATGCAAGTGGAAAATTAAACCAAACTCTTGGTTTAGCAAGAAATATTCCATTTAAATTTGGTGAAGTTACGGTGTACTTACAACTACACGTACAGAATAAAGCTCCATTTCAAGTGTTATTAGGGAGACCTTTTGACGTCTTGGTGGAAAGTGAAATTAAGACCTTTGGAAACGGAGATTCCGAGATAACAATCAGCGATCCGAACTCACACAAGAGGGTTACTGTAGAAACCTATCCTCGTGGCCAGAAAGGTCGAAACATTCAAATTAATACCTCACGATATAATGAACCAAAGAATGTTACACCTGATAATGAAAAATCGACAGGTGAAAATGATTCAAAGGGAAATTTTCATTCCTCGATGAGTTGAGTAGCGACCAAGGAGAGGATGAATACGCTATAAGCTTCCACTTTGATGAAAAACAAAACATCGTATTAGATGGATACAAACGATGTGAACAAGAAACATTCTCTAAGAAAGAGCTCTCTGAAGCATATGTTTTTGCATCTAGAGAACATTTGAAGTCTCAAGATGAGCAAGCTGAAGAAATAATTGATTGTTACCTTAATCAAAAGACGATTGGGAATAAACAAGTATTCTGTGTATGGAGAGATGGTGTTTTAGGCGAATTTGATGATCAATTGAACTATGACCAATTCAATTTAAATCCTATAAAGTTGTTCTTCGTTCAAAATGGAAGGATCAAGCCTAAATCTGTACGAAGAAAAGTTCAGAAGAGGCGATTTGTTGAACCTATGCTACAAAATTTTAGTTTGGGGGAGAATTGCGATAAATCTGAATCCACAGAGACCACACAGAATCAATGTAATAACGAAAATACCTCTGCAACGATCAGAGATGATAATTGGAATAAACCTAAAAACTCTCAGAGAACTAGGAAGAGAATGGTTCGATATGAAATACTC
Source organism: Lentinula edodes (assembly GCF_021015755.1). Lineage (NCBI taxonomy): Eukaryota > Fungi > Basidiomycota > Agaricomycetes > Agaricales > Omphalotaceae > Lentinula > Lentinula edodes. The sequence continues at coordinate 34,263 of NW_025764347.1, forward strand.
AAAAGAGGAACTGAATCATTCCAAAGATCTCAACCGAGTTTTGAGAAAGTAAGATATGAGTCGAGGCAACGAAAGAAAGGAAAAGCCCAGGACTCGAAGGACAAGAAGGAGAATGTTCAGCTAGATTTATTGAATGAACCTCCAACAAATAAACTTGAAGAACATATTAAATTGAATCAGCAGGATAGATCTCCTATCAATTTAATAGATGAAACGAATAAACAAGTGGTTAATGAAGCCATAGGAGTCGAGAAACCAATCAACTTGAATACAGAAGAAGTGTTTACGAAGTATAAACCTGTTGACAAGAAGGTTAACGTTAACCCGATAAAGGCAACGTTACCAGATGAATTTAGAATTGAAAGACACATTCATGGTGATTGTTAAGATCATGTACACCGTGTAACCGTGCCAAGGCCACAGGGTGTCTAAGTGCGGAAGATGAATGGGACAGTAGTGAAGTTATTAACAACACCGCCGTTACGCCGTTAGTCCCCGGAGAGCGAGAGTAGAGAGAGAGAAGCTAAGTAGCAGCCAGGTCGGAGCGGCGGTATCGCCGGTGACGAGGAGCGGACCAGAGAACGTTAAAGTCCTAAGGTCGAGGAGAACGTACTTCGAGGCGTTGAGCCTGAAGACTTAGAGAAGAGTTAAGTTGAGAAGGGAGATCTAAGTTGATCTAAGTTGATAATTAAACTGAGGAACTACAGTAGCGTACAGGCAGTATTTATATCTACGGAACGGCGCATCGGTGCGGAGCGCCAGACTAACTACTAGGAGCTGTACGAGTAGTACCTGCAGGGTAGAGTAAAAGACAATAAGAAGGGACTAGAACGAAAGGGTATGTGTAGCGAGAAAGAACAATAAGAGTGAGATTACAATAACGAGTGGATCTTCGGAGTACCGAGCGGCGGAATGGAGGCCCGCGGCATGGACTTGACAGTATCCCCCTCTTAGGCTTGAGCCCTCGAAAGCCATTAATACCGGTAGTTGGTTAGTCACCAAAGAAAAATTTCAAAGGCCGTCAGGATCGGGGATTTGGCCCATCAGTCAGCAGGAGAATTTTCAAAAGCCGTTAGTACCGGGAATTGGCGTTAGTCATCAGTGAAAATTTTCGGTTCACCGTACACCCCGTACAACTCGAAGGAAAATTTTCGCTGGTCCGTGCGCAGTTTTTGTCCTATAAAAGGCCCAGGGTTTTGCCGCTAAGGCCCTAACTCTCTCAAAATCTTCTAAGTCCACCAACATGACGACCAGCCGAACCACCACGACCACCCAACCCTCCGCCAGTACCTCTTCTCGCCCCGCCGATCCTCCGAGTCCCGGCGCCCCTATCGACGAAGACGAAGACGAAATCATCAGGGAGGCCCTTGCGAGGGTTGAGAGGGTGAAGGCGCGGAAGGCAGCGGAGGCTGCTAAAAGGAAGGCAGCGGAGGAGGCAGCTGCTAAGAAGGCGGCAGAGGAGGCGGAAAAGAAGAAGCAGGCGGCGGAGCGAGCGGCGGCGGCGAGACGCCAAGCTGCTCAAGATGCTCGCGATCGGGCCGTCCGGGCTCGAGAACAGGAAGACGAGATCGTCGAACGACGGAGGAAGTTGGCGGAGGCTGCTACCGCCAGAAGTCAAGGCGGAACTTCCACCGGGGATGTTTCTGCTTCGCCGAGGAGACCTATTGTGGAGATATCGAAGATGAAGAATAAGGGAAAGGGTAAAGCCAAGGCCCCGGTACGTCTTTTTCGGCTAACATTAAATTTTCTTTATTGACTTGTTTCTACTCAGGTCGTCGATGAGGACCCAGACGACGGCGACGACGGCGACGACGATGATGAGGACGAAGAAGACCGAGAACCTTGCGAACGGTGCAGGTCGAAGAAAATCCCTTGCCTGAAGCAGGCTGGCAAGCGGAGTAGCGTAATATGTAAGCCCTGCCACGACTCGAAAGTACGATGCTCGTACTCGGGTCGTCCTTATGTAGTGAAGAAGGATGGAGGAGCGGGCCCGAGCGGCGAGCGGCTAGCTGTCCTCGAAAGTCAAATGGCACAACTCCTCGCCGATAACCGGGCCCTACGAGAGGCGAATTCGAAGACTCAGCAGTACCTTCGCCAGCTGCTGAGAAGGCAAGAGGACGACCATACGCGCCTCATATCCATGGACACTAGGATGTCCTTGATGGGTATGGGAGAGGGACCGGCGGCGGCAGGACCGTCGAGGAGGACCACCGAGCGGCGGCGTCCGCTGAAGCGGCGAAGGGTTGTTGAGGAGAGTGAAGAAGAAAGGGAGGAAGAAGAAGAAGTGGAGGAGAGGGAGAAGGAGACGGAGAAAGATGGGGAAGGAGAGGAGGAGGAAATAGTCGAGGAGGAGATGGCGCCGACCGAGGCGCGAGCGGATAAGGGGAAGGAGAAGGAAGTGGTAGAGTAGTAGTATCGCGGACATCGGACATCGGCCTTCGGCCTCTCTTGTAACCTTCTTGTAGCCCTACCCCCCTCGTATCGTTTTTGTTTTTTTTTGGACTTTGTATATATAAAAAATGTCAACTCGATTTTGGAAATCGGAAAGTGAATGGGCCGCTAAGCGGCGTAAAAAGTAATTAGTTCGAAGTGTAATTAGTTTAAGTGTGAACGAAATATAAGTGCAATAGTAGATTGAAGGAGAATGTAAGCCATTAAGAGAAAGAGATAAACACTCAATTTGCTATCATCGTGTTTATCCTCTAAACGCACAAAGTAGACTTCAGCGGAGCGCGGCGGAAAAGGGAAATGAATAAAATGATTTTTTGTGATCAAGGTCCAGGTTTGTGAGGGTATCGGGCGTGGAACGCCGGTACAAGTTCGTCAGCATGTAATTCATCAGCAGCAACCCAAGAGAACTCATCATCAGTACCTTCGTAACCGGCCCACCGAATGTAATAACGTAGAGGACAACGTTTATACCTTCTGTCCAGCTTGGAGTCGAGGATTTCGGCAACGTTGTACTCCTCTTCACCATCAACTTCAATTGGAGGTGGAGGAGATTGAGTACGATTCGGGAACGGGTTCAGCGTAACCGGCTCCAGCTGTGAGACATGGAAAACCGGGTGAATTCGGCGAAGATAGTCTGGGAGCTTGAGCTCGTAAGACAAAGTACCAGGTCGACTGATGACCTTGAAAGGACCAAGATATTTTTCTGAGAATTTTTCAGTAGGACGAGTAGAACGAATGTGCTTAGCAAGAACGAATACTTCGGAGCCGATCGGGAACTCCGGGTGCGAGATTCTTTTCCTGTCAGCTTGTTCCTTGTAACGAGATTGAGCTAAGAGGATTTCCTCTCGAAGGAAGACGTGGAGTTCATCGAGATTGACGACGAAGTCTCTGGCTAGATCAGACTTCATGTCGACCTCGGGCCGAACGGTGATATTTGGGTGGTATCCTTTGTTAGCGAAGAATGGAGTAATACCAGTGGAAGCATTGGGAGCGTTGTTATAGGCGAACTCGGCGATCGGGAGTAAAGGCGACCAGTCATCTTGTTGGTAGGAACAATAGATCCTGATGTACTGTTCGAGAGTCTGATTGACACGCTCGGTCTGCCCATCGGCTTCCGGATGATATCCAGAGGTATAGTGAAGTTCCATGGAGAGCGCTTTACCGAGAGCCCGGAAGAACGCCGAAACAAATTCGGAACCACGATCGGAAGTAACATGATTAGGAACACCATGCTTAGAGAAGACGTGAATAACAAAAAGCTCAGCTAGTTGTTCGGAAGTAATGGTGTCGTGAGTTGGAATAAATATAGCTTGTTTGGAAGATCGATCCACAACGACGAGGATAGCTGTATAGCCATTCGACAACGGCAGTTGCTCAATGAAGTCCATAGAGATGGAATCCCATGGGCGGACCGGAACCGGCAGAGGTTTCAGCAAGCCGTAGGGCCGGTGACGGCGGGGCTTATTGCGACCACAGATAGTGCAAGAGGTAACGTAGTCACGAACGAAGTCTCTGACCTTGGGCCAGGTGTATTGACGACGTACAGCTTCGAGAGTGCGGTTCTGGCCGAAATGGCCGGAAAGTGGATGATCATGGAAGTAGCGGAGGACTTGAAGGCGAAGATCGCCGTGATTAGGGACATAAATACGGTCGTCAAGGCGTAGTAGCTTGTCACTACCTAAGCTCCAACGTTCATTGGAAGGATCTTTTGCAAGTTCCAAACCAGCAACGGAGCTCGGATCGGCGGGAAGAGCGAGAATGATAGCCTGGTGTAGGGCTTCGATATCCATGATTATCGAGGCTCGTAAAACCGGACCTTCCAGGAAGGTAGCTCGAAGGGACGCAGTGAGTTGTTCGTTAGTAAAGATAGGGCGAAAGTTATGAGGGTTCACTTGGGCGTAGCCGATATCCCCCTCTTTAGGGTAGACGTCCCAGCGTCTAGTTATCGAATCAGGTTTCTCGCCGAGTTTCCCCGGTCGGAAGCGAATGACCATATTAAATTGATGTAAAAATTCAGACCATCGGACCTGTCGGCGTGTGAGAACCTTGGTAGTAGAGAAATACTCAAGATTCTTGTGATCGGTGACGACGTCCACCGGATCACCCGAACCTTCCAGATAATGACACCAAGCTTTAAAGGCCTCGAAGATGGCCAGTAGCTCTTTGTCGTGGGTATCGTAGTTGAGTTCTGCCGCATGAAGCGTTCTGGAAAGGAAGGCTAGAGGATGAATTTCACCGTCAGCATATTGGATGGAAAGAATAGCCGCAATGGCGTAATCGGAAGCGTCGGTCTCCACGATAAGTGGGCGATTCGGCTCCCAATGGGCCAGTATTGGCGCAGAAGTGAAAGCGATTTTCAGATTTTCGAAGGCCTCTTGACAGCTGCTGTCCCAGATCCAGGACGCGCCTTTTCGGGTAAGCCGAGTCATCGGCACAACGATATCACTGTAATTATAAATAAAACGACGATAGAAGTTTGCAAAACCCAGGAAGGACTGAATGTCCTTAACCTTCCTCGGAACCGGCCACTCTAGAACGGTCTGAACTTTCTCCTTGGACACAGTCAATCCGTCGGGAGAAAGAATATAACCCAAATACTCAACAGTATCCATATTGAATTCGCACTTCTCGGGGTTGGCGTAAAGCCGATGTTTCCGTAACCGCCGAAGGACTTCCTTAACGTGTTCTCGGTGTTCTTCTGGCGTATCAGAGTAGATCAGAATATCGTCAAGATAGACGATGACACAGACATCGAGCATGTCAGAGAAGATGTCATTAACAAACCGCTGGAAAGCCGCAGGGGCGTTCGTAAGGCCGAACGGCATGACCTTCCATTCGTAAGAGCCGTAGCGGGTCCGAAAGGTGGTTTTCCATTCATCACCTTCAGCGATTCTGACCAGATGATAAGCGTGAGCGAGGTCCAATTTGGTGTATATTTTAGCTCTTTTCGGAGCGTCGAGGAGATCTGAAATGAGTGGGAGTGGGTAACGATCCTTTTTGGTGATACGATTGAGTCCACGGAAATCGACGCAAAGGCGAAGTTTGCCGTCTTTCTTCGGGACAAAAGGACCGGAGCGCCGTGAGGAGAGGATGATGGGGTGATGGCACCAGTAGCCAGCTGTTTGTCAATAAAGTCTTTAAGGGCAACTAGCTCCTTTTCAGACAAAGGGTATATACGGCCGAGAGGCGGAGAAACGCCCTCTTCCAAGTCAATCTTCAGGTCGTAAGGTCTATGTTCAGGAAGTGAATCTGCAGCAATCTCGTCGAAGACGTCTGCAAACTCTGCGTACTCTTCTGGAATAGAAGGATGGAGTGGAGGGACAGTAGGAGTGGTGGAAGAGCGGTCGGCGGCGCGGGCCGCGACCTCTGAGTGGATAGCACGAAGTAAAATAGGTTCCATACCAGCGTCCTTGCAAGCCCTGTTAAAGACTGCAGCACTGACAAGTGCAATGTCGACCTCGGGAGTTTCCAGTTGAGCAGCGAATTGAGAGACCGTAGGATAAGAATAGATGGGTTCAAAGGGGAATTTGGACGAAAGGGGCTTGGCCCGTAAAGTCCGAGAGCGGGAGCGAGAGCGAGAGCGAAGTGAGTCCCCAGGAGGGGTCTCCAGAATTGTCGGTGAAACCGACGGCGAAAGTTCCGGTAGCGGAACAGCGACCTTTGCATCAACAGTGTTGACGGCAGAAGGCACAGACGTCTGTGGAGAATCAAGGTGTGAAGTGTTACGGAACGTAATGTTTCGAGATGCCCAGTCAATCAACGGATTGTAGCGGGATAAGAAACTGTAACCTAGTACTGCTTTACAAGATGAATCTAAATGTGTAACATAAAAGGGTAATAGAAGCAGCTCGCCGGAAGGGAACCGAACGGCGATATTCGCCATATCGGTAATGGGTTTAGAAGATAATGAACCATCAAAGAGACGAAGATTAACAGGAGAGATTTTGGTCGTAGGAATAGAATTTTGTGAAACATAACGAGTATCAATGAAAGAGTCAGTAGAACCAGAATCAACAAGAGTAGGAAATTTGAGAAGAGCAGAGATAGGTTCGGCCGGCGCGGCCGAATCGGACAAAGGAAATTCAGTAGTCAATGATATTACAAGAGATCGTTCAATGGAAGAAAGAGCGGACGCGTTGAGATATAACTCCCCAGGTGAGGTACGAACCTGATCAACGCAGCTCCCGTTTCGTACCGGGGAACAAGAGCTGCGGATTAGTTTTCCGAATCCTCTTCAACAACCTCAATGGTTGCTTCGGGGGTTTCTTCAACCTCGGCAGCACGGCCCTTTGATTCTCGGGCCTTTCGCTTATTGCAGTCAGCAATCTGATGCTTACCACCGCAGAAGAGACAAAGGTTGTTCTTCATCCTTCTTTCCTTCTCGGAGGGAAGGACTTTCCCATCTGCACCAAGATGGTTGAACGCGGGGCGCTGACCGCCGGATTGGCCGGAATTCGAAGAGTTCTGGGGCTTACCATTGTTGTTAGGCTTACCACCAGAGAAGGGTTTAGGCTTCGGCGTGAACGGCGCCGAAGAGCCAGATGGCTGAGAGTTGTTTTGCTGGTTAGTAGAACCAGTCTTAAAGTCCGAGGAACCCTTCTTCGGGTTCCGAGCAACAAAAGGCTTACCAGCCTCACGCTTTCTAGTTTCCTCGCGTTTCCAATAACGATTGTCAATACGAAGAACTTCTTGACGGTAATCGGCGAGCGTCGCCGGCTCGGGCAAACGCGCCATTTCGTCCTTGATGCGCTCAGCTAATCCTCGTCCATAAGCCCATTTCAGGGCAGCAGAATCCCAGTTGGTACTAGCAGCCAGGGTGTTGAACCGGATGTTGTATTTCCGGATGTTCTCGGTTTCCTTCATCTTCAGATTACCGAGAGAATCTTCGGCCTCGCCTTGGGCGTCGTAAACGCCGAAATTATCCTGAAGCTCCTTTACAAGGGCTTTGAAGGAGGATGTCCAGGCCGGCAGCGAGTCGAGATCCGGGTCGAGGATATCAGGGACAAACCATTCTTTGGCTGACCCACTGAGATAGGAAAGGGTGTAGTTCACCTTCCGTTGGTCGGTGAAGTACTTGGGACGGTCATTGAAGACCAGGGCGAGATTGACGAAGAACGTCTTGAGTTTTCGGGGATCCGAACCGTCGAAGACCTCTGGCTCCTTGACCTTGCTCTTGGATTCAGAGCTGTCAGAAGGGCGGCCGAGAGCGGCGAGGACGGTACCAAGGGTCTCAATGGAACCCTTGAACCCCGAGAGGAGTTCCAACATAGCACGTTGCTCGTTGGGGATGTCAGGAGATATGGGAGAGCGAGGTCCACCAGGTCCACCAGGACCGCCGGGACCGCCGGGACCACCAGGACCACCAGGTCCACTGGGGTCACCAGGTTCACCACGCGGTAAACCGCCGGAATCGTTATCCAGATCGTTGTTGTTATTATCGGCGCCCGGATCGTCGGGGTCGACAGGAGGGTCTTGATCATCGTGATCACCAGTGTCCAAATCGAAGTGAGGAGGTGGGTCACGAGGAGATTCAGAAGCAGCGCGACGTTGGGGTTGTTTACCCGTACGGCGGGCTATGGCTTGGAGGATTGGGGAATCAATTCGAGTAGTAGACCGGCCCCGAGCCGGAGCGACCACGGGGGGTTGTCCACGGCGAGGAGTCAGGACTTGGACAGGTTGTCCGTCACCAGTATACAAGGTGCTGTACTCAAATTGTTGTTCTTCTTCCATGGCTTCAGGAAGAGTCGACGTAGTAGGAACTGTGGCTGGACCGAAACCGCGATTACGGCGACGTGGTTGACCAATAGCAGAGATAGAGTCGGAGAATGGGGCAAATGATTGAGCTGTAGTGAAGAAAGTGTTTTCTTCGGAGTTAGCTCTAGATTGAGCTCGAGTTTTCGGAGGCATAAAAAATGATATGTCAGTACGACGTTAACGGATTGAGTTTAATTATACTGTTAAGATCATGTACACCGTGTAACCGTGCCAAGGCCACAGGGTGTCTAAGTGCGGAAGACGAATGGGACAGTAGTGAAGTTATTAACAACACCGCCGTTACGCCGTTAGTCCCCGGAGAGCGAGAGTAGAGAGAGAGAAGCTAAGTAGCAGCCAGGTCGGAGCGGCGGTATCGCCGGTGACGAGGAGCGGACCAGAGAACATTAAAGTCCTAAGGTCGAGGAGAATGTACTTCGAGGCGTTGAGCCTGAAGACTTAGAGAAGAGTTAAGTTGAGAAGGGAGATCTAAGTTGATCTAAGTTGATAATTAAACTGAGGAACTACAGTAGCGTACAGGCAGTATTTATATCTACGGAACGGCGCATCGGTGCGGAGCGCCAGACTAACTACTAGGAGCTGTACGAGTAGTACCTGCAGGGTAGAGTAAAAGACAATAAGAAGGGACTAGAACGAAAGGGTATGTGTAGCGAGAAAGAACAATAAGAGTGAGATTACAATAACGAGTGGATCTTCGGAGTACCGAGCGGCGGAATGGAGGCCCGCGGCATGGACTTGACAGTGATCCGTTATTGGAACTACCTGAATTGTCGAAACATCCTAAACTGTTTGTTCCTACGGGAAGATATACGGAAGAAAGGAAAGAGATAATAGATAAGAATCATCGTGAAGGATTTTTGTGGGAACAAGAGAGAGATCTTATGCACGAAAGGATGTGTAAACAGGAAGCAGGTTTTGCTTGGGAACCAAGTGAAGCTGGGACCTTTAAAAATGAATTCTTTCCACCTGTGAAAGTACCTGTAATTCCACATGAACCGTGGGTTGAAAGGAATATACCAATTCCGCCAGGTATCTTCGAGGATGTGTGCAAAATAATTAAAAGTAAAATTGACTCAGGAATATACGAACCATCGAATGCTAGTTATCGTTCGAAATGGTTCTGTGTTATTAAGAAAGATGGCAAGAGTCTACGACTAGTACATAGTTTGGAACCTTTGAATAAGGTTACCATCCAACACTCAGGTGTACCTCCTGCAACTACAGATCTAGCAAGATCTTTCAGTGGAAGATCTTGTGGAGGAACCTTAGATTTATATGTTGGATATGATGAACGAGAATTAGATCAATTGTCTAGAGACATGACGACGTTTCAAACGCCGTATGGACCACATAGGTTAGTAAAACTACCTATGGGGTGGACGAATTCAGTGCCTATATTTCATGATGATGTGACATATATTCTACGAGATGAGATACCACACGTAACAATTCCTTACATTGATGATGTACCTGTAAAAGGACCATCAACTTGATATGAATTACCAGAAGGAGGTTACGAAACTATTCCAGAGAATCCTGGAATTAGACGATTTGTTTGGGAACATTTCCAAAACATGAATAGAGTAATACAACGAATGAAATATGCAGGTGGAACCTTCAGTGGAACCAAGGCATTTCTTTGTTGTGAGGAAACAATTGTCGTAGGACATAGATGTACCTATGAAGGCAGTATGCCAGAAGAACATATTGCTCAAGTAGTCCTAGAATGGCCTTCATGTCGTGATAAGACCGAGGTTCGAGCATTCTTAGGAACTGCAAGTCAATTGAGAATGTTCATTGCGAACTTTGCTAAGAAAGCAGCTCCTTTGACTAAGTTGACAAGTAATGTTCCATTTGAATGGAATGAAAAATGTGACAAAGCAATGGACAAATTAAAGGATGGAATCTGAGAATGTCCAGCTTTGAGACCAATTAATTTTGATTGGGATGTTTACTTAGCGGTGGATACCTCTTACAAAGCTGTGGGATGGTATATCTATCAAATTGATCCGTCTGAGAAGAAGTTCTTCAATTACTTTGGATCAATGACTTTGAATGAACGCAAAGCACGATTCTCGCAATCTAAGAGAGAATTGTATGGCTTAAAATTAGCATTGGAAGCTAGTTATTATCATGTCTATGGATGTAGACGTTTAACAGTTGAAACCGATGCAAGTTATATTAAAGGCATGTTAGACAACCCTAGTTGTGGTCCTAATGCAACCATAAACCGTTGGATTGAGCATGTACAAAACTATCACTTTACATTAATCCATGTAAAAGGTGCAACCCATGGTCCTGATGGATTATCACAAATCACACCTGGTGGATGGCAAACAAAGCGTCCAGAAGTAAATCCAGAAGATTACGTTGATGAGGATGGTGGGGAACCAATTAATTGTATTATGGGAGATGGGGAAACGGAAGAGCCGTATCAATTTGATGACTTCAAAGATCAAATTGACCCTAGAAGTGGATACTTATACGAAACAGCTCAAGAAGCTGATGATATTGAATTAGATGTACAAGAAGCTCTAGATGAAGAGCGCAGCTACGAGATTCGTAGGAACCACATGTTAGAATCCAAAAACGCAACATGTGAAGTCTTCAGTAGGAATTTGTTCCCTACTTTTGATGAAGAATTTGTACAAAACAATCCGTACCCAGAAGCACATAGATCTTCTGAGGGTAATAGATTAGACGAATTAATTCCTTTGATTGGGAAGTACTTGTCAAGCCCATCAGATGAATCCCTGAGTGAAATGTCAAAAGATGAACGGATTAAATTTATTAGATTGATTAAGAAATTTCAAGTGGACGACCAAGGAAGGTTGTACCATAGGAATACTGATCAACCTGGTCAACCACAATTAGTGGTGGAAAAAGAAAAGTGTATGCACATGTTGAATAGTGCACATGATTGTTTAGGACACAAAGGAGTCTTTGCAACGAATGATTTCTTGCAGAAACAATTCTGGTGGCCTGACATATACAAAGACGTGGAATGGTATGTGAGATCATGTAAGGAGTGTCAAAATAGGCAGATGAAGCTGTTGAAAGCACCTCCTACTTTGATGCATACACCTTCATTGTTTCAGAAGGTACATGTCGATACAATGATAATGTCGATTCCATCTAATGGATGTAAATATATCATCCATGGAAGGGATTCACTGTCTTCGTGGTCTGAGGCCCGAGCAGTAAAACATGAGAATGCTAGAACTTTAGGAGAATGGTTCTTTGACGATATAATGTGTCGTTGGGGATGTCCTGAAGAAGTGGTGACCGATAATGCAGGTCAAATGAAAAACATGTTAGCTTGGTTAGAAGAAAAGTATGGAATTAAAGGAATAAGAATTTCTGCCTACAACTCTCAAGCTAATGGAAAGATTGAAAGAGCGCATTTGGACATACGCCAGGCATTAATTAAAGCAACTGGTGGAGATGTATCTAAATGGTTCTACTTTTTGAAAATGATACTATGGGCGGATAGAGTAACACCGAGACGTGGTCTAGGTTGTTCTCCATATTTCCTGGTAACAGGAGCTGAACCGTTGCTTCCCTTTGATATTGTGGAATCAACTTGGTTGGTGAATCCACCTAATAGAATCTTAACTAGAGATGAATTAATTGGATATCGTGCTCAAGCTCTGTCGAAACATAACTCATTCATTGAGAAAGTACGACGTAGGGTAGATGCAAACAAAGTTGCAGAGCTACGAAGATTCGAACGAAAATATAGACATACAATTAAAGATTGGGATTTCAAACCAGGTCAATTGGTCCAGGTTAGAAATTCTGGAATTGAAAAGAGTTTGGATAGAAAGATGTATCCAAGATATAGAGGACCTATGGTCGTAATCAGACGAACTAAGGGTGGCTCTTATATCATTGCTAAAATGGATGGAACAGTACTCAAAGAGAAGGTCGGAGCCTTCAGAGTATTGCCGCATTTTACACGAGAAGAACCAATTGAATTGCCAAACAATATTCACGAACTTATCGACTTAACTGCCGAACAATTAGATTTAATGGTAGGAGACGAAGATGAATATTGGATGACACCAGAAAATGATTACATATTCGATGCCATACCGCATCTGAGACTCTCAGATACCAACTCCGAAGAAGAACTCAGTGAGGGGGAGGATCAATAATTAGATTGAAACTCTGGTGATATACTGTTACAAACGAACATCATAAAATGAATGGCGATGATAAGATGATGCATCTACTATACAGCTGTGATGGCGTAAAGACAGTAGGCATGGAATGAATGAATACGATGATATGCTGACTCATGGGCTATGCATAAAATGCTAATGCAAGCTTCAACACTCACACCAACACCAACACAAACCATCATCAAACACTAAGTTCAAGGGGGTTTATCATTGAAAAAGCAAGACAACACTGCAACTCTACAAATATTTACATCATGTGGGTATAATGTATAGGTTGAATAGTTTTTCTTCTCGAGATTCTATCAAACTCGGGCATGCTAAATCTTTCTTTGACTTTATCTGAACTGAACAAAACCTCTGATTTGTATTATACACTACAAGTACAATCCACAGAAAGAGTGTGCACTACTCACAGCACTCTGACTGCTATTAACTCTGAAGCATAATGGTAATCTGTGACTTTGAACTTTCTTTCTTTCTGTCTTTCTTAAACTCTAACTTGTTTAAAGTGAAAGTTAACACTATATCATCTTTGTTTAAAGTGCACTTGTCACTATAGCCAGAAGCTACTAACCAACCAACCAAATCCTCTCAGAAGTGGGGGGGGGGGGGGGGGGGGTGCTTGTTCTCATTTAGAGGCCAGCACCCTCCTTATATATCCTCAAAATAACCCTTAACAACTGATATCAATCATTGTAGCATGTGGAATTCTTGTAGCATGTGCTGATTTTGATGGAAATCATGCTGCATCTCGGAGTAGCATGTGGACCTGTTGTACCATGTGCTACCTTTGATGGAGATCATGCTGTACCTCGGAAGGCTTTCCGGATGAGGGACATATGCTAAATCAATTCTGATATTCTCGGAATTAACTCCAGAAGTCTGGAGTATTATTATCTTTCAATCTAATCATTCAGCTCTACTGCAATGCTATACAAAGGTGAAGCTCGGAACACTTTAATTCTGCAGATATTGTCATAGTCCAAGTCAAACACAAGTGTGGGTTTTAGTATTAGAGCTTTGTTACTTGGAAATATAACTGTATTATGCTATGAAGACCCACTTAAGTGTCATTCAGATGCAATCACTGTGTAGTTCTGTGTGTTTTCTCTGAATACAATGTATGGTCCAGTCTCAGCATCACTGATAGTACTTTACAGTTGAAAATGCATGATTAATTGCATTATAGACTCAAATAAAAAGGGGTCCTATCAACGAATATAAGAAACCATGTAAAGACAGTGGATCAACACGAAGAACTGTTTTTAAAAATATTTATGGGTTTTAAAACGAATGCATCTAAATGATGGTGTATCAGTTTAAATGGAAATCAATTAGATGGATTGCAGACCTAGGCAGAGACGTGTCCTTTGTCTTCCATCATAGGAGTAACACCACGAGTGAATGGAGTAGTAGCTCGTTCGACGGTCTTAAGGACTGGAACAGCAATCTCTGTAGGAGTGACGACGGTGTCCTCAGAACCAGTGGTGGGAATACTCTGAGCAGTAGCGAAACTTGCGTCAGAAGCAGAAGAGTCTGAACCAGAATCTTGGCAACTTTTCAAGATGCTGCAAGCTTTGTCCGCAATTACCTTGGCAATACGTGCACGAGTTGCATAAGTCTTGACCAAGTTTGCGTTAAATTCGAATTCAGCTGCCTGAAAGTTGAGTGTAGCAGCAATGAATTTCGTACTTTGCGACTCAAGAGGAGCTGGCGGAGTATCGAGATTGGAAGATACGACTTGAGCAAGAGCATGATTGATATGCTTGCTATGGGTCACTAAAACACGAAATAAGAATCCATTTGAAACGGATTTGAATTAAATTGAATCACCTTTATCTTCTGCAAGACACGACATACAGTTGGATGAAACATGACTGTCTGCGTGGCAATGAACCTTGCTGAGACGGGGAGAAACATCGTTCACAGCGGACTTTTCATCCTTATTGGAACCTTTGTTGGAACCAGTGGTGGGATAGGGAGTGCTGCGACGATTCTACGACATAGAATGAGTCGTGGTTATAGAACATGATACCATTTTAACTCACCTTGATAAAAGAGAGAGTAGGCTTCTGTTTGAAACTGCGTTCAGTTCCAGACACCAACTCATCTTCGGAGGCTGAGTTCATCTGAACGAAATTAATAAATCAAATTAATTGAGATTAGATCTGAAGATTTACCTCGACATCAGAGTCGAAACGAACAGATCTAGGTTCATGTTTGACGTCACGAGAGGAAGCAAATCTTGTTGTTTTCTTCTTGGACTTCTTCACGAAACGAGAATTATCGGAATGAGTAGACGCCTCGTGATCCGAATGAACAGAACGAGCACGATCGAGGAGGTGATTCCTGACGAAAGTGTTCTGAAAAGACTATTAATGTAAATAGTCACGAATGAAATTGATACATACACGAGCATCATTGGCAAAAGCCATGAACTTAAGATGTTGCTCGAAGTGAGAATCACTGACGATGTCAGGAAATAGTTTGTGCCCGAGACACAAAGTATCGATAATGCTCTGACGAGCAGTCAAGTTAGAAATCTGTTTAACATGACTACGAAGTGTAACAGGCTTTTCCTGGTAATAAACGATTTAAATTAATACGTATCAATTAAATTGAATGAAGAATACATACCAAGAGATCATGAAGATACTCGGGAGACCGACGAAGGACAGAAATTGTTGCCTTGTCGGGATTGTTCGTCTTCTTGCCTTTGTACGAAGCAAGTAGCTGCTGCAAAGCACCCAAGTGGGGCTCAGCAACTCGAGCAATGTCAAGATCCTTCTTGTGATGGATGGGCATGCTAGGATGAACGATGATAGATGTTGATGGAACTTTATATGGAATGAGAGCTCGAGTGAGTTCGACTAATGCAAGTCGACTTGGAACGAATGGCATATTGAAAGTCAATTGGCCTGAGCTTTTATACCAAAACAGTGAAATCAAGCTCCTGACCAAATTAGGACAACTGAGGACAGTTGGATTCTTTAGTTTGGGGGAGGAGGATATCGATTTGATTGAAAATTTACAAAATTTCAATTAGACTAATAGTTTTGCAATTAGATTGAATGGTATTGCGAATGCAGTGACCCAGAATTGATCAAAGCGATCATACAGAAGGTCTAAATAAGCAGAATGAGTAAAGAAACTGCTTAGAACCTGAAAGTGGAGTTGAGAATACCTCCCGAAGTTGTTATGATCAATGGCGAACGGAGATCGACTTGAGCACTCAGGACAAGGAAGACAGTAAAGTCTTGCGGACCTGATCTCGCATGAAAATTCATGCCAGGATCCGGAATGGAGTCTTACTTTGAACCCCTATTCAAAGGTGGAACTCAGAACTGGCTCGATAATTCGCAAGCACTCATTCAAATTAAAACAAGAATCGAGTTGAAAAGGATATTGAGTAAACCATGGATATAGGAATTCATTCAAATCAATAGAGACTTAAGTTCACTCATTCAAATTAATATAAACATGAGCATGAGAGCTCGTAAATTGATATATACAGGATAGTGATAGCTATCCACAACAAAAAGCAATAGGTAAACTGACCTACAAGAAATACAAGAAAATACAAAAGATATTAGATTAATAAATCTAATTAAAGTAAAATGGTCTCGAGCGACCTGTGGTCCTGAAAAGGTCCATAATGAGATTTTTGGGTTAAGAAACCCAGACGATACGACCGCGAGTGGTCAGCTATAATGAGATATATGGGCATGGAAGCCCGTCCGTGTATGACAAAATATAAAATAAAAAAAATAAAAAAAAATAACGCCCCAATGCCAAAGGAACCAGCTACGACTAGAGAGTCTGCGCTGACTCTGCCCCCTTTTCAGGAGACAGAGCTCGCTCGGCCAAACTCTCGATCGTAGGGAGATCCAGCTCCATAGGAACCGATCCCCCTACTTGACTGCTGGCACCCTCGTCCGCAGACCCCCTCTTGACTTCCTTGAGGCCTTCCAAAGCCTCGGTAGCAGAATCCGGAGGCGGGGAAGACTTGACCAGGTGTCCTTGTTCGTTGATGTACGCCGTTGACTCTCGAAGCAGCTCGATCCATTCACCGGGGGTACGATCATCAAAATCCAGCCCACTCAAGTTGAATGGACTGGGCCAACAGAACAGAGTGGCCAAAATGGTCCACTCATTCAGATTGATGGCCTGACAATTGGGTTCGGCGGCCTTGAGTGCCTCTAATACATCGACGGGATCCTCTCCTGCATTCTGCAAGTCCAAGATGGACCGCAAGAAGAGTTCCCGCGTCGTGTCAAAAAGGGACCCAATCTGCTTCAATTGGTCGTTCAAGTCGGCAGCTCGTCGTAAAGAGTTTGCTAGATCTAAAAGGATCAAACGAATTAAATTAAATAAATCAAATGAAATAGAATAGAGAAAACTTACTATGCGTACTGCTAGTTGAGGCTTTGTGAAGCGCATTGAGCGCATCCATAGCTAGTTCCACGTCCAAGGATCCCAAGCACTTTAAACTCCGTGAGGAGCAGGCCTGGCATTTGTACCCTGGTAGTGAAGCTGAATTGGCCTCCAAATCCCCGCGAGCGAGCGCCGAAACGCAAGCTTGGCTGGGAATGGAAGGCTAAAGAAATTGCAAAAGAATGAGTATTTAAATTAAATTTTTAAAAAAAAAATAAGAATTAAGAAATCAACTTACGTCGCGAATTGCCCGGTTGACCTGCATCAAGTCCTGCATCGTGAAACGAGCGTTTTGAGTCTCCAAAATGGAGCCCAGCTCGACAAAGTCAGGATTAATGGCAAGCAAGGGGTTTTCTCGATTTAAGGCAGCGCTATTCTATTAAATTAATAGAGTTAGCATTTGGAATGAATTAAATTGAATAACAACGACTTACCCTGGCATGAGCAAATTGAGGAAAAGGTGTGAAGGCACCAGTCAACTGCTCTGGAAGTCGTAGGCGTCCTTGAGCATCCGCCAAGAGTACCGGTTGAAAGGTACTTTCTGGGGAACGCTCGGGAACGGGCTTCACTGCAGCCTTGGATAACTCGTTTGGGGACGGTCACCCATTTAACTGGACGACGAGGCAGTGAAGCTACAATCCAATTAAATGAATAAAATAAAAGGAAAAATGAAGAATAAAATCTTTCCAGATATGGAAGATGTCGTTTTAAGGCGTTTTGGAGGGGGCGCAGAGTCCTCATCCTCATCCTCATCTTCGGATTCAACTTCACTGGAAGCCGAATCCTCCTCAGTAACAATGATTTGCCGCGCTTTTCCTTTAGAAGCGGCCGGAGCGATTTTCCTCGAACGAGGGGGAAGTCGAACTCTCTTATAGACCAAAGCAGAAGTAGGAGGGTCGGAGGCTTTAGAATCTTCAACTACCTTGACGGTAGTTTTGGATTAAGGCTCCTTCCTGCCCACGGGAACCTTGGTAGACGAAGAGGCTCGAGGAGCAGCGTCTACTAAAGGGAAGCCGCTCAAGAGCTCGTTATCGGAGTCTTTTGAACGGGCGGAACGGGGAGAAGCAACTGAGTGAAAAGAATGGATAAATAAAACAAAATCTATGAATTAAATTTATAACTCACGAAACGAGGAGGCATCGGCCTTGAGGTTCTCTAACTCCCGATTCCTTCTAATTAATCGTGGAGGAGCTACGAGCGCTTTGGAAACAGAGGTTGAAGATCGGATCTCCAAGGGTGGTGAGGAAGTAGTGTCCTTCAGTGCAACCGCCGATGATTCTTTGCCACGTAATGAGGCAAAAACATCCAAATCCTTAGACGAAACCATACACATCATTGCGCTTCCCTCACGAAAGCGTAAACAAAACAGAATTGGGATAGCAGGGAATCGTTCGAATTTGTGAACACCCTGTAAATTAAATTAAATGAGAATGAAGAGAATGTAATAGAAAAGGAACACTTACTTCAGCTGAAGAATGGTGCTCCGGTGGAACCCCCCATTGTTGCGTCAGGTTGTCATGAAGAAAAATTGGAAGATCAAGAGATATGGATTCTGCCGACAATAAAACTTGCTCCGCGAATAAAGGGCAATTAGCCCGACCGATCCAGAAGTCCCAAATATAAACCTAGTGAAAACCATTAATATAAACGATGTAGGAGGAGTTTTCAGTTACGCACCAGAAATGGTGCAACCTCCTCGAAAACATCATAAACTTCCGGTGACTCCGTAGAAGGAGAATCGTCCGTCAAGACTTGTAATGTTCTAACCGCCATTTGGGCAGAACAAAACAGGTCCAAGCCTGATGCTACTGACAAGGGGTGCAAAGTCTCGGAAGGAAAGCAAAATGGAAGTAAAGGGCGAGGATATGAAAAGGCCGGAAAGGAACCAGATCCATCGTAATCCGGGGAATGTTGAGAATCAAGCAAAGGAGGAGAATAATCTCCCGCCTGAAGGCGTTGGAAAACTGTGCTTTCGAAAAATAGAGGAAGTGTCGATTTAGATTGAATACCCGCCAGCATCACTTGGGCCTCCATTAGAGAGCATGGTAGACGCGTGGAAGAGGCCGAAGCTCGAGTTTGACTTGAGGTCGAAGCCATTTTGACAAAAGAGATGAAAGAAAGGAATAAGGAGGGAAAACGGAGTTCAACGAAAAATTTGTTGAACCCCGTGCCCTGAACCAAATAAACATACACACTGAATCAGTGTGTATGTCAGAGCAGTTCTCCGTGAAATGGAAGCTTGTTCTGTGACTAGATGATGAAAAGATTGTGAATTAAAATTTCGAAATGTGATACGAATACCGAAAATGTATTCAATTCAAATTGAGCACTAAACTGTTACGATTCGTAGCAGCCGTGTGAATAAATTGATAAGATGAGTGCTAGAAACCCATTTGAGGGCATCCAAATTGATTGGAGAGCACGGAGAAGTAGAGATCCAAACCCAGTGATTTACATTAAAAGGAGATATAGTCTTGTCAAATCAATCTAATAACAAATTGGGTATCCTTTCTGTATACAAAACTACAAATGACCGAGGACGGTCAAATTCTTTAGTTTGGGGGGGATGACACGCCTAAATTTTGGCTAGACGTCTATGCTGCGAATTGTGACATTTTCACGTATAGATTTGTATTGAGAGGACTGTAATTGAGACCCAGATTGACAGTCAAAGTCAATACTGAATCAGTCTAATAAGTTGAAGGGACCATATACCCATACTACCACAAGTTGGTTAGTTTACCCATCCCTGATACTACCTTCGGATAGCAGTCTACCTGTTTGTCAAGCAGGATTATACCAGACTCGGACTACATCCGAAGGATGACCATTCACGTATGACATACCAAGGGTATTCTTATTGGACCTTACACTGGCAGGAGTTTGGAAGAACTTACTCAAGTGACCATGAATCAAGGATTGACTCGAAATGACTTTCTAGAACTCAGGAATTATCAAATACTCCTTCTAGAACGAGATCATGCATTAATCCAAAAGACTGCGATTTAGTCTAATAGACCAATCAAGTTGCATGGTTGAGGAAGATGACTAGAAGAACGATCGAAGTACTGCGAGGTTCCGAAGGCATATCAAATAAATGTCAAAGAGTCCTGACATAGAAAATATTGAAGAATGCAATTAAATGAATACTATGCGTAGCTCCCTTGATAGAGTATAGGCACAATGGGTGTCTATTGAAAGAGAGAAGCAATTCGTTTAATCCAGATGAATCAGATTGATAGGATTAGAATCGAGGAGAGCTGATTTGCCTCCGGACGAGGTGACAAACGATTGAAGTAAGTGTTGAACAGCAATGACAGTTGAACACCATTCGAGTCATTCTCCAAAAACAATTAAATTAAATGAATATCGAAGTACCTACCTATGTTTAGAGGTATACTAGAATCTTGGAACCAATATGGGCCAAATAAGGACATGTAGATTCAAATTAAAAGGTATCTGACCAGGTATAGAAGTTTCCTGGCGGTTCTGAACATTTATTGTATTAAATTAATTGTACTATGCGACTCTATATTCTGTATGTATAAATAGTGATCCGATGTATCTGGAATACAAGTGATTTTGGGACGACGTTGCAGTGCTAATCCGTAAAAAGGAAAGACACACTCCCGCCAGACTGAAACCTCTTCGCTAGCAGCCATTCGGGCCCGGCACTTGTGAGTATAGGAACATTGTGGTCTGCTCCTTGTGACTGCGAGAAGTATATCCAGTTGTTGGGTATTCTTCAAACTTAGGATCAGTTGTTGGTCTTAAGGGCAAATCACACTGTGTGGTTGTGCCAGCACATAGTTCTAGCCCTCCGTAGGGGTCTGTGTGTTTCGGTTTTAATTTACTTTGATTCAAACCCCCAATTCTTGATATACCCATATCAATACAAGCAAAGCACAAATCGTGCTGAATCTACCTTAATCAAAGGAATATATCGAATCCTTAGAACAATTCAAATTGATTGATTGAAGCTTCTTACTTAGCTCTCAAAGCTTTGCGGAACCTTTGCCAACGCTACCCCTTGCTATTAAATAAATTTGATAGCAGTGAACTCGCATATTGTGTATTAGATTGGTTGGTTGGAGTGCCCATTAGATTCCTTCCTTTCTCTTTCACACAAAAACGAGGCAAGCTCGTTAACGACGATCTGGATGACGACTCCGGCGGTTTACCGCGTGGTGAGCCTGGTGACCCCAGTGGTCCTGGTGGTCCCGGTGGTCCCGGTGGACCTGGTGGACCCCGTTCCCCAATCTCTCCTGACATTCCCAACGAGCAACATGCTATGTTGGAGCTCCTCTCAGGATTCAAGGGCTCCATTGAGACCCTTGGTACCGTTCTCGCCGTCCCTCTGACAGCTCTGAATCCAATAGCAAGGTCAAGGAGCCGGAGGTATTTGACAGTTCGGACCCCCGAAAACTCAAGACGTTCTTCGTCAATCTCGCCCTGGTCTTCAATGACCGTCCAAAGTTCACTGACCAGCGGAAGGTGAACTACACCCTTTCCTATCTCAGTGGGTCTGCCAAAGAATGGTTTGTCCCTGATATCCTCGACCTGGATCTCGACTCGCTGCCGTCCTGGACGTCCTCCTTCAAAGCCCTTGTAAAGGAGCTTCAGGACAATTTCGGCATTTATGATGCCCAAGGTGAGGCTGAAGATTCTCTTGGTAATTTTAAGATGAAGGAAACCAAGAACATCTGGAAATACAACATCCGGTTCAACACCCTGGCTGCTAGTACCAACTGGGATTCTGCTGCCCTGAAATGGGCTTATGGACGAGGTTTAGCTGAACGCATTAAAGACGAAATGGCACATTTGCCCGAACCGGCGACACTCACCGATTATTGTCAAGAGGTTCTTTGTATTGACAACCGTTATTGGAAACGTGAGGAAACTAGAAAGCGTGAGGCTGGTAAGCCTTTTATTGCTTGGAACCCGAAGAAGGGTTCCTTGGACTTTAAGACTGGTTCTACTAACCAGCAAAACAACTCTCAGCCATCTGGTTCTTCGGCGCCGTTCACGCCAAAGCCTAAACCCTTCTCTGGTGGTAAGCCTAACAACAATGGTAAGCCCCAGAACTCTTCGAATTCCGGCCAATCCGGCAGTCAGCGCCCCGCGTTCAATCATCTTGGTGCAGATGGTAAAGTCCTTCCCTCCAAGAGGGAAAGAAGAATGAAGAACAATCTTTGTCTCTTCTGCGGTGGTAAGCATCAGATTGCTGACTGCAATAAGCAAAAGGCCCGAGAGTCGAAGGGCCATGCTGCCAAGGTTGAAGCAACCATTGAGGTTGTGGAAGAGGAATTGGAAAACTAGTCTGCAGCTCTTGTTCCCCGGTATGAAATGGGAGCTGCGTTGATCAGGTTTGTACCTCACCTGGGGAGTTATATCTCAACGTGTCCGCTCTTTCCTCCATTGAACAATCTCTTGTAATATCATTAACTACTGAATTTCCTTTATCCGATTCGGCTGCGCCGGCCGAACCTATCTCTGCTCTTCTCAAATTTCCTACTCTTGTTGATTCTGGTTCTACTGACTCTTTCATCAATACTCGTTATGTTTCACAAAATTCTATTCCTATGACCAAAATTTCTCCTGTTAATCTTCATCTCTTTGATGGTTCATTATCTTCTAAACCCATTGCCGATATGGCGAACATCGCCGTTCAGTTCCCTTCTGGCAAGCTGCTCCTATTACCCTTTTATGTTACTCATTTATATTCATCTTGTAAAGCAGTATTAGGTTACAGTTTCTTATCCCGCTACAATCCATTGATTGACTGGGCATCTCGAAACATTACATTCCGTAACACTTCACACTTTGATTCTCCACAGACGTCTGTGCCTTCTGCCACCAACACTGTTGATGCAAAGGTCGCTGTTCCGCTACCGGAACTTTCGCCATCGGTTTCACCGACAATTCTGGAAACCCCTCCTGGGGTTTTACTTCACTCTTGCTCTCGCTCCTGCTCTCAGACATTACGGTAATGAGCTTGCCTCGTTTTTGTGTGAAAGAGAAAGGAAGGAATCTAATGGGCACTCCAACCAACCAATCTAATACACAATATGCGAGTTCACTGCTATCAAATTTATTTAATAGCAAGGGGTAGCGTTGGCAAAGGTTCCGCAAAGCTTTGAGAGCTAAGTAAGAAGCTTCAATCAATCAATTTGAATCGTTCTAAGGATTCGATATATTCCTTTGATCAAGGTAGATTCAGCACGATTTGTGCTTTGCTTGTATTGATATGGGTATATCAAGAATTGGGGGTTTGAATCAAAGTAAATTAAAACCGAAACACACAGACCCCTACGGAGGGCTAGAACTATGTGCTGGCACAACCACACAGTGTGATTTGCCCTTAAGACCAACAACTGATCCTAAGTTTGAAGAATACCCAACAACTGGATATACTTCTCGCAGTCACAAGGAGCAGACCACAATGTTCCTATACTCACAAGTGCCGGGCCCGAATGGCTGCTAGCGAAGAGGTTTCAGTCTGGCGGGAGTGTGTCTTTCCTTTTTACGGATTAGCACTGCAACGTCGTCCCAAAATCACTTGTATTCCAGATACATTGGATCGCTATTTATACATACAGAATATAGAATCGCACAGTACAATTAATTTAATACAATAAACGTTCGGAACCGCAAGGAAATTTCTACAATCGGTCAGGTACCATTTAATTTGAATCTACATGTCCTTATTTGGCCCATATTGGTTCCAAGATTCTAGTATACCTCCAAACATAGGTAGGTACTTTGATATTTATTTAATTTAATTGTTTTTAGAGAATGACTCGAATGGTGTTCAGCTGTCACTGCTGTTCAACACTTACTTTGATTGTTTGTCACCTTGTCCGGAGGCAAATCAGCTCTCCTCGATTCTAATCCTATTAATCTGATTCATCTGGATTAAACTAATTGCTTCTCTCTTTCAATAGACACCCATTGTGCCTCTACTCTATCAAGGGAGTTACGCATAGTATTCATTTAATTGCATGCTTCAATATTTTCTACGTCAGGACTCCCTCGTCCTTCTCCTCATCCTTCGTCTCCCCCCTCCTCGGCGCCAAAGCAACACCCCTCCTCTCCTTCCTCCACTTCTTCCCTGTCCTTTTCCCTCTCCTCTTCCTCGTCACTATCCACAACCCTGCACCTCTTTCTCGACACACCTGACGGCCCGGCCTCTGGCATCTCAGGTGGAGACTTCCTTCTCCTCGCGGCCTCCGTAATCAGCCAATCCAACTTGCAGTTAAAGTGCCGGTGGTAAGTGTTGGCCTTGACGTGGTCATTGCGAAGTCGCCGATTATCAGCGAGTAGTTGAGCCATCTGGCTCTCAAGAACAGCCAGACGTTCACCGGTGGGGTTGGAACCTCCTTCTTGTTTCACCGTGGACAGCCGGCCAGAGTATGAGCACCGTACTTTTGCATCATGACAGGGTTTACAAATTATCGAGCTTCTCTTACCAGCCTGCATCTGGCAAGAGATCTTCTTTGCCCTACAACATTCGCAGGGTTCCTTCTCGTCGTCATCATCATCGCCGTCATCTGGGTCTTCATCAACGGGCTAAGTAGCAAGGAGTCAGACAATTATCTAGTCATAGTGATGGGTAAACGCACCTGGGCCTTAGCCTTGCCTTTCCCTTTACTCTTCTTTGAAATTTCGACCACGGGTCTCCGCGGCAAAACCGACACCTCACTTGGAGAGGTCCCTCGCTGACTCCGAGCTGTTGCCGCCGTGGCCAACAACCTCCTTCTCTCAGCCACCTCCTCCTCCTGTTGTTGTGCTCGATGAGCTCGCTCTCGTGCCTCCTGTGCCGCCTTCTCCCTAGCTACTGCTGCTCTGGCAGCCTTTTCTTCTGCGGCCTTCTTTGCCGCCTCTGCCACCTTCCTCGCCCTCACCTTCTCCACGCGTGCCTGTGCCCTCCGGATTATCTCGTCCTCATCTTCATCCTTATCCTCCAGACCTTCCTCCTCTTGGGCAGTGAGGTCAATGGGCGGGGGCGGGACAGGGCGCGACCTCGAAGGGCCGGCGGACGAAGGGTTGGTGGTAGTAGTGATGGTTTGGCTGGCAGACATTTCGACTTAGAAGTTTTGGGGGACTTAGGCCCTTAGCGGCAAAACCCTGGGCCTTTTATAGGGCAAAACTGCGCATGGACCAGCGAAAATTTTTCTTCGAATTGTACTCGGCTTACGGTGAACCAACGAAATTTTCCTGATGACTAAAAAGGATAATTGCCAATGCTAACATGATATAAAATTTTTTCTCTGGTGACTAATAGTATTTCCCGATACTAACGGCTTTCGAGGGCTCAAGCCTAAGAGGGGGATACTGTCAAGTCCATGCCTCGGGCCTCCATTCCGCCGCTCGGTGCTCCGAAGATCCACCTTTATTGTAATCTCTCCTTATTGTTCTTTCTCGCTACACATACCCTTTTGTTCTAGTCCCTCCTTATTGTCTTTTACTTTACC
This sequence comes from Lentinula edodes, assembly GCF_021015755.1. NCBI lineage: Eukaryota > Fungi > Basidiomycota > Agaricomycetes > Agaricales > Omphalotaceae > Lentinula > Lentinula edodes. Next base: position 59,578 of record NW_025764347.1, read on the forward strand.
CTGCAGGTACTACTCGTATAGCTCCTACTAGTTAGTCTAGCGTTCTGCACCAATGCACCGATCCATAGATATAAATACTGCCTGTATGCTACTGTAGTTCCTCAGTTTAATTATCAACTTAGATCTCCCTTTCGACTTAGATTCCCTCCTTAACTCTGTGCTCCTCTAAGTCTTTAGGCTCATCGCCTTGAAGTACTCTCTACTCTACCTTAGGACTTAAATGTTCTTTGGTTTGCTCCTCGTTGCCGGCGATACTGCCGCTCTGACTTGGCTGCTACTCAGCTCCTCCCTTCTATACTCTCAATCTCCGGGGACTAACGGCGTAACGGCGGTGTTGTTAATAACTTCACTACTGTCCCACTCGACCTCCGCACTTAGACACCTTGTGGCCTCTGGCACGGTTACACAGTGTACATGATCTTAACAAAACCTACCCAAAGACCTATTCTGACCCAGGTCTTACACTCTAACTGTGTCTCACTTGTATGATTTAGAGCCATCTTCAAACCAAGAAAGAACTGGAGCTTTTTGTTGGGTGTGATCACTGTGGCAAACTTCAATTTATAGGTTTCATTCTTGTGAGTTGTGTCATATGCATGCAATTCATCTGATGCTTCTTCTGGACCAGCCGGACTTCAGAATAATAACCTTGTGACTGTCATTGTATTTATTCATTGTTCCAAGCTTTCATCAAGTCTTTTGACTGTATTTGGGATGTATATAAGCTAGAATACTTTGTACATTGTAGTCAAGCTTGAAATCAAGTGTACCATCTTATCCCAGTCTTTACAGCCATTTGCAAAACTAATGGCAGTAGTTCAATCAATCAATTATGTAGACTACATTGGAATAAATAATTACTTGGAAAATTTTTGATTTCGTCACCTGAGGTCTCTTCTATCTTCACCATGTATAGCTGGGAACTCAGTTCATCAACGTGGCCGCCCTCCTGGAACTATCATGCTGGCTCTCAGACTTAGACTACACTATTGCCTACCTCCTAGGACAACACCGTCTACCTCTACTCTATACTCTCGATGGAGACCGAATCGACAAACTCACTAAGGCCATCGATTTCTCCACTAAATTCGAGCTTCAAACCCCATTGACTCATGGTCCAAACTGTCCCTCCTTCGTCACCGTCTGGAACCAAAGGAGGAAAGTCCGGCAAAGGCTCAGATTATTGGGCTTCGTCATTATCACACCCAAGTCGTGATCCACTCTCATCATCGCATTATCACCAAACTACTCTGTGGGGACTTCATTCCCCAATTATTTCGAGGCTCTCTCTCACCGCTTCGCATCCTAATGGCTGCTGAACAACGGAATCGACCGTGCCATGCACAACCATCAACTGGAAACCCCTCAGCACATCCTTTTCCAATGCCCTTCACTGCTGAGCATCATCTCTCTACGTTCAACCTTCATCGCCGCCATGCGACAATCCCAACCTCTCCCCGTGAACTCCGTTTTCTCCGACGCGACCGCATTACACTACCTCAAGGCATTCATTTTCGACTGGTCTCTAATTGTACCGACCGCTAAATTTATCCACAATGTCGTGGTCCGGTGGCAGTACTACTTAGATACAAGCGCTGATCAACAACACCTAGATGCTTCAGCTGTATCTGACAATGAGGACTCTGATGAAGGCTGATTCGTGTTCTGTATTACATATGTATTCATGCTACCTCCTGTACATTACCCCCTCCTCTTTCTCTGCAGTCTACCATCCTGTGTCGGATGAGCATTCACTGCAGTAGAGGTGGTTGGGCCCAGCTGTTCCCTTGTGGGACCCCACCTTAGGCAGAGCTACGTATCTATCTATCTATATATTTATCAAGAGGAATCAGGACAAAAGTCCCGAGGTCATCATCTCAGATAATGAAGATAATGTTGACGAAGATGCTGGCCAGGCTGCAGGCTCTAATCTGCCTCTTCCAATCTCTCCTCTCTACAAGATAGCAGCTTCAAACTCCCTTCTAAAACTCCTCATAAAGATTGATGGTGCAACATTTGACTTCGGGAGGAATTTGACGATTGGGCATAGTGGCAGATGATGAAATCAAAAATTTTCTAAGTAATTATTTATTCCGACATAGTCTACATAATCGATCGATCGAACTACTGCCATTAGTTTTGCAAACGGCTGTAATATCTTCTTTACCCTTTGCTTCCAGACTCCCAGATCATCAGGAACCCCATTTAGGCTGCTCATCCCAATATTGTACTCTTGCCATTATATCCTTGGGGACACCAACAGTGTGTGAAGGGTGTTGCTAATAGCTTCACTGATGTCCCACTCCCAGTGTGTACTACAGGCCAATACTCAGTTCCAGACCTTGGAATTATCCCAGGCTATTTCCCAGGCCATATCCAGCCTCAGAACCTCTATAGTTATTGACCTGTAGGCACGGTCTTGTCAAGTTGTCCCATCTCCGCTCAGTGTAATGCCTGTGTATATTCGACTACCATTGATATAATCACCTTGCTTGGCTAGGTTTCTTGCCATCTTTAATTGACGCACTTTTCGTTCCATATCGCAAACATGCCACAACATTTTACGTTTGCGGTCCGGTTTGTTTGTTCATGTGTTTCAAATGTGTTTCAACCGCCCCACAGTTCAACGTTCAACGTTCAACCGCCCCACAGTTCAAACGCGTCTCCTTCAGTAACATACCAGTTATCTATCCTATCTATTCTAATGTATCCTTCATTTTCTTCCACCACCGTGCTGTCTGTTCATTGAGTCTCTCCAACCTATCATCTTCTGCAAGAAGCTCTATGTCATGCCCTTTTGTCAAACACCCTGCATCAAACTCTCGGAGTAAACGTATTGTCGATCTGCCTGAACTTCGGGATAACGCAACATATAGATTGAACAAACTGAGCGTGCCTGTTGGGGGCTTTCCTATATCCACTAACACGCTCGGTATTGTTTGACCTTGGGCCCGGTAATCTGTAAATGCATATGCAGCTGTCATAGGAAATTGCTTGCGATGAACGGTGCGCTTGACGTGCTTTTTCCCTTTGACCCGAACCTGTATACTGACTGACTGTCTCCGTGGTTCTATAGGAATAACCTGCGCTTCGAGTCCATCAAGTTTCTGTGCTCTGGTGCGATCCATCTTTACCAGCACATAAATTGGCAGGTATTCCAGCTCTACAACTGAGCAATCTTCTTCAAATGCCGGCTCTCTTGGATCAAATACGATCTCTACTATCCTTCCTCGTGCCCCATTTGTTATATCCAAGTCGGTCTCAATGTTCTGCGTCACCAATACTCTGGCCCCCACAGCTAATTCAACGCAATCTGGTAAGTTCTTCTTTCGGCGGGTGGCTGATGTAGAATTCATGTTGCGCATCGCTAATCCATATCTTTCACAAAGGTTTAATGGTTTATCTCTGATGGTGTCCGATGTGTGACAGATGTACATCTGGTTCCCTGTTTCACGACAGTGTCTTCGTATGGCCTCTTCATTTCATCATTCCCGCACTGTGTGACGAGGGGTGACCAAACTCATCTCCAACCATGGATCCTGCTTGAAGTCGGTCCCTAAGCATGTTGTGTTGCCCACTACCAATGTACGTAACATGGTCAGGTCCTCGTTTTGAACTTTCCCATAACGGAGGCGTTGCAAAAAGTCCCGCCACGTTGGATCTGTCACCCGCATCTGCTCCTTCAGAATAACCACTGTGCTAAATTCTTCATACAGTGTTCGCCCTATTTGTGCCTCGGGTCGGTCTTTTGCAAGATTTACAGGATAAAATAGGGCCTCTGATGGCGCTACCGCAACAGGTGGAAACTGGTGCAGGTCGCCACACAAAATGATGTTGATTCCTCCAAATGACGGTGAATGGTCAGCCCCGTCAGTAAATTTACCAACTGATATGTGCCACTCCAGATTGGCGAAAAATGTTTTCGAAATCATTGAGTACTCGTCGATAAACAGGTATGTAAATGTTTTCCAGAACTCTTGCAATTTTTGTTTTGTGTCTGTGCTCATTCCCACTTCTGATCGTTTGTTGACAGAAATGTGCCCAATGATGTGTAAAGTCTTTCCGTCGATCAAAGATGCTGCAACACCTGTATATGCGCCCTTCAACAAAAGCCCTCTCATGTTATGTCGCCCAAATGCCTCTGTAATTGTTTGGATAACACGTGATTTGCCGGTTCCACCTTTGCCGTACAGTATCATACGAAGCGGAGGGGGTTGTTTTCCAGCTAGGGTTTGGTCCAAATGCCAGACAACAATTTCGTATGCCCGTCGCTGGTCAACTTTTAGGACTTCCAGGTTCAGATCTGCCAAGGATTCTTCTATCATTTGTGCTTCGTCCACAAAGTCAACTTCCGCATCGTCGAACCTCTTTTCGCCTCTTTTTCATTCAAGTTCGGTTAATGTGTCAACAGATGCATCACCGCCACCTCCGCCTCCCATTTGGTCGTCACTTGAGCTGATGCCTGCTCTACTCATCTCCTTTTTCCATGTAAGCAGCTTCTGCACAGACTCTGCCGTTCTCCTCTTCTCATGACAGTCTCTGACAGCCCACTCATTCTGATTTGGGCTTTCAAGGATTTTTGCTTGCTTTGCAAGCTCGACTGCCTGTGCTCCATGTAACTCTTCTCGGTATGACTTTGAGCTTGCCTTGAGCAGTGCTAGGCCCTCTTCAGTGTACTGATAGTCTGGCGAGGGAACTTCTTCATCGAAGTTATTCTCAAAGTCTTCTTTCTCTGTGAGTCTTTTCCTTCCAAGGTCTTCCACTGTCTCTTTGTCAAAGTTCTTCTCCTGCTCCTTAAGTGCCGCTGACTTGCATTCATAGTAGTATTGGATCCCGGACATGATGTCAATGTTTCGCTTTGGGCAAGTCTCGACAAATTCCTTGAAAACCTCTTCCCAAGTCTCTGTAGGTCGTTTCAGATCATTCGCAATGTTTTGCCAGGGCTTTAACAGCAGTAACATTGCCGTGCAGTATAATAGGTATGATGCTGGATCATCTCGACGCGGAAAGTACTTCCCAATGAAATTCGGAAGGTTTTTATGATTTCGCGAGCGTATGACCCGGGTTTTGCTACCCGATTCTGGATGTGACTGGAGGTATGGAAATCGATCGCTGAGTGGCCGTCCTGGGTGCCTTGATAGGTCATCGTTTTCCTCTGCATTGTCTCCGCTGTGCTCCTGTTCACCATCTTCAGAGGAATGTGCTGCCTTAGTCCGATGTGCCCCGTGAATGTCATCTTCCCAGGTGTCCACAAAGAAGTCGAGTACGTGATACTTCTCTAATCCTGTACCACGGCACCGATAGTCTGTAACTTGACTTTTAGGATATATCTTCCCATCTGAATCGAGTTCAAGGTTTATCATATCATTCCCATCCTGTGAGTCATGAGTATTCAACTTTACATTTCAGCATAGATGGCGTCCCTACCTCTGCTGCCTGCGCTTCTTCATCTTCTTCATGCCTTGTTTTTTCGTGACTTTCTTCGCTGTCATAAAATTTTCAATGCAATTCATTATACGATCCTATGCAAAGATTCTGACCTTTCTGCAGACGTTTCTATGCAAAGATTCTGACCTTTCTGCAGACGTTTCTTGTACTCCAACATAGGTGCTTTTTGTTGGGTGTAACACTGGGAATACTTTGAACAGAGCTCCCATGAACGATGACCAGTATATCACAGTATAATGATGTGAACGGTAGATATCATCCCAACCCATCAGGTACGATATAACCATAGGTGCAGCCAATTCCTGCTCTCTATTGACAGCATGGCAAAGTCGAAACAACAATAGGCGTTGGTTTTCTTGCAGAGAGTCACGGTACTGATTGTTCTCCTCATGGTATGCATGACCTTTGGCAAAGATGGCTGACATGTTGAAATTTTTGCCTTGTTTTTTCAGTGCGTAGTTGAACACATAATAACCTATGTTTCGTGTTTCTTCGCCATTTGTAAGCAGTTTTCCATCATGGTTACACCGTACACAGACTGCTAAAGCTGGAATCCAACCATTCAGATACTCATACAACCGTGCCATCTTCCACTGCCCATTCTCGTCAACAGTTGCATCTTCTGAGAGTTGAAAAGGTGCTTTACGCTTGCAGCATAACACTCCGTGTTTATTGACTATTAGGCACCGCCGGAATTCACATGTATGATGCTGCTTGGACCGTGCAACACGTCGTTCCAAATCTTGCAATTCTGCCTTGTACATTGGGCTATCTGGATCTGGTGGTCGTGAGTAGGCAATTTCAACCTCATTTGGGATCGCGAGAAGAGCTTGTTTTGATTCCAGTCCAGGTACATATGCCCGCAGGTTTTGGCGGATGAATTCTGCTACATGTTGACGAAATTCTTCTGACTTCAGGAGTTCCTCCATTTCATCTGAGGTTGGGGCGTTGAATAACCACAGTAACAGATGCAAATGTAAGCTCCCTCTACCCTGTGACTCGACTGCACCGAAGTATGACCTAACCCGGCCAAATATCCCTTCAGAACTCTTTACGCGGTAAGGAGTCACCTGAACACCAAACAGCGTCCGAAGAATAGCTTGAATAATGAAGTGGAAAAATTTTGCTGCTGTGTACGGGTCATCAGCAATATTCTTCGCCCTCGTCTCTTTGTTTGGGCCCATGGTTGCTTCAAATGCATCCATGTCAATACTTTCTCCTGCGAAGACTTGCGCGATAGGGTCATGAAGGTTGCATGGATTGATTGTGATCCATAGAGAGGGAGGTGTAAGGTATATTGTGGTTGACCAAAGCTGGCTACGAGCACGGTATCGAATGGCATCGGAGCCAATAATGCATCCTGATGTTGTTTGAACCTGTGAGCGCAGCATGCGGACAGCAGGATCCGTTATTGGTTCATTCTTTGCCTCCTGTTGCTCAGCTTTCTCCAACGCTTCTTTTGTGATACTAGACATCAATCGTGCCTCTGCTTCAAAGGTTTTTCGGCGCATCTGAACTCGGGCAGAAGAAAGTGCCTCTCGTCGCTGCAAAATTCCAAATGCAACAAAAGGAAAAGTCTGATGAATTCTAAACCGACGATCATGATAGCGCAGGGTCCATTGGATATGCTCGCGAAATGGGATGGCTACAGGCCTATTTGCCTCGATTCCTCCTCGGCCATAGGGAAATAAGATCGGAAATGCGCGTTCAAAGTAGTTTGGCCGTTCTTCTTCTGTACATTCTTCACCTTTGCGTGGTTGTCCAAAGTCACTCACGGGTTTGCCTCCATGACGAACAGCATAGGCACCTTCTTCTCCTTTCGTCCAGAGGTTCATCAAACCCCAGCCCATGAGCTCATTGGCAGTCATTGCTGATAGATCAGTATCGATTGCTCCAGATGCCTGTAGCGGTATAACCTCTCCTTTGCCTGTACATAGTAACAACTGTTCAGTACCAATGCTGTAATTAACCAACTTTGCGCACCTTGCTCGTTAGGGTCATTGCTTTGTGTGAATCCTGTAGCTTGATTCTTATTGCTGCCAAATGAACACATGTTTATAATCATTTACATACCTTCGTTGAGTTCATTGATGTCTTCTGAATCAGGGACGTAACCATCTTGCTCTTCATCCACTAACCCCACATCTGTGGTCTGTCGAACCACGCCTATAATCTCCTCTGGCACTCCATCATATGGTAGGCTGCGAATCCGTTTGGGATCAATAACGATGTGATCGTAGTGTTTTTTGTTCAACTCCTTCATGCACTGCAATGCGCCACCAACAAAATCTCGGCGCACTTTGAATGTAGAGTGCAACCAACCCTTTGGTAGCTTTCCCTGTCCCACAAAAGTCACTGTAAGGATTGACGCTAGGATTGCAGGAGGACGTGGCATCAGGTTTCCCTCTAACATGGACTGGATGCCAGCCATATTAAGTTCGTATGAGCTGACATTGCCTTGCATGCCCCGCTGCAAATTATCCCGCTTTCCACCGACTTTCTTGGGATAAAGCTTGAATATGAAGACACGGGGATACAGGAGTGCAACAAGGAGCTGCTCGGGGAATATTAGGGCATACAGTTTCTCGGGTATCTTTCCTATCCACAAGTTGTTTGCGAGTGATAGACGTGGTGGGGTTTTAGTCTTCAATTTCAAAGATGCGAGACACTCATGGCAGATATCGATTATGACAGGTTCCCCACTCTCCGATATGACACCTGCAGGCTCGAGGAGTTTTTCATCATAGAGGTCATGGCTGGTATGTGGTAAATGTGGTTCGAGTCAATGAATGTTGGGAATAGTCGCTAGTGGTAATGTTTTCATGCGAGGTTTTCCACCCAGATGATCTGATTCCCGTCCACAGACAGCACACACTTGTCGAATCAAAGATGCATTTGATGTAGCATTATAAAAGGCTCGGTAACATGAATGAACTGCTTCCTTCGATGGCAAAGTCAAATACTTTGATGTGCCACGGACTATATTCTGTCCCATTTCTTCCTCTTCTTGCCGTCTTCGGACAACTCTACGAGCTGTCACCCTCTCATCTTGCCTCTTCCTCTTTTTAGTCTCTGCCATTGCAACCTTTTCAGTTGCTGCTAATGAAAGGTGTGAAAGATCTTCATCTGTGCAGGAGCTGATGATGAAATCCAAGAATAGTTCCTTCTTGCTCCGAACAACAGCAGATAGTGGAACCTTTTTCTGAAGCTTTGCTTTAAGCTCTGCGATAGTGAGATTGGCGATGAGTTCACGGGTAGCAGCATTTCGAGGAATAGCCATCGGAGAATAATCAGGAAAAGTGTGACCAAGACCTCATCGGTTAACTGTGCACGGACCAACACTCCGTTGTATAAAAGGCAAGTATTTCCTCCCCAAGCTCTCATCATTCTACGTTCTCCCTCATGTCAACACCTGCATCCCTGCCATCTCCGCCTTCTCCACTTGCAGCTCGTTCTGCTTTTATTCAATAGGTCCGGCAATCGAGAATTGATGATCCCGAAACCATCTACCTTGGTGTTTCCCTTGCATCTCAATATCCTGTTGAATGGGTTCGACAAGGCCGTGCAGATATACTTGCTCTGAAAAAGTGTATGCATGTCTAAATTATTGAATCTTCGTTTAATTTGTCACTTACTCAAAAAAAATTTCAATCTAGCTACGAAAAAGTATGATACAGAGAAGACTGACAATGTCAGTGAAAAAGGTTCGTAACTACCAGTATTGTGTCCTCAGTGATACTGATATAACTCATCCCCCAAAGCTCCAGAAGCTGCCATTCTTAGCATGATTGTACAGCTGTCCTCTGCGAATTTCTGGATGTCTTCAAATGGCGGATGGAAGGGCCCAACTGGCATCACACCAGATTTTACTGATGTGAAACTTTCCGCTTATGGGGGTATGCCTGATGAGTCGATGCGAGAGGTGCAAATTATTGCGGATGACTACAACACTGCCTTTGATCAGGCTTGCGAAATACAGGGTTGGGTGGCAATGAAGGGTGCCGAGTCTAAAATCGGATTTATCAACGGTGCTTCTGCAGACACTGGGACCATTAAAATTAAACATGCTCTTTTTGAGGTATGGAAATTGTGTATTGTGCTAGCCAATTACTTATCTCAGTACAGGAGATTGATGATCACAATCGCATGAATGCTGGTATGTCATCAACTATATATCTATTATCATACATTTAATTAGTAGAATCCAAAATATAGGTGATGCTCTGGACGACTATGACATAGCCAATACAGGTGTCGCAAATGCTTTAGCTGCTTTGAAGGCACAAGATCCTTTGAGGTTCAAACTGAACCCTCTTCCTGTTTACGGCGAGGATGAGCGACTCATTCATTCTTCGATGTACCGGAAAAAACTTGAGAACGCGCTGGTAGAAGTGCAGTTTACGCTTACACATTGGGGAATCAGATCCGGTAATGATGGTACAGGTGCAAAGGATGTTTATAATGCCGACATTATTGATATGATAGTACTTGTTCCACCACCACCTCCAATAGCTTCTCCGAGGAAACGAAAGCTGCCTGCCCTCCATCCATCTTCTCCTACTAAAAAACAAGTCACTAGAAATTAGATGTCAAATAGTATGCAGATATACGTAGCATAAACAAAAAATTGCGAATGTACCGCATTATCCTTGTCATCATTTGAGCCCCAGGCAAGGTAGCTGCCTCGGCACGAGGCACTTTCCCAGTGTATTTTACAATAGAAAATACCTTTTGCATCCTTCAAGGCTTTGATGCATTTCCACCCTCTTTTGTGATCTGTCCAACACTTCCACATGACACATCTCCCTCAACTTGGACTCCAAACACTTCTGCAATCTGCTTGAACACGCAGGTCACTTTGTTTGCAGGAATGGCATCCATGGCTACAAGATCAAGGAAAACATCTCACGCTTCATCTAGAATAATGCCACTGGAGTCCTTGAGGAAGAATGTTCATTCGTCATTGGTTGGTAGCAGTGACAAGCTGGCTTGGTATATGTGAGATCTTTGCTTTCAATGCATGGATCTGGCATTGGTAGTCCTTAAGCCTCTTCTGGAACCTCTCTTTAATGTCTTCCATCACTATCTTCTGCCACTTCCTTTCTTGTTTGAGCACCTTGATTCTCTCATCCTTTTTTTCCAGAACTGTTCTCAGTTTCTGCCCCGTGTCCTTCAGCTCATTCTCCCTCTCTCTCAAAGCCTTATTTAAGCTTTCTGCCTTTTCCTTTGATTTATGTGTCTCTCCATGCCAATATTTTGCCTTTTTTCGGAATTTATTGGTTTGAATTTTTAGGACATCAGCACATTTCTTCTGTTAAATGCAGCTATGCTGTTCACATGCCACTGATATGATCATGTGTTATGATATGTCATATGTAGTCATATGTAGTCATTTACTATATGCAGATTCCTCAGTACTTCCTTATGTAATACTGTCATGCAATTATGTATATAAACAGGCTGTATCCTGTACTGGAATCCAACTCGCTTTTTTACCTTTATTGTCTCTCTGAGACTCTAAACTCTATTACCCAGGTATGATGCTAGAGAGTGTCCCCACTTTGCACCCCTTGCCTGCTCAACATCTTCTGCTTCTGGGAAGGATCAGATGGTCTTGGCTTGTCAAAACCATTGTTCTCCTTGTCATTGTCAGCAACGGCAGTATTTTTGGGAGAGTTTTGATTGGGATCATGCATACTGTATCGGGGTGTAGGGAGGCAATGGAGAGGCAGACCATGACCAAAATTTTTGGACCGGACGTGGCAACCGTGGTGCTATTGTCTGTGACACTTGAAAAATTTGGCAACCACAGTCCCCACCTAGATGCCTATTATTCTCTCAATGTAGGTTAACTCTCAGCAATCCAAAATACCAAAATGTAGCCGGATAATAAGCCATTGTTGGTGAGCTAAATTTTATAAGATTGAACAGAGAGTAAAAGCAAATTTTTTGTCACGGTTCCTTGGCTGGCAACCAGGTCCTCCGTGACCATGACCACTCAGAATTTGGGCGACGCAACTGGGTTCTCCATGACCGTGACTATTGCCTCCCTACACCCCAATACAGTAAACTGCCTCACAGGTCTAGCGGCAGTGGTATGCTCCTGACAATCCTTTTTCAAGGAATGTTTGTGCTTCCCAAATTAGGGTCTGCTGAGAAAGTCCACTAGCCTTCTTGCAAATGTTAGTAACATGTGATGGTTCAGACAGTGTTTCTAACATATGTTACTAACAAATTCTCACATTGAGGTTACTAACATGTGAAAAAGTAGTTTTTAACACTGCGAATAACATTTTGCTTGTTACTAATGCTAGAAAGTAACTACCAGCTCCAATCTGGCTCCTCAATAGCATGCGGTGTGATAATAGGAGCACAAAGATTAGTGTTCAGTACAGGCTTCACTGATATCAAGTCCTGCAAAGCAGGGCAAGACAAGTCTATGTCATGGTTGACCTTGAATTCAAGCTGGCGAGTAGGAAGAGGTGTATTGATGTCAATTTCTTCATTATTGTCCATGGCGTTGTTTTCATCTTCAAGCTCTTCTTCTTCTAATTCTTCAGTATCCTCTGCAGCCTTTATCTCAACCTCTTTGATTTTCTCTAACCTTTCAGGCTAGATAAAGCAGAACCCAACCACAGGCTGTTTTTTGATTGCTTTTTGTGTATCCTGCTATTTTGTGTATCCTGCTATAGATAATTAACCTCAATGAAATTTACATACTTATTTGCAGTGAAGTGAAGTGCAAACCTTTCTGTACCATTGTCCAACCTGTATCATATTAATCACAGTTCCGACCAGCTGATTGCTCTGAAGAGGTGAATTCAACTAAGTGACATATGAGTTTGTACGCTTATCTGTCATTGAGTTGACTAGTATAAAGAAGATTTTGACAGCAACAAACTAGAAAGGAGATAAGTTAAGTGTGGTACAGCAAGAAACCAACAGCTCACAGCAATCACACTTGCATTAGAATCCCTCTGGAGGCGTCACCACCACTCAAGAGAAGTCTGACCATTCAGTGTGGAATTGAATGGCCAGTGACTGTACCAGAAATCTTCAATTTGAGTTTTCAAGCAATTGACTATTGCTACTTTTGTATGTTCCCCAGAAAGTTTCTCTTGGCACTCTTCTGAATCGTTCTCGGGAAGATCCAAGATATCTTTCAACATTTTTTTCAAGACTGCTTTCAAACAATCATAGGTGCGGGCGAATGGAACATGGTGATGAGGGCTTTCTCATAGTGACTGAGTGGCAGCTGGCAGAATTGCGATAATGATGTTAGGTTTCAGAAAATCCTCCAAAGGATATCCTAAGGAGGTGATTAGGAAATAAGAACAGATATAGGTGTACCAACATATGGGGATTGAGTAAAAATACAGCAAAATATAACTCATTTGAAAAGAAAGCACTGTAACGAGTGTTATAGACTAACATCACCTCATGAGCAAGATCCTGGGAGATTCCTGTCACTGCTTCTGGTCGAGAAAACACCTCTCAAAGATATGCTGCAATGGCCAGCCAGAAAACATACATGTCTGATGCATTAGCATCTGCGGCCTCAAGTGACCATAGAGAGCGTATGAAGGGGTCAATGATGGTTGTGTAACAGTGGAGTGACCTTTTGAATTTTTTGAGCTCACCAGAAAAAGAATGTGCAAATAACTTCTGAATCTTTGAGGCCAATGTATATGCAAACAAAGTGAATGTTTTGAATTAACAATTGTGTATGAATCATGAATGCACTTTTAGGAACTTAATTTGTTTTTCTGCAATGAGAGTTTGAATTGCTGGGAGATTAGGAAGGAGTAACATTGCAGATGTATGAAGTGAGCCAAAATGTGTCCCACTGGGCTTTTGGATCCGTAGAACTTTGTCATTGCTGAGATCAGTCATTTGAGTTTGATGGTACTCCAGTAAATGATTGGTTGCCAGTCCAGATTTCCCAAAGTATTTCACAATTCTTTTCATGATATCCAATGGCTATGATTCATGAGTATCAAGTTCCATCAATGGTTTTGAACACACCTCTTTGAAAGCTTTCAGTTTTGATATATCACCAACTGTATTATGGAGCAAGTGAATGCAATCATCTAAGTCGGCAATAGTTGGAGTTTCTTCTGTGAGGCCCTCTCTGACTTTGGTGGTTGTAGTCGTACTATCCGAAACACAAGCAACAAAATTCTGCACACCAAAAGATTTCATCATCTTTTTTGGACAATTAATTGGCATCAAAACAAGGAGAAAATAAGGGATGAATAAATACTGGTGCAATTTTACCTTTCACCTATTCTGTGGTGTGTGTGAGGCCCCGGCACAGAAGGCCTGCTCTGGTCTTACCCAGACTGGGCCTAAGCGAACGCAGTAGCTGCCTAGGCCATACGAGGAGGTATGGGATAGTGCCGATACTGGTGAGGAGAGCCTAACCAGGGGTAGTTGTGGAGCTTGGGTAGACCTAATAGAGGGTCCTGGAGGTGTAGAATGTAACATGTAACCACTGCTTCGATGTGGAGGGGAGGTGTAGCCAATATGAGTGGGAAGCTGTGGGGAGCTTAGGGAGCAATGAAGCGGAATTGGGAACCTAATGGGAGGTTCCAAAGGATGAAGGACAAATTGTAGAGCCTCGACGTAGATGGTGAGTCGAAGGAGAGGCGTAGACAATACAAGAATTGACAGAAAGAGGCCAGAGATGGGAAACAGAGAGGAGAAATAGAGTTGAGGTGAGACAGAGATAAAGGAAACAAATAATGAGGAAATATATGACAGTTGAGACGTGTCAGGCCCTGTTAGCAAGTACTAGTAGACTGTACTAAAGGGACCAAGCCAGGTAAGATTTGACAATAGCACGCTGGGAAGCTCCGAGGGGAGTCCCCAGCCTATATACTGTACATGAGGCTGTCAGGTACATATGTCATGTGGCTACTGGAGTAACAGGTAATATGTATCATGAAGATCATAAGGATGGTGCATAGAATATCGGAAACATGTATAAGTGATGAACCGGAGCTCTGGAAAGGAAAGAGAAAGGTACGGAGAAGCAAGGCATGACAGTGTGACTCTCCAAGGCACCTTGTGCACCAGCCAGAAGATATGCTGGGGTATGTCAGATGGTCAAATTTGAAGGGAGAATATTGATTTTATACCTTCACGAGATGGATTAATTGCATGAACCATGTAAAAAGTATCTGTTCAGCGAACATTAGTTCCATCAAAGGAACAAGTGAGGTTACTGGTGCCAGAAAGTATCTTGTGCTGCTCCTCTCTTACGAAAATTGCTTCCTTTGGAATGAGATCATCTTGGAATGATTTGCTGGCTGGTTACTTTGATTTTTGGATTTAATGTTTTGAGCAGATCGTGCCATTCCTGTGAGTCCAAGATTTCAGGTACAAGACCTCGAGCACAAATGAGACGAATGATAAGGTGGTCAACACGGAGCTGCATATCTGCTCGCATACTTTTGTCCTTCTGTCTACCTTTTTCTTTGAATACATTGATATCCAGTGTTGTCTGCTTGGCTCGCTTTGGCTCATTTTCCTCAGTGTCACTGGTGGCACCTTCTGATACCTGCAGCAGCTTGGCGCCAATAGAATCCTTGGCCATACCTGTTAAGATCATGTACACCGTGTAACCGTGCCAGGGCCACAAGGTGTTTAAGAGCGGGAGGTTGAGTGGGACAGTAGTGAAGTTATTAACAACACCGCCGTTACGCCGTTAGTCCCCGGAGATCGAGAGTATAGAAGGGAGGAGCTAGTAGCAGCCAAGTCGGTGACAAGAGCAAACCAAAGAACGTCTAAGTCCTAAGGTTATAGTAGAAAGTACTTCAAGGCGATGAGCCTGAAGACTTAGAAGAGCACAGAGTTAAGGAGGGGATCTAAGTCGATAATTAAACTGAGGAACTACAGTAGCGTACAGGCAGTATTTATATCTACAGATCGGCGCATCAGTGCGGAGCGCTAGACTAACTACTAGGAGCTATACGAGTAGTACCTGCAGGGTAGGGTAAAAGACAATAAGGAGAGACTAGAATGAAAGGGTATGTGTAGCAAGAAAGAACAATAAAGGTGGGTCTTTGGATTACTGAGCGGCGGAATGGAGGCCCGAGGCATGGACTTGACAATACCACTCTGTGCCCATTGATATTGTCGGGATACTCCTTGGCCAGGATCAAACAACTGGATGCATGCTTCTTGATTCAAGTTGAGTCGTTATTTCCGCTCTCTTGGTGAGTATATTTTGTTGCAATACATGTCCAACCTGGTTTTCCTGTCTTTGTTGTTTTCTTGACCCGCTCTATTAGTTGCTTGATATTCATGTTTGGCGGCCGTCCCATAGCAACTGTCTTACACTGTTCATGATCATTAATAGTTAACTTTAATTGAGATATGCAACAGCTATCATTACCTTGACAGATACTGCTGTATTAAGTTCTGAAGAAACAGAACTGGTTGTTGCAGTAGACAATATGCTATCAGGTGTGCTTATGAGGTGAATTTGTCATGCCCTGGCTACAACCAGACCAGTCCCAGTACCCACCACACATTGCCATATGTCCTACCCACCTCCTGTATGTCCTCTGCACCTCCCCAAGTACCACCAGACACCTCCCCAAGTATTTCTGACGCAGCTACCCAAACGTCCTTCACCCCGACACGCGTACGAAAGCCCTCTAGCCGATAACCCCTTTAAGTATTAATCTCGATTACCTCCCTCCCTCCGATTAGCTACCTCATGCCTCCAGATGTTCTCTTGTTCACTTCCCGTACCTATTTAAGTAACGCCGCAATGTCCTGAAGCCCCAGCTTGGTATATTTTGAACACACACCCTTTTGCATAGGTCCAGTCCCTGTCCCTTTGTACCTGCTAACCATACGGATTTCTCTTTACTCTCTGTTTCTCTACCTCTGTTTCTCTCTACTTCTGTCTATTGTCTCTCTGATCGTCTATATGATCGAATATATGCTTTCACTTCAAGTCTAAGCCTTCCGAGTGAGTCTCCGAGCTCCCTCAAACATTACTAAAGCTCCCCAACGCCTACCCGCTTTGGTGAGCTACCCTTCCCCAAACCTCCCAGAGCTCCCTAGCTACTTCGTAAGCTTCGGGACCTCGATCTAGGTAACGTCGAAGCTACCCCTCACGTCGAACTACGTATTGCTTCTCCGTTACCACCTCCCACACTCGAGGACGTCCATCCTCAAGCTCAGCCCCCAGGGACCTACCCTCCCTGGCATATCCCTTCTCGGGAGCTTACACTCTCGAGACCCAGTTGCATATACGACCTACTTGATCCTATATTGACGTTCTAGCGAGTACAACTCCTACTACGCAATACCGTACGGTCCCGCACTCTTCCTTAACCTCCCTACGCCTTAGGGACCTCCCTGGACCTCCTAGGAACCCCCTCAAGGGTCATCATCTCGTCGTTCCAGACACTACTAGGTCATTCCCGTCCTCGGTCGCGGTTCTCGTAGCTCCCTTCGAGCTCCAGCCTGCTCCTAGCATGCTACAACATAAAACTTCATATACCAAACCTACCCTAAGACCTATTTTGACCCAGGTCTTACAGAATTAGTATCATATCATTCATATGATTATGGATAGAAACAGCCTATGCAAGGTATTTGACTCTATTTAAGACACATTCCAAACATTCTTTTACTATGTCAAATGGAAAGACTTTTGGATCCCACTTTATACCATACAAGTACACGAGGAAGTACTCCATTCCGAGTTCACCACGGCAGATTTCCACAAATCTCCCCTCCGAGTCACAGCAATTGTGACCAAACACATGATCAAGGCATTGGTTCAGATTCTCCCAAGCCTTGTCTGCAGATTTGTCTTGTGCATTGGAGACAGCGGTATAAAGTTTATCATCTGCTGTCCTAAGTGGGACAGATGATGACAACCGCTTGGATTGAGTTTCAAGGTCATGAAGTAGAGTCGATATTTCAAGAACGTCAATGGTGGAGGGATCCATGAAAGTAAAAAGCGTCAATGAGCGGCGCCCAACAGTAATGTCAGGGTAACAAAATCAAATTTGCAGAGTCTAGACAGGTAAGGCTGTTCCAATAAACATGACACTGTTTACAAGCTAGCAAGAGAAGGAAGGGAGCAAGGATGAAATTATATGCTATATAGTGTCCCTAGCACTAACTGATAGTTTCTTGCATTTCTCACATCCATTTTTCAGAATTTTCAGACCTATGTTAGTAACATATGTTAGGAAGTACCAACTTTCTTGGCAGACCCTATCCCAAATGTCACACTAGGACAATGGTCAGCCACATTAGGCATACACAGGTTTTTGGATATTGGAGACATGTCAAAGGTGCAATAAGGACATGACAAGGACATGATGAGGACGTGACAAGAAGACTTTGGTTAGTAGAAATACAGATTATGTAAGATTAAACTCATTCCGAGGGGGATGCTCAGAATAGTGGTTCGCGCTATGGGATCTCTCTAAAAACCATCAGGATTAGTGTATTTCACATAGATGATTCATGATAACAAAAAACCTGCAAATATTTTGGGTATCTTTGAGATAATACATGTAAGATTATTCAGTATTCAAATGAAATTAACATGCATTCGCATGTGAACCTCCTTTGTCCGGCTTGGAGGGGGCCTTCGGCCCTTTCCGTTCCAAGTACGTCTCACATGTGGTGCTCGCTTCGAAATTCTAGTTTCGAGGGGTGTTGGTGCTGGCGCACCTCCATAAAACAATTATCAAGACACTGTAATGATTACACAAGGATGATATACTGAGCAAGTAAGAATGTACAAGGTAATGGAAGCCGAAGATGGACAGTCGCGACTGAATTTGATGATGGATTTACAGGGGATTACCAAAAATGGCGGTGGCTGTGACCTCGTGGGATTTGCGAATATAGAATTGACGAAATTTTTCACCCTATGGCCAGTATTGCTTCGCTTCGCTCGCAATGAGATGTTTTCTGTTTACATTAATGTAATCTACAATCTGAACCATCTGAGCACCATGAACCAGGGTGATGTGTATTCCGATATCTCAAACGAAAGCAGCGCGAAAGATTAGCTTAACAGGTGCCGTGCCGATTTATCCGAGAATTTCGTTCTCACGGCTCAAGTTGCAGGGAGATGCCCATACTCAGTTAGTCCATACCTGGTCCATACCCTCCCATCTCACCGTTCGTCCTCTAAACGATCACCATGCCTTTTCATCGACTCTACTGCTCCGTAAATCTCTACAGCAAGGAGGAAAAACAGGCCATTGCGCGCAGTATCACCGAACTATATGCTCGAGTTCCCATCCCACGATTTTACGTCGTTGTGAACTTCATCGAAGTTGGGCAAGATGATTGCTACGTCGGTGGGGAACCAAACACCAGATTCTTGAGGATCAGTGTGCAGCATCTAGCGCGAAATTTGCAAACGTAAGTGCATTTAGCTTGGACAAATATCTATTCTTTAACCATAGTTATGTCGAAGTGTTGAAGAAAAACGCAATTTCATGGAAAGGTACGAAAAGACCTTGGAGCCTTATACCAAAGACAAAGGGATCGACTGGGAGGTGCAAATATCCAACGAAGATGTGAGTGTCAAATGTCATTTGATCTGTGAGGAAATTATGTACTCACTATGCTATACTCAGCCCCTATATTGGAACTTGAATGGCATTTGCCCCCCACCTTTCGGCTCTGAATCGTACCAGATGTGGGTCAAAATCAACAAGCCGGTAGAGTGGTCAGAGGAAGAAGCACAAGGTTCATGAGTTCGATTGGCTGTGATTGTTGTAACCGCACGTACTACTGCCACATAGCGTATACTCTTATCGATAGGGCCTACATAAGGTCTAAACTGCCATGAATAATAGTACATTGACCTTGATTAGTTCGTGTCGTATTCACCAATTCTGACGAGGGAGTAGATGTGAATAATGCAAGGATCGACTCTCACAATGTGCAGGTGTGTTCTTGACGTCTGCAGAGTATACCGATGTCGAAGATTAGAATACAGGCTGTAACCACATTACAATAGGCCTACTAGCGAGGATTCCAAGGAAATGCTGTCAGTCTTCTCTCCACTCGACTTGATCCTTGGACCATCTATCTGACCAGATCACTCTCTTATGATAAATCTTCCTTGCCTCCTTGAATTGCTTGATAAAGTTATCGGTCTCCTTCCCACTAGGTGTTGCTACTCCCGATTGGCTCTCTGGAAATCCTAGAGACTGGTGTTGTATGAAGGCGGTAGCCAAACGTTCAGAAGCGTCATCTTGAGCGGTAACGCTATGACGAAGGCGCATGAGGAGGAATTGAGGAGTAAATCTCTAATGATCGGTACTAAGCATTGTGAAATGTCATATACTAGACTGAAGCTAACAGACCTGGTATACGTCGTGTTGTTCTTTCTCTAAATCCTTCCATTTGGCTTCTAGGCTCTTTGCCTCGTTGAAAACATCCTGTGTTTCCGAGCGAAGCCGATACAACTTTTCCTGTAAAGCCAGGTTGTTGTCTGAAGCGACGACGATCAAAAGCGAGGGATATGCAATACAACATCCAGCTCACTAGCAATAGATTCATTCGCATTTCCAAGTTCAGCTTGAGCATCGTACATAGCCTTGACTCTTGGTAATGAGTGAAACACCGCCTGAAAGTAGTTTGGATCATTGAGGATATCTTCCAGATCCTGTCGTCTGAGGGAGACCTTCAGTTCATATCTGTGAAGTCTTTATGTTTGGCTCATACGATAAGTTAGCCAGCTCAGGGAAATCCATGGTGAGTTGCGTCACTACATCGGTGGACATGTTTTGTCAACAATGAAATAATTAGCGCCCGGCAACTCTGCTGTTATCATTATGACCATCGTACTCCCTGGCGAACGAGCACCAGCTCAACATGTAAACCTGAAGCTGGGACCGGGCCTTCTACAAAATAGCAATGCATCTACTTCCACTGGTCGAGCAGCACCGTCAATATTTGCTACTCGTGCAGGGACCCTCAATCACTCTGCAAACGGTAGTAAATGGTGGATAGAAAGTAATGCGAGGCGGGTGAGCTACACGTCAGATTTTTTCAAATGACCTTTTAATATACTTATATCCTAGTATGTGCCTGCTGCGCAAGAATCCGTAATAGGCGTCGTGGTACAAAAGCAAGGCGAAGGATTTCGCGTAGACATTGGGACAGCCCATTCTGCAAATTTGGACGGGCTAGCTTTTGAAGGTGCTACCAAACGAAACAAGCCAAATTTGAAGGTAGGTAAATTTCGCCTTCTCTTTTGTTCATTTGAAGCAGCCGAACGACAGGTTGGGAGTTTGATTTATGGCCGAATCTCGTTGGCCCATAAAGATATGGAACCAGAGCTGGAATGTTTTGACGCACAATCACGAAAATCAGAAGGTTTTGGAGAGTTGAAGGGAGGATTTCTGGTGCGATGCAGCTTGAGATTGTGTCGACAGTATGTAATTATTTTTTCCTCTGTGAAATACACCACTAACGAATTCGTTGTTGTACAGACTACTGGATCCCAAATATTTTTTACTGCCTTTATTAGGTTCTCTCTTTCCTCTTGAGATTGCGGTAGGGCTCAATGGTCGAGTCTGGATCAGCTCACAAGACGCGAAACGTACCATTGCAATAGCTCAAGCTATCGAGGCAGCTGACCCCGATGCACAAGGGATGGATGAAGATGGTATCAGAACTTTGCTCGAAGACCTAGGTCGCAAGTAAATGTTTGAGTAAGTAAAGTCAGTATCCGTCCATATCATGCCCATATATTTTGTGGAAAATCGAGGTTCTGTTGATCTTAAAATCACACTAATGGCCTATAGCTAGTGGGTATGTTACATACTACAATGTTATAACAAACTTCAGACCTCAAAGTTGAGCTCCGACATTCTACATTATATAGAGCAGTTGTTTTCGCCTACGATCCTTGTGCAGCTACGTGATGCCAAATCCTCAAAACGCAATCGGCAAAACGCAATCGGTGCCCCCTCGCACGACACAGATCATCGAACACGTTTTGAATCTCTCCCATTTCGCCTCCGTTCTGCTTCCATTGTCTTTTACGAAGAAAGACCTCTTGTGCAATAATACCGGGCATATGATTTGACCAAGCGTAGCTAACGTCTAGGCACCTTTCCACCGTCCTCATCTGACGGCGTTATACATAGTTGTCCTGCTAATTTCCACTGCTTCGCACAGGTACCGCTACTCTCTGGACACGTTTGCCTGGGACGGACTGAGAATGCCGTTCCTTCCTGGAAATTTTCTTCATCACATCTTCACCTTCTCTGCTCCCGTCACTGCCTGCAATGGGATTGACAGCAGGAACGGGTTGGGCGAGGAATCAGGAGTATCAGGAAGTCTTTCCATTCCTCCTTAGTTGTGACGCTCAGCGATGACGGCCCAACGTCTCTCGCGGGACAGGCATCTCGGTATGGTGCAATCTATTCTGTTCGAAGCGATCTCTTGCCTGCGGGCTCCCATAGAAGCTGCCGGAGCTTTTCAACTGGAACATAGCTTCTCTTTAACTCCAATCCTAGTCCGATGACTATGGCACAAATACGGGATCATTGTATGTATCCATTTAGTGTTATTTTATGAACATCAACACTGAACGTGTCACTCAAGGTATAAGAGGACTCGTTCTCGAGGTAGTCATCACCTGTACTGGCATTTCCCAACATGAAGCTCATCTTCCCAACTACCCTCCGAATTTATGCTGCGTTCGCACTCACACATATGGCCCTCGCGCAGAATGTATTCATTGGACAGCCTGCAAATGGATCTACCATTTCCGCGGGCTCCAATTTAACAGTGAGGATCGACAGGCCCGTATGTCATTTTCTTCGATCCCGAATTCCACGACTTTCCTTCGTTTCTGACTGAAGTTGCACTCACACGGTCGTTTTCTGTATTTTTAACACACTCCATCCTTCATTCTTTCCTTCCATCCTCACACTCTATTTAAATGTAGGATACCCTCTCGGGCTCCACCGAAGTGGCCCTCGTTATGGGCATATGGCCTTGTAATAACCTTCCGTGCCCTGGACCATCTAACATCATTGGCACCATCCTGTACAATGGTCCATACAAGCCCCAATTCTCAGTTCCATCAAATTCCCTCCCTCCACATGAAAACTTTACAGTTAGTATCCCAGAGGGGTTTGTCAAGGGAGTGACACAATTTGGGCTAGCACATGTTGCTTTAATTGGGGTACGCTTTGGTTTCTGCGCACTCATTCTCTAAAAAAGACCGATTCTTTGATTTTGGTCTGTAGGCGGGACAAGCTCCGTTTCTCGAAACTTTGAACGCGACATTGGTGATAGTTTGAACTGGAAGGTCAGGAATTCTTGATAATAAATATAGTAAGAAATTTCTAAAGAGCCAAGAACGACATTGTTGACCGTCAATTTGCACTGGAAGTAAGCGGGAATGATTAGTGTTCAACAAATAAAATTGAAGCCTCGCTCAAGTTACTACAGTTACTACAGTTAGTTACAGTGGTTGGTGGACAGGAATAAAAATACTTTAGACGTTTCGTCAGTATAGGTACACAAAACCATGGGAAAGAGCCAACCGACCTAGTCGTCGTCCATTAACCTGGCCCTTTTCGTTGGTCTACGGCCCAAGGTTGGGACAGAATCATCGTCGCTAATAGTTCCGGCACTTCTCCGTGTGCTAGCCCTCTTCCTACGCTGGTACTCTTTGTCCCTCATCAACTTGTTCTGTTGTGCGGCAGTTAAACCTTCGCTGCGAGTGGCGGGTGGCACAACGACAGT
Source organism: Lentinula edodes (assembly GCF_021015755.1). Classification (NCBI taxonomy): domain Eukaryota; kingdom Fungi; phylum Basidiomycota; class Agaricomycetes; order Agaricales; family Omphalotaceae; genus Lentinula; species Lentinula edodes. The sequence goes on from NW_025764347.1 coordinate 82,795, forward strand.
AGTGAGTCCGGTATTTGTCTGTTTAACGAATTCGTCGTCTCCATTCTCTTCAGACATCAGTTCCAAAGACTGTTTTCGTAAGCATCGTATCGCAAGACCATGTTAATATTCCGCACCCGGGTATATGTAAGACTGCTATTCGAGAATATACGATCATGTTCAGCAGCTTCTGTCCTTCTCCTACCGTTAGTTTGGTTCTTCAGGTAATTTTCGAAGCCTTGAATGAGGTTTCCTCCAGAATGGGTACCGGTCTCTGATAGATATGAACCTTCCAAAGTAAAGATCTGCGCCTCGACTTGAGCCTGCATGGATTAGGAAGAGATTTGTAAAAGTAAGATTATTGTCGACATACCAATTTCTTATCTATAGCTCTCTTCTTCGGAATTTGAGCCAAAAGTTCTTTCTTTATCGCCTCATAGCGAGTCTTGACATCCTCGGCCATCGGGATGCGGAAAGAGGAAGCATTGTTTGTTATTGCTTGGTAAAGGCCTTGTAGAGAGTACGCGTCACGTCAATTAGCGCCAGCCTTCTACTTTCGCATCCATGTCTTCCACCCAGCCCCCTTCTGAGCCTCCTTCCAACCCAGAGAAACAACCTGAGGCCCCAGAACAGTCTTCGCCGAACGAGCAAACCCAAGATGCAGCCATGGATATTACGCCAGACCAGCCTGCAGAAGACACTTTCGACGATCTCTCTGAGGATATCTTGTCTTTGGGCACTGACGAAATCCTCACAAGAATACGTCTCCTAGATAATGATATCAAGGTTAGCTTCCGGAGGCTCTTAAATGTTTCTGTGTTTACATCTTGATCCAGGTTATGCGTTCCGAAACAATGAGATTACAACATGAACAAACCGTTATGAAGGAGAAGATTCGTGATAATGGCGAGAAAATCAAACAGAACAAAGTTTTACCTTATCTTGTTGGGAATGTGGTCGAGGTATGCAGTAAAACTTCTCTTGCACATCATCATATCTTGAACTCCGCTAGATTTTAGACGTCGATCCAGAGGGCGAAGAAGACGGTGCAAATCAGGACCTTGACTCTATGCGCAAAGGCAAATGCGCTGTGATCAAAACATCCACCCGACAAACCGTGTTCCTCCCAATGATCGGCCTTGTACCGCCAGAGAAGCTCAAACCTGGAGATCTAGTTGGGGTTAACAAAGATTCATATCTTGTTCTGGACACATTACCCGCTGAGTTCGACTCCCGTGTAAAGGCTATGGAGGTCGATGAACGCCCAACAGAAACATATACCGATATTGGTGGTCTGGAGAAACAGATAGAGGAACTCGTTGAAGCCATTGTGCTGCCGATGCAAGAAGCCGAGAAGTTCAAGACTCTGGGTATCAAACCGCCTAAAGGTTGTCTTATGTACGGGCCTCCAGGTACTGGAAAGACTCTTCTGGCCCGAGCTTGCGCCGCTCAAACACAGGCGTGTTACTTGAAGTTAGCTGGACCCTCACTGGTACAAATGTTTATTGGTGATGGTGCCAAACTTGTGCGAGATGCTTTCGCACTCGCCAAGGAGAAGGCCCCTGCAATCATCTTCATTGATGAGCTAGACGCTATCGGTACAAAGCGTTTTGATTCCGACAAAAGTGGAGATCGTGAAGTGCAGCGGACAATGTTGGAATTGCTCAATCAGTTGGATGGTTTCAGCAGTGATGAACGGATCAAGGTAAAACTCTTTTACCCGTTCTTCGCGACGTCTGACGCGATCTATTCCCAGGTCATAGCAGCTACCAACCGAATTGATATCCTTGACCCCGCTTTGCTACGTTCAGGACGTTTGGATCGCAAGATTGAGTTCCCTCTGCCGAACGAAACCGCGCGTGCACGTATTCTGGAGATACACTCGCGGAAGATGACGTTGTCGGAAGACGTCAACTTTGAGGAGCTCGCACGGAGTACGGATGAATTTAATGCGGCGCAGTTAAAGGCAACGTGTGTTGAAGCCGGTATGATGGCATTGAGGGAGGGCGCGTCTAAGCTAACCCATGAACATTTCCTTACTGGTATTGCTGAAGGTGAGTTGGACCTTATTGCATAGTGTCGATTATGGTTACTGATATGCCCCTTTCAGTGCAAAGTAAGAAGAAGAACGATCTCATGTACTTTGCTTGATCTCATTCCGCTGTATCTACACATGTTTCTGCGACCTGTACGGTTTTCTTTTCGAATACCAATCGTAGCTGGCTTCTGCTATTGACCGCCTTATCGGTTTCCCTCTTCAACCAATCATATGTGAGCACAGCTCCACTGCACACATGTCGCCTGGCCGGAGATCGTCCGTCGTCTCACGAACAATGCTCCTTGACCTCTAACATCTATGACTCGCCTTCAACGACGCTCGGTATCTGCCTTTGTTGTCGATATACATAGGATTTCCTCCCGACTGTATTCGTCAAGACTGTTAAGTTTTCTTCTCTCTCTGCGTCGCTATTGTCTGTAATGCGAGGGAGACGGGCAGTCAAGTCCGTCGTGTGTTTGTGGCTGTATTATCCTTCCGATTAGAATCGAAACTGAGAGAGGCAAAGATAGGTGTCTGGGATACTCTAGTCTGTGTTCTTCCATCACGGGAGGTGCCATCTAGTCTAATATTGATAATATTTTATCATCTATAATCAGGAGGTGCTTTTGATGATCTCACGCGCGCAAGACACCAGAGTCTAGACTCATGTCAGAAGCAGGAAGCAAGTCACAGCCCAGCTATATATAAAAGGGGAGAACGTTCAATGACCGGTCAGTTCAGGTTTTCCCTCAAAAACTTTCGAAAAAAACTATCCTTTCCTCTCCTCCTTTATCCTCCCTCCCTTGTTCATATCCTACAGATGCTTATCCTTGAATCCGCCGTTCTGCTCCTCGGTTCCTTATTGACGACCACTTTTGCGGCTCCCTTAGCTCGCCAAGACGCATCAGGTTCAATCGTCTCCCCTGTTAGCGGTACAGTGATTAACCCAGGAGACGCTTTTGATTTCTCGTACTTTGCCCGAGGAGACTATGGCATCACGAGCTTGAACTATACCGTTTTCCTTATGACCTCCCCTCCGACTTCACTCGCTCCTTCTGCCAACTTTGCTACTGGTCACTACTTCGGCAGGTTCGCGGAGCCTAATTACCCTGGTGAGCACCTAAATTTCTTTTCTTAGGTCAATAGACTGATTGTAACCTTCACAGGTAATCCGAACCCCCCTAATCCCGCCCCGGCGCAGCTTGTCATGCCCGACTTTGCTCTTAGTCCCGGAGGATGGGGTGTCGGAGCGACAATGAGCAATGGTACATTCTATCTGGTCGTGTTGGAAGAATACGTGACTGGAAATGTAAGCTTTGAGTTCCTTTCATCCATCCTGGTACTAACATTCGTGTAGCCCACTGTCGGCGCTTTGATGAGCCTTGCTATCACTGAGGTCATTTACAACGCTACTAGTAGCGCCACTTCTTCTATCTGAACGATACTCGAAGGATATCGAGCTTGATGAACCGCCATTCGAATTATTGACTCTTTTCGAACACGATTTGGACTTTGGATACAGACTCTCTTTCTGTCTGTTTTATTTCGATTCGAAATTTGGACACTATTTCTCTGTCTGTCTGTTATATGTCGATGTGGACTTTGGACTCGTACTGACAAAGCGCGGTGCTATTTTACTTCCTGATAATTCGCCAAGTACTTATATCATACACATACATACTTGAAGCTTGATGAAGTCGTTTACGCATGCATATATAGTAGTCCCTTTGTACCTACACCGTACCCAGGCTGATTTTATTCTAGTAGCATACGAAGGTTTGGGCAAGCTTTCGTGTGTATGTAACACAAGTCTACCCTAAGTTCCCGATCATATAGTATCTTGTAATAGTATATGAGCGCAATTAACGTAGAAGTACTAGTTTTCGCAGTTCGACGCGAGGGAGACGGAGTGGGACTGAATCCAAAGTCATTTGAAAAGTACTAGGAAGTACTTTGACGTTCAAGCTCGTATCAGATGATTGGTTGAGTGGAAACTTACCGGAAAACTTACACGGAATGGCATCGTCGCGTCTTCTAGTCAAGGTCGCCGTTGCGGGTGCAGGTAAAGGGATCGCGAGTGCTACGGCGGTGAAGAGCATGATGAGAAGAAGCATGCATATATACATATAATAGATGGAAGGAACGGTTGGATTCAACAAGAGCAAGTAGCAAGTAGTCAGATTCTTTGAGGATACGTAGGCACGGAAAAGCTTATGGACGGTGAGGCTGTTAGGAGCCGTTGTGGGACAGGTGGAAATTTTGCACGGGCACTTGAGACTATATGGATGTTAACCATGTTAACGTTCATTGACCATTGCAAGCAAAGTGAAAAGGTGAAGATGATCACTGTAAGTGTTTGATGAGGTTTGATGAGCGGTGGGCCGATATAAAGGTGCCTAAAATTGCATCTTGCCTTTGAAGTTATGGCAACCACGCCTCCTCAACCCCCCCCCCCCCCCCCCCCCCCCCCCCTTATCTTTACTGGTAAAGCTCAGAGTCTAGCTAGGTGTATATTTTGTGAGCTGTTGTAATGGCTTTTTTTTCTTTCTTTTCTTTTTTTTTCTTCTCTTTTCTCTGTAACCGCGAAACGAATAAAAAGTTCGTTGATATACATATAGCCTACGTGAGGGGGTGAACTTGACAACAACAGGGCTCCGTCTCGTTGTCTTTTTCTCTTTCCCGAAGATTCGATATCCAAGAACGATAATTACCCACTTTTGTGTTCTTCATACTCCCTACTCTCTTCTTCTAAGACTTCAAATTCACATCCCTTCATCGTTCATTTAAAGATATTACCAAAAAGCGTCAACTGACTGCTAATCCATTTTTCATGCTGAGGCTAGACTCGAACCAGTCCGCTGCTGAGATCTGAGAAGCGATATGCCGAAGGGATGAGCCGCTGAAATGCCAAAACTTGAAACTATTCGAGTTCTCCGAGATACTATAAGGCAAGTTAGTTTTTAGCCAATTGTACGCGTTTTATTTTTCTAGCCCGTTGAATCTCGAACTGTAAGCACCTCTAGACAGAGATTGCATACACCATACACGAGCATTTTTTCGTATCTTGTGAATCAATCGCCATACAATAATACATACTTATAGTACCCCTCTTAGGAAGTCTGAGTTATTCAAATACACTTCTGTAGCATGTCTAGCGTCCCATCAGACGAATTTCCAACCAACGCAGAAAAGGATATGATACGCCAGCGAATATTGCAGCAAGCTGAAAAAGGGAGAAGAGATTAGTAAAGAAAGAAGTGGATGTTGGCTGGCGCTCATAAAATAAAACTCGTACCTCAAATCCAAGGTCGCCACCAAATTCAGGATTTCCGGCGAGCATACCGATGGGCCCGATATACCAGACCTGATATTTCGATGCGTTAGTCGGTGGTTCATCGGTCGTAATGAGATATAAGAATTTGGAACGAACCTCGGCCATCCCCACTACTGCACCTGCTACACCGATAGCTCCGGCCAAGATTCCTGCGATACCAAGAGGAAGTCTTTGAAAGATCATTAATCAATGCAAAAGCCAAACACCCGAACAATGAAACATACTTGGAAGGAGTATCCCAATCATCCAAGTTATACCCTCCCAGAAGACCGCCTTTCCGCCTGAAGATGAAATGCTCCTCGAGGGTGATCACCATGAAAAATGCTGTCCAGTAGCTGAGAATGGATAAGAAGTTGGATAGGATATCTGAGAAATGTTCGCGTCCCACGATCTTTGGAAGAGTCAGCGTAAGACAGGGATTCCGAGAAAATCATATGCGTGAAACTCACTCCCGCGATGGTGTATGCTATAAACCCGACAAGAGTCCAGAACATCCGAGGAACAACAGCAAATGGACGACCTAACGCTTGAATAGAGATACCAGTTGAGTATGTGTTGACCATATTATTCGCACTAGTTTATTCTGGTTAGCCCCAGGGGCTATGACTGTCAAAGAAACAAAGCTAACATCACGGACAAAGCCAGAACAACTAGCAGAAATTTGCCGAATCCACCCCAAGGCGTTAGTACTTGAGCAATTAAACCGCCCATGCTTCCGTCCTCGTAAGCAGCGACATATACCGGGTTCGTGATGGTCATCAGTGCTGCACCTAGAATGGAGATAAAGCACACGGGAAGATATAGTCCAAAAAATGTCATGAAGAACACAGCCCATGCGGAAGTATTGACCGGGAGTTTACAGTTGTAATCTGCTGCCACAGGAGCCCACTAGTATAACATGTTAGTCTTGAAGGCCTTCATTACAGACGGAATACCACACTCACGCCAGTAAATGATCCAAACACTATCCCGCCGAAACTGAGCACGTCTCCAGCCAAGAATCTTCCTGCAGGATCTTCAAAGGCCTTTTGAGCGGTGACATGATACCCAGCTTTACCGCCTAGACCCCAGAGGAAAAGCATGACGAGTAAGATCGGAGCCCATACGTAGCGTTCGTATCGATGGAGGAGTTCGTAGCCAACAAAGCAAGGAATAACACTGAGTACAGCGACAATGGCTACACCACCTTCAAGGCTCAAGGTATCTGGGCGTACGGCGGCAAGGGTTTGACCACCAAGGATTACACAAGTAGTGGCAAAGCCAAGCCTGTGGATCATACACGATCAGGAACAGGATGTAATTAAAATGAAGTATGAGTCACGCTACACGCACTGAGTGAGAATGTTAAATATGGAATAGATGATGCCTCCAATGTAGCCAGAGCTGAAACGGGCGATGATCATTGTACGGAGACCGGTTTTGGGGCCCAAGGTTGCTATTCCAGAGGTAAAAGCGGCGCCGAGAGCACCGAAGCAGAGAATGGTTGCGCAGGCATTGCTGTAGGTGAAAGGTGAGAGCGAAACAGAAGATAAGGAAAAATAACCTACCCAAAACTCAGGGTGAAAAAGGCTTGGGCAAGAGCACCAATAGGAACAGTGGTCAACACACAGTTGACAGACCTAAAGGATAATTGTTAGTCATCTGTACGAAAGTTCTTCCAGCACTTGCTAATGCGTACCACCACATGAACAAACTATTAACATTCCCAAGATGATGAGCTTGCAGCGTTTACGAAAACAGAAAAAGACTCACTTATTCCAGAGCAGTTTTGGATCCCGTTCATTCTCCAAAACGCGCTCTACGCCTCGCGCTTCGACGCCATAGTCGAAAAGCTTCTCCATAACGGGCGCAAAGACTCCAAAACGTTCGGCAGCCTTCTTGTTGACAGCCCGCTCGCCCGCATACTCTGGAACATCGTCCCCAGCAGAGGAAGAGTACGCTTTCTCGGAGTCCTCAGCAGACATTATCGCACCGTTGGACTTTCGTGAGGAAGGGAAGGATCCAGTAGGCGTTGGGAGATATCAATTTTGTCGGAAGATAAGAAGAGCATCTCTTGGGCGTCCACCATTATATACTTATCTGTCGGAGCTATATACGCTCATTCCATACGACCACATAAAACTGCCATATGCACCAACAGGCACCAACAAGTCCTCCGCAACACAGCCACTTTAGAAATTTTCACATCATGTCTCTGTCTGCTACTCAACTAAAAGCTCTCGAAGATTCTTTGCTGAACACTTCCGGAAAAGTTCTCCTTCACGATAGATTTAGATCGCTATTCACGCTCAAGTCACTCAAGAACGAAGATTCAATAAGAATTATATCAAAAGGTATCATTCTATCGTCCAATTTGAATAATCGTAAACCGATTCATCGATACCAACTAGGTTTCCAGGATTCTTCTGCGTTGCTCAAGCATGAACTCGCATACTGCTTAGGCCAGATCAGAAATCCTTTGGCCCTCCCTGTGCTGGAATCTGTCTTGCGCAATCCATCAGAGGATCCAATGGTCAGACATGAGGTGTGTTGAATCCTTCACTCCTTCGGAGGCAGTGAGATGATAACTGCGAAAGATACATTAGGCAGCTGAAGCCATGGGAGCCATATCTACCGCTGATTCTATACCTATCCTCAAGCAATATCTCTCAGATCCTGATAGATCTGTCCGCGAAACTTGCGAAATCGCGATTGCGAAAATTGAGTGGGATAAAACCGAAGAAGGCGCGAAGAACGACAAGGCTACGAGAGATGAAAATCGTCTACCGTAGGTTCACAAATTGCCTCTACTACCTCTTTTTTCATAACCATCATATCAGGTTGTACACATCCATTGATCCTGCCCCCGCAACTTCAGGACTATTAACCGGGGCACCTAGACCTGAGGAGATTTCTCAAACGAAGATAGATGAACTGCGAGATAACCTTCTTGATGTTAATAGGCCTCTCTTTGAACGTTATCGCGCTATGTTTGCACTACGAAATATTGGCTCTCCAGCTGCAGTCGACGCGCTCGCTGCTGGATTCTCAGACGATAGTGCTTTATTCAAGTGAGTGTTGATATTCAATGCTTGTTCTCAACTACCATCTTCTTGTCTAACAACCATTCCCAGACACGAGATAGCTTTCGTTTTCGGCCAGCTTCTTTCCCCACACTCAGTGCCATGTCTCATTGAAGTACTTCAAAATAGCACAGAGTCTGACATGGTGCGACATGAAGCAGCGGAAGCCCTCGGAGGAATTGCTACTCCAGAAGTCCTGCCACACCTCAAAGAATGGGTAGCTAGAGATGATGCCCCTGTTGTTGTTCGCGAGAGTTGTCAGGTGGCATTGGATATGTGGGAGGTAAGCTCGATTCTTCGATTCGTAGAAGAACATATTCACCATTCTTCTCTTTCTGTAGTACGAAAATTCAGGAGATTTCCAATATGCGAACGGTTTGGAAAGCACGTCGACGCCGATTTCCGTTCTTTAATAATCGGATTCGTATCAGATAATACGTCTTATTCATTAATGTCGGTTTGTGTTGCACGCTTCTCACCTTGAGCACTCGTGCGATTTCTAAAAAAACCCTATCTTTACCTCTATACCGTTTTCAATCCAGATGCGATAGCCATTTTTGCCTTCACGCCTTTCTTTTCCAATCTAACACTGTCACAGTACTGCGATAGGTATGCGCGATAAACTACATGCATAGCACTTAGTCAACAACAATTCTGGTGACAAGCAGACTTTCGTTAACAATCTTCTCCTTCCAATCTCGCTCCACTTCTTCCAGATCCCAATTAGCTGAAACGAACCTATAAGAGAGAAATAATACACAGAATATTAAGTCAGCGGTCTCTCACTGAATCTATGGATTACTCACTTTCCTGAAAGCCAGTCAAATCTTCCACTTCCATCCGTCAATTTCAAGATCGTGGCAGCAGGTAGTTGGAGCGTATCCACTGGGACAGATTCCCAGTTCGACAAAACTGCCAACGCCATCTCGGTTTGGATTGAACCGGGATGCACACTGAAAGACTTAACCCCAGGATGCTCTTGTCCACGCCATAATATTCAGTCTCATATCGGGAGCCCAAATGAGAATTGACATAACTTACCAATGGAGACATACTCAATGAACCTGTTCAATGCAGCTTTTGATACAACATAAGCACTGGCAAACGGCAGGTTGATTTGTGCTGCCATCGAGGAGACGGCTACAAAAGCGCCATTGGTTTTTTCCAGGTGCGGAAGAGAGTAGCTATAGTCGAGTAAATACATCAACATCAACCTACATTGGTTGATAGCTCACTGGGCAACATTGTATACGCCTCGTAGATTCACTTCCACAGTTTTCCACCAATCGACATCTGGATCGGTCTTCACAAAAGCTAGTATGGAGGGAAAAAATTAAGTTTGTCTTACATATGGTTTTCACAAATAAAACTTACGCTTATCCCAAGGACTGCTTGTCCCGGCATTCGCAACGACGATGTCCAGTCGACCGTACTTATCCACCACCTTCCGTACGACTTCGGCTATAGCGTTGGTGTCGGTGACATCTGCTACCGCAGAAAACACCTCAGGTTTCGCTGAAGAGCCTACTTCAAGGTGGATTTGGGACTTGGCCACATCCAGGGCCTTCTGTGATCTGGAAACAATTGCAAGTTTTGCTCCTGCACGAGCGTAAAAGGTGGAGATGGATAGGCCTATGCCTTTGGATGCCCCGACGACGAGGACGACTTTGTCGCGGAATGAGGAGCCAGAGAAGTAAGACTCTGGAGAAATTGCCGGATATACACTACGAGAGTGTCAAGGAATGTTCGTTCGAATCAAGTGTATTAATGCTTACTCGTGTCTAACAGTCACAGGGAGGTTTTTGAACTGGGACCGTGACATGACTCGCAATATCAATATTTGAGTCTTGAAGACGGTGTTGGTAAAGACCAATCTCGTTTTTCCGTATCCTTTTATAAAGAAAGAGAAATGCCCAATGAGGAGTCGGTACCATTGCATACAACATTCTGCTTTGCTGACTATTCGTATTAGCAATTGCTATATGTAGATGAATAATGAGTTCGGTCAACTTGCTTTTCTCTCCGTAATATTCGGATGTAACTTCTCGATTCGTTGTACAGCACTGAGGGCAAACAGTAATCTATCTATTTATGTATTTGGTTCTAAAAAACGTCTTTGTAGTTTCTTAATCATCCCAACTACCACTACATATCTATTCAACAAGGATCCTGGTGATGAGCAGGCCTTTATTCATGATGTCCTCCTTCCAGTCACGTTCAAATTCCTCCAGATCCCAGTTGGCCGAAACGAACCTAAGGAGGCAGAAAGCAAAATGTTCATGGGAGTGGCACTTGTTTCAATGAATCTGCAACTTACTTTCCCGAAAGCCAGTCGAACCTTCCGCTCCCATCTGTTAATCTCAATACTGTGGCAGCAGGCAGCTGTAATGTATCAATTGCAATACGCTCCCAGTACGGTATAGCAGTTATTACACTGTCTGTCTTGATCGTTCCAGGATGCATTGAAAAAGATTTAACTGTTGGATGCTCTAATAACTCGTACATTCAGATGATGCAAGCCGACTCAAATAATGGTACAAGACCCACCAATGGCAACATACTCAACGAACCTGTTCAATGCAGTTTTCGATACAGCGTAAGCACTTGCAAATCGTGCATTAACCTGTGAGGCCGCTGAGGTGATGGCAACAAAAGAACCGCTGGTTTTATCCAAGTGCGGAAGAGTATAACTTCGTTTCCATCAGCATCGGGATTTTCATGACAATACAACGGTGTAGCTCACTGGGCAACGTTATATGTGCCCCGTAGGTTTACTTCCAGAGTTCTCCACCAGTCACTATACGGATCGTTCTCCACGAAAGCTAAGAAGCGAACAGATCTAAATCAGAACATGCGGAAGGTGTGTTCACAAATGGACCTACGCTTTGTCCAAGGACTGCTTATCCCAGCATTTGCAATGACAATATCAAGGCGGCCATAAGCCTCGATGACTTGTCGAACTGCTTCTTCCACAGCTTTGGTGTCGGCAACATCTGCAGCCACAGTGAGCACGTCAGGCTTCAATGACCCTGCTTCGGAGATGACCTGATCTTTGGCCACAGCTAACGCTTTCTCAGACCTAGAGATCATAGCGAGTTTCGCTCCTGCGCGAGTGTAGAAGGAGGATATGGATAAGCCTACGCCTTTAGACGCTCCGAAAACAAGGACAACTTTGCTGCGAAAAGCCTCAGAAGAGCCAGAGAAGTACGTTTCTGGAGAAATTGCCGGATATACACTGCGATTGTCAGATACATTGACAGACTGTTGAAATACTTGGCTTTTCGGAAGACGCTCAAAAACACTTACTCATGTCTGGCAGTTACAGATAGGTTTCTTGACTGTGGGGAAGACATTTTCTGTCCGGCTATCGTTTGAAGTGTCAATGGCTGGCAGTCGAGGTGAGTATAAGTTCATTTAAACCCGGAACTTCCAGTACCCGTTTGTCGCGTCGTTTACCTAATGCCTGCAATATCGTACTCATTCGAATTATGTCTATCTGTTCTGAGGAAGGAAAGTTGTACAAGGACGAATGTTACATACATGTACATCATACAAAGCACATATTTCTATACATTATGTCCTACGTGAGCATCCTGCTTCACTAGTTCAAGTACCGTATCAGTAGAAGCAGACGAATTCACATCATTCTCCTTATAGTTCTGCTTGTCAGTTGCCCGGATTTTAGTGTTGACAAACATTGGCTGCTTGAATGCTTGTGATGCACGATCATACGGATGGTTTGCCTCAATGTCAATGTCTCTCAATTCGTGCGACTCGACGTGGACGTAGATGCGAGAGGGAGATACAGGAGGGGCCATATTCTGTAAATTGAAGGTTGTTGGTTTATACTGCGTGAGCCTTGGTGTTAGAGGGGTAACACTCACCCGTCTAGATATATCTGCACCGATATCTCCAGTGGTGATAACATTTGGAGTTGAATCTCCAAGCTTGCCACTGCCAGCAATGGTGCTATAGTTCCAAGCTCCACGAGAATTCAGGCTGCTCATGACAGAGTTGGTGTAGAGTTTTGCTAGTGGGAAGTTGAAAATAAGGTGCCTAGGTGAGGACAAAGCAGGGCGTTGTCAAATTCAGATTTTCTGTTGAGATGAATGACTGACGTTCCAGTTGGCTATATCAGGAGAATATGTGAGGAAAGATCTCAGAACCTGAAGGCGGTAAAACTTACGTCACACAAGAAAAATATGAGGTCGAGGATAGCACAAAGAGAAGTGAGCAGTCCAGTTTGAACGGTGACTAAGACGCAATTGAGCCTGAGAGACTGAAATGTAGCCATAACACCATTGAAGCAACCTACGTCTAATGATACGATCGACGAGCTCGTCTGAAGCTTGGAATCCGGTTTTGTGCTTTCGCTACGGAGGGCGTGAACATCGACACATCATAGCCTGAGAGATAACATACCCTGAAAATTATAATCGATATCGGGAAATAAAAGGTAAATTCCGAGCTTCTAACTTACAGATGCCAAACAAGAACCGATGTAATTACCAAATCCGCAAAGCATTCACCGGCCAACCACATAATAACGGACCACTATGAGTGGATAATTAATGAAGACTAGGTCAAAATCACAAAATCTAGACATCCCAACCTTAAAGTGACGAAAGTTGACAAAATGCGGGGTCACACCGACCTCGTAGGTAGTGATTAGTCCTCCAACTAGGGAGCACTCAATATTCAACGCTCACGAAACGATACAGGGAAGAAACGCACTCAGCCCCGTTAAAGAGGCAATCACGACGATAAGTACCATCCACCAATTGGTGGTGAGGACTTTGACCCTCCACGCGAAGAATAGTTGCACAGTGCCTGCAATGAGAGCCTGTTGCACGCAACATAAACTCCTTATATAAATGCAAGATATTGATTGAAGAGACTCACTGTTAAAGCAGGATCTACCGAACATATGAAAGAGGATTGATAAGGATGGCGCAAGACCATGAGTTGTTTTGATAGTACCAGTAGCGAACACTAATGGTATGATCAATAGACGAAGATGAGAATATGGCAAGAACTCACCCCATGTGGCATTTCCAAGATATTTTACGTTGTCTACGATATCGACATGGTAAGCAGTGTATAAAGCACGTCCAGAATTTCCGTTGAGTATACCGAAGTGTATGATCAAAGAATCGTAAAGATAGACAGCATCGAAGATGGCGTTGACCGTATCAGCAAGGAGGAGCCCGGCGACCTGTGGTTATTGTTGAAAAGCGATCACGGGGGTAAATGGATTGTTCGCTCACAAGCATCTTCATCCACACGCGATCCCTGCTTGCAAAGCCTCAAGATATTGTGGACACTGAGCATGCGTATATACCCACTTTTTGAACGAGCTGAAATATAAATAAACCTGCGTGATCATGATTCCGTAGAGTACAATGTTGAAAGAGTAACCGATCAACATCGGACCGTGTCTGCAGTAAAGAGTGAAGCCATTTTACAAAGGCGAGTGAGGAAATATTGTGCCAAACATACGCGATTTGAGCGGGGCCCTTCACCATTGTGAGACAGGGAGGCGAAGGTGTCCTTGTACAAAGGGAAAGACAATAGGGTTGAGCTGAGCTGGAGCAGCTGTTAAAGAGTGTCTGCAGAGTAATCGGCTGAAAAGGAGGATAGACTAATGTAAAGTTCTGAATGAAGGTGACTATTCGCGACCTGCCACTGTCATTAGGAGTGTTTTTGAGGCACGTCACGTTCTGAAAACTTTCAAGGACATCTCAGACGGTGAATACGGGACTGGCAGATGTCTGGCCAGTTTGTAAGATGATTTCATGATGGTTTTCGACGAGCAAGATAGAGCAATTGTCGCTATATGCTAGAGTGCTGCGAGGGTACGCAGAGACTTTAAGAACGTGAAGCAGCGTGAAGCTTAAGGAGAATCAGATTCAGATGTCCAATATCCGAGCTTATGTCATGATTACCAGGTGACCGTGTAGAGAGGCGAAATATTGAAATTCTGAAATATTTCATGCTTTCTCAGCCGCAGCCTTTCTAAACGTGGGCAGTGGAACCAAGTCGGTCGGATATTATTATAGGCTCCGGGCTTACTAGTACCTCTTTTGCTTCTGGCGCACCAGGGTTGGCATTGTTCGCTCAGTACATAGTTATCAATGACACCATTGTCGGTTATTTATTGACCGACTCGGGACCTCTCGGGACCCAATTCCTGTCCTACTAGCTTCTGATTCCGAGTAAGAGGAGCCACTTCTATATCAATTGCGAGATCAAATGCATAAGATACTGTCTGGAAGCGCGCAAACGGTCAAAGCAGCAGTAACTATTAGATTCTAGTTTACAGCCCCGGCTCCTGGAACATGGATAAACACCAAGTTGGAATTGTCGCGAGATATGAACCCAAAACGATCACCGTTAGATGCGCATGAATACCACGGAGTCCATGGCCATGTGTCATGGTAATGGCTATGAGGTATCCAGAAACACAAATTATCCTCGCTATCTGCTATCCATCCGGTGCGATAGTGAACAGGATGTAATGTTTTGAGTATTCCATTTCTCTTGTATTGCTGTTTGTTATTTTCCCAGAAAAATTGTACCTCCAACTCCTCGAATTTGCTATCCTCCCAAGGTCGCCGAACTCTTTCGTGGTTTACGACTTCTTTTCCAGTGGCGACCTCGTAGATTCCTGAAGGTGTAAGTATATACTTAGTATCAGGGCTGAAGTACAACTGGAAATGTGCAAAACTTAAGATATCCAGCTGTGATTTGGGCAATTTCCACCATTCAAAAGCGCCCCGGCACTGTTGCAGGCTTTCTGCATACTCAGCTTCAGATATCTGATACCGAAAGTAAGAAGGAACTTGAACACTGAGTTTGTGGTAAGAATGCGCTAGCCATTGATAGCTGAACCGCAGGGCTCTTAAGGAGGAAGAATTACCACGGATAAAATCATCGGCAAGAGCGACATCATCATGTGGGATGAATCTTGTCAACGACGTTCTGATTTGTGTGAATCTCTGCCAGTTGTTAAATTCAGCGAGCTTCCAGATATCCACGTTGAAGCCAGTAGATATAGCAAGCATCGTAGAGTCTGAACTAAATGTCACCGCACAAGTGCTGGGGATGAACCCAACGGCTTCTACGGGTGCTGCAATGACCACTTCAAGTTCAAGGTTGAATAATGGTTGAGCGCTATCCACCTTTGTAATTGACCAGATACGTGCTTCCTCAAAACCGGAAGAAGCAATAAACCTTCCGTCAGTACTGATGGCTATAGCGTTGACACTGCTTTGGGCATCCCAACTTTGGGTGACAGCGCCAGTGTCGCATTCCCATATTGATAAAGTCCCATCGTGAGTTCCGGATATGCAAAAACGACCATCGATAAAACAGCATGACGAGCTTCGGATAGACTGCCATGAGTCCGAAGAACCTTCGAATTCGGGCATTTGAGCAATGCTCGCTTCTGGAGACCAAACATGGACCATCCCATTATTATCACGACAAGCAATATATTGTCCTCCGGGAGAGTACGACACAGCTCTTAAGTAAGCGGGATAAGGGCCCCTGAAGTGCCCAGCAGGAACGATACTATCATCTGCAATGTGTAACAAATAGACTTCTACACCAAAACAGACCGCAATGAAGTTGCTACGAGGCGAAGAGGCAAGTGAGAGATAAAGGCCTGGGCTCTCTGCGGCGGGGGCGAGTTGATAAGACGCAACCATTTTGGAAAGAGGAATCCTCCATGCTTCGATTAGACCACCTGTCAAGCCTAAAGCAATTGTTTGCCCATCGCAAGAAAACGCACAAGACATTACTTGCTGCGGGTCGATGCCTAGTGTGAAAAGATTACGGCTCTCACGAGCTATATTCCGTATTTCAGCCCCGATCAAATAATGATTATTTGACACAGCGAAACAACGATGGAACGGGGTTCTCGTTGGAGAGAAGATGATTTTATCCCATGTCTCCGTGTCCCAAAGGATGTGCCCAGATGGGGTCGAATAACCGATATATCGAAAATCAGGCGAAGATTTCAACATGGGGAGGAACATATTTGTATTTTCCATGGTCTTGTACAGAAGCCGTAAGTGGGCGCCAGTCTCCGAATCCCAAAGGCTCACGTAGCAATAGCTTCGATAGGGCGTTTCAATGTCGCTCAGTATCGTGCAACAGCTTATTATTTGCCCCGAGGGGAGCCATACCGTCGAAGTAATAGCGGGCTGCAGATTGTCAGAATCAAGTCTAGGGAAAGCCGCGTCAACGCCAGGGATTTTTTCGTGATCCCATTTAGTGTAAACTGATGATTCTGGCAACATCGTTGAGATTGCACGCCAAGTTGAAGATAAAACAGTAACGGCGGAGACATAACTGTCCACCTCGAGAATTCTCCTCTCATCCGGTGAAAATGTGACTGTATCACTGAATGGAGTGAGCTGCAGTGAACGAATGAGAGAATTCCACGTCTTGCGATGTTGACCTGTTACTTTCCAATCTGGAGGCAAATGATGTTTGTAGCGACGATATAGTAATGTCTCTTGTGGGAGTAGCATGAGAAACGAGAGATATATATGCCCTGCGAATACGCTTCGGAGTATCGGGAAGAATTCATTTGCTGCATGATATGCGTCCTCAAGAAGTTCGAGCGTTGGATGCCTAAAGCTGGGAAGACCACTGATCGAGAGTAGAGACTGTTTTTAAATCTGAGTGAGCACGATGATACTTAATGCATATCGAGAGGAAATCATACCATGAACGAATGCTTTCCCTTTATCAGGATTTCTATAATGCTTTCGGCAGCATTGAGTAAACAGATACATTCAAACCAGAACAAAAGATTTGTACTTGTAAACTGTTGCAACTCTTCTATCACTAGAAGAGGGAGCTCTTGTTCCTGTAGCCCCTCAGGTAAAGCAGATGAGAAGTGGTCCGCCCAATAGAGGGTCGCATAACGGAGAGCCTTTGAAATACAAGTTTGGGCAATAAGGATGGACTGTGCATTGTCTTCTGAGGAAAACCTTCCAGCGAATGGAATTATACGTTTCAGTTCTCTGTTCATGCAACGTAAACAGCAAAGAGTCATTTCCAGATGATGTATTGACGGATCAATGTAAATCAACGGTACTTTCTCTCCAACGCGGTTGCGAGCAGTCATATATTCCGGGAAAGACGCGTGAAAGGTATGTACTACGTCGTCAGGCAATGCCCCGGTTTCATCTGGTACGGATAGGATAGGATGGAGATCACGAAGGAGATCGCATACGACCGGGGTCTCGATGCGGAGGAGCTGCCCCAAGGCATTCATCGTCAAAGACTCTTGAGCGAGCATCACAGTCGCAAGTACGCGGGCAAAGTCTCTGCGATCGCGGGGATCTGGAATTTTCTGCAATGCTGCCGAAAGTACTTCAGTATACAACATGTCAACGCTGAGAGCATTGTCGTATTCCCCCTTAGTGAGACCGGTGATATGTTCGAGTCGCCGTTTCGCGTCTCCGCGGGAGGCGACGTATCTGCACACAGTGACAGCAAAGATGAAAAGTCCCGCAGCTTGTTGAACCAACTCCTCGATAGTTTGTTCTGGTGGCCAATCAGCGGTCTCAACTTTCTTCGTAATCCGAATTTCCTCAAGACGCTGATGATAGTAGAGTCGAAGATCTCCGTCCACTACGTCAGTTGGAACGTAGTGTAGTTTGAACATCCGACGACGCTCTCCAGAGGAAAGGAGAGCTTCAACATACGCAGCAGGGCGGCAGCTCACAAAGATTTTGAGCGACGGAATACAATGTACATGTTGAAGAAGAGCCAAAAGGATCTTCTCTGAAGCTCGATCGTCGTCGCACTCGTCCAACGCGTCGATGACCAGCGCAACAGTAGTAGGGGGTTCCACTTTTTGTAAAGGCTCCAGTATTAACCTCTGGACCTGCTCGTGCGGCAGGGCAGAACCGGCGTAGGGATAACGGCCCAAACTTTCGACCAACGCGTCTTGAAATCCCCGATTCAAACTAGCCAGTTGACACGCAATTGTAGGGAATATTAGACCCGCATCTTTTCTATCCGCAGATTCTCGAGAGCAAAAGAACGTAGCCACAAGGAGCTGGCAATTGGAAACGAGACGATGTGCTACAGAGAGGGCTATGGCTGTTTTTCCCATTCCTGCGGCGCCATTAAGCCAATATATCTGCTCTTCGCCCTTGTCAAACCAGTTTTGAATATCGTCAAGGACCGTTACACGAGTTCCAGTCAGGCATTGATCTCGATCGACACAGTTGTAGCGTGCAGTGTGTACAGGATTCAGAGCAAATAGGCTTTGAGAGAGACCTATGAATTTCTAATTGAGGTTATGTGGCTATGATAAAGACTAGCCACTGTACCAATTTCCTACAGAAAGTATCACTCGATGAGGAAAGAATTCATCTAGGCTATAAGACTTACCTTGACCCCATTGGTAATATCTTGAACCCCACGCGAAATATGCAGCAAACTAGCGAGCTACTCAAGGAATGAGCGACTAGTTATCACCTAATTTCTTGACTAAACTCGCCATTATGTTGTCGATGGCCTCCTTGACCTTCTGTATCAGTTCCGTTACTCGAATCTCGTTATCAGCACTGTTCACAAATTGAGAAATCCGGTTGCTGGATTGAAGACCTTCAACCTCAGAGCGCACATTGAGGATCGCACTGTAACGGTTCAGGTTCTATATGCTTGAGTCAATGACAATCGAGGATATGGCGGACCTGGTGAACGTATCAAGACTCTTCGTGACCTCAGATGCCAAGACGGAGTTTCCATCCTTGTAAGGAGAGAGCAAACGGTCTAGATTTTGTACGGACTTTAAAAGTTCCTCATAACTTCGGGAATTACGACCATATCTCTACCAAGATACATTAGCTTGCCAGCTTTGAGAAGAATAGATGTGTCGCAGACGCACTTTGCACCCCTCGATAATGAATACCGCAGCAGAGGCAGCGATCCCTATGAATGGTACGGCATCAGATAACTCTTTCAGAAGACGAATGGAAGTCTCCGCTGCATTCAAGGTTGTACGAAGAACCGGCTTGGAAGATGTTGGAGCTCTAGTATTAGGGTCCGGAGTCGCGGGAGGGCGAAGTCGTGCTTTCACAATCTTGAACGTTTTTTTCATCGGACCAGCATTGGATATGAACAAAATCTGCAATGAACTGGAAATAAATAACCGAGAACTCAGAAAAGCGCATATCATTTTTGCCGTCGAGCGCCAAAAATCAAAAGCTTTTTTTCAGCTTTTTTTCGATGTATAAAATCATGGATATCGGGTAACCAAGGTATATTGTTAGTAATGCAGATGATTCGATGGAGAAGCTACCGAATTCAAGTAAGGTTGAGTGAAGTACATAAACCGAAAAAGACCAGAGCCGTCCAGATTCGTCAGCGCCAAATTGTTCGTGAGAACTTTTTGATGGCTACGACCGACTTCGAGCTGTAGCTTATTTGCTTCGCGTTCGTAGATACCCCTTCTTGGTGATTTCGTTCCTCGATATTCCAAGGATATGCGAAGGGATGTGCGCATTCTTCTCGTCGGTGACGGTATGTGCTGGGTCATATAAATTTCCCATGCCGCTGACTGACAAGTTCTGCAGAGGGTGTCGGGAAAAGTACGATAGTCACCTCACTCATTAAAGAAGCTTTTGTCCAACACGTCAGGATTTCTCCAGAGCAATGAAATTTGATCGAAGATTGACCAAGCACTCGATTATAGGTCCAACACATTGTACCCGAAGTTACAATTCCACCAGAGGTTACTCCGGAAAATGTCACGACATACATTGTTGACTCAGGAGGTAAAGCAGCTCGTTCCTTAGTTCAAGCACCATGCTTAGGACTACATTTGATAGCTGGGCCGCAGGATCGTGCACACTTGGAGTCGGAAATTCGAAAGGCTCATGTCATCTGCGTCGTATACTCGATAGACAACCCCAATTCCTTCGACCGGATTCCTGCGTATTGGCTTCCGCATTTTCGACAGCTCGGTGTAAACGTATGCTGCTCATGTATGTGCAGGGCTTATTACGGACTGACTATGTCTCCCAGGTTCCTGTTATACTTGTTGGCAACAAGATTGATTTACGCGGGGGCGAAGTGACAAATGAGGCACTGGAGGACGAAATAATACCTATCATGAACGAATTTAAAGTGAGCGGTGGACTCTAGGTTGTTCACCGATGCCTCACTGACATACACTTTGCTCAGGAAGTAGAAACTTGTGTGGAATGTTCAGCCAAAATGCCTTTGAACGTCTCCGAAGTCTTTTATTTTGCGCAGAAGGCCGTCTTACATCCTACCGCACCTCTATACGACTCGCGAGATCATGTCCGTCCGTTCCACTGATGTGTCTGGCCGCATGTAACTCACATACACGCAGGTACTTAAAGCAGCATGCGTAAGAGCATTGAAACGCATATTCAAATTATGTGACTTGAATAAGGATGGCATCCTTGACGCGCACGAACTGAATGAATTTCAGGTAAGTTTGTAAAATGGGTTTGTCAACGTGTGTCTTCTGACCTCCATCCAGAGGAAATGTTTCGACGCGCCTTTGCAATTGCAGGAACTCGAGGGTATTCGAGAGATGGTCACTCAACATGCAGATGGTGGCGTCAGAGAAGGTGGCCTCACGGAAGCGGGATTCTTGTATTTGCATACGATCTTCATTCAGCGTGGACGCTTAGAAACCACATGGACAGTTTTGCGGAAATTTGGTTATGCTGAAGATCTACGGCTCACTGAGGCGTTCCTGTCTCCGAAGTATGCTCATTTCACCGTTTTCATTTGTGTCTCTTATTGGTCTACAGATTCGATGTCCCGCCAGATTGTTCCGTCGAACTCAGTCCACCCGGATATCAGTTCTTCACGGACATTTTCGAGACATTTGATAAAGTATGAGGACTGTAGCTGGAATGAAGCTTTATGTGATTTATTCTTCTCAACAGGATCAAGATGGTGCACTCAATCCTTCCGAGCTTGAAGAGGTTTTCGGCACATCACCAGGCAATCCTTGGGCGTCTCAAAAATTCCCAGACACGACACTCTCAGATGATACTGGCTCGGTCACTCTGCAGGGCTGGCTAGCTCAATGGAGGTTTGTTACTTTTCCTCTTCAAATTCTTTGAGCTGATCTTGGTATAGCATGACGACGCTTCTCGACCACAAAACCACTTTAGCGTACCTCGCATATCTGGGATACCCTGATGAACCTCGAACAAGCGCTCTTCAAGTGACTCGTGCCAGAAAGATTGATCGTAGGAAGGGTAAGGTGTCCCGGAATGTTTTTCTCTGCTATGTTTGTGGTGCAGCCGGTTCGGGGAAGACGTCGCTGCTGCGGGCATTCCTGAAGAAACCATTCTCAGAGATCTATGAGCCAACTTCGAAGATGATGACTGCTGTCAATGCTGTGGATATCGAGGGGTCTGAGAAGTATCTTGTGGTAAGTATGTACGTGTATGCATTTTTCCGTTCTCATGCTCTATCCAGCTACAAGAATTCGGCTCCAAATACGAAGCGGAGACTCTTCGAAACTCAAAGAAGACGGACTTGGCAGATGTCATCGTCTACGTGCATGATTCCAGCGACACAAACTCGTTTTCTTACATCAGTAATCTACGGGTACTGTTCGCCAATCCGTGGAGTGTCGCGTAGTGCTCACTCTCCCTACAGCAGCAATACAGCCTCGATCATATACCAACCCTATTTGTTGCAACTAAATCTGATCTGGACCTTGCGCAACAGGTTTGTTGTGCTTTTTTCAAACCCTTCTCCATCGATTGATGAACATGCCACAGCGACATGAGGTCCAACCTGATGTTTATTGTCGACGTCTGGGGCTGCAAGTTCCCGTGTCAGTAAGCGTGAAAACAAATCAAACAGCAGATGTGTTCCATGCAATATGTAGTATTGCAATGAAACCGTAAGTTCGCCTACTGTTAATGTCTGGCTGTCGGCATCGTTCGGCCTCGTTGTTTCTCACATCATCTTCGAGTTCTTAGGTTATCCGCCATACCGGGTGGTGCAGAACGCGCTCTATCATCTTCGGCACGGTTGAAAATGTATTTTACGCTCACAGCGTTACTCGGTGGATGTACTGCTGGGTTATTTATGTTGTACCGAACATTAATACGACCAGGAAGCGCACCGTTTCCCAACTGGACAACTGGTTGGGCTGGATGGCTTCTGAGTAATAGAAAGTAGTACAAGGGTTATTTTACAGAGACCTAATATCAGTTCATTACAGAAATTAAGTCTGGTGTATGAGGTCATGTGAGGCGCATTCAAGTATGAGATCCTGCCGTGCGCCTTACATGTTTTGAAGTTTGAACACTTGGTTTCATTCCTTCCACCATCATCTCTCATCATCTAGCTTTTTGCAAGATTGATTGATTATTTTGCTAGCTTGAATCAAATATTCAATTCTCTCAAGTGTAATATCTAAGTCGCAAAGATGGATGAAGACATGGATTTCGATGCTGGTTCTGCCCTACAAGCTAACGCTCCTCAGCAGTCGAGTACTTATCCCTCTAATGGATCGGATAGTAATAGAAAGATGCTGTAAGCTCTCTGCCTCTTGCTCAGAAACATGCCATTTCATTCTCATCCACAGTGACCTTGTTTTCGTGCAAGATTGTACAGGCAGTCAAGGCAGCTACATCTCCTCCGCCACGAAGAACATTGAAAACATCTGTGGTCATATATTCGAGTCGGGCAAACTCCAAGCCGTTGAAGATCTTCGTATAGGCCTAGTAGCTTTTCGAGATCATCCACCTCAGGATCACACATACATCGTCAAGAACTTTGGCTTTTCTTCCGACATTAGCAAAGTACAAAAAGACCTATCCACTTTGTATGCTTCTGGTGGCGGGGATGGTCCAGAAGCTGTCACTGCAGCTCTAGTTGAGGCTCTGAATATGGACTGGAGAGAACATGCAAGCAGGATGGTGGTACTCATCGCTGATGCTCCGCCTCATGGGATCGGTGAATACGGTGATGGTGCGTTATCTGATCTTTCTTAATTCCTACATATCCACCAATTCTTCACGCCTCAGGATTCGATGAAGGTTCGCCAGATGGCTACGATCCGCTACAGATTGCACGACAAATGGCGAGTCGAGGGATAACTCTGGTGTGTACGACTTTTACATATTTCCTTTGTCATTGGTTTCTGACGGTCTCAACCTGCAGTTTTTTGTGGCTTGTGAACCTGCATTGAGCGGATATCAAGTGAGGTTATTCATCATCTTTCATCGTACTGATCCTTAGGCATTCTTCCAGTATGCTACCGATTTTTACAAAGCCATCACCTCCATCACCTCAGGCCTCATGCTTCCACTAACCACTGCCGATCTTCTCACACATGCAATTGTGGGCAGTGTTCTCGAGAACCTGGACATGGAACGCCTTGTTCGAGAAGTTGGTGCCGCTGTGGCCCAGCGTATTCTGGGCAATAATGAAAGTGTCGACGACGTTGCCAGGGAGCTACACGAAAGGCTCTTGTTGCGGAACGAAAGTACGAAGAAGGTAGTGATCGAGAGCATCTACAAGGACTCTGAAGAGTCTCGGCATAATGTTGCCGTGTTCACTGCAGCACCATCTCTAGCAGATGCAAGACCACTTCTGAAAAGAGTGAGTATTGGAAACATCTCCGGATCCATTACTCACGTTCGTTTTGTATTACTTAGGTCCAGGGCACCCGCTTCACGGATAAATACCTGGCAGCAAGAGCAGCTTTGACGCGGAGCAGTTACACTTATACATCGTCGTACGCGCCTGCAACTCCCCCTCGCTCTCCTCCTTCCAAAGCAGCCTCATCTCCAACAAGCTCTGTGTTCTCGTCCAGTGGATCGCCTCCGCGTAAAGTGGTCACAGATTTCGCAGCATTCGGTGCTCCCAAGAACGCCAGTGTTTTTGGTACTGCTGTCGCTTCTTCTCCATTCTCGTTAGCAGGAGGAAAGGCAGCCTTTGGAGGTATGCGGACTGGGGTTAGTAGGACCACTTTCGATGATGACGAGGACGAGGAGGACGATGGTAGGCAACGTGTTGAGCTGAGAGAAGATTCCATCTCATTGGATCAGGCATGTCTCTATTCTTCTACTTGCTTTATACCGTGGTTAATTTCTTTCACAATAGGCCAAGCGAATTGCGATGCAGAGCGCCTGGAGAAGCGCAAGGGCTTGATTTGTCGATCTCATTTCAACGCTATCAATCGCCTTGTTACTTTGCAATGTTTTCTCATCATTTCTCTTACTCCTGCGAGTCCTGGAGTGTTGCATTTATTATTGGCTAGTCGATGGTTATGTCCCATCGACTGCAATATTGGAAAAGCAAAGGACGACCAGCCTATGCATCTACTCTTCTAATAGTTAACTGTTCTATGGTCGACGATTAATGTAATTTACCGTTAGATGACCCCCGATGTACCGAAACGAAATCCCTCCTCCAAAATTAGTATACACCAAACGATAGTGTGGATTCAAATTAACATTTAATGTCTATTTCTAGGCCTGATTCTTTTCTTTTCTTGATTTGACCTGCTCAGTATCATGGACCCTCCTTTCCTTCTTTTTCTTTTTCTTTTTCTGTGCCTTTTCCTCTTTCTCCAGGACCTTATCTGATCCAGTTGACGCAACTCTTGAGGAAAAGTCGTCGTAAGCATCTGCAGAAGTTTTTGTGTCCTCTTTGTTCTTCTTTTTCTTCGACTCCTTCAGTAAGACCCCACTGGCTTCTTGCTTCGCCATTTTGACCTCAAGCTTCATCTCCTTTGCCTCCTTCTTTCTCCGTTTTCTCTCCCGCCTCTCAGCTTTACTCTCAACCTTGTCTACATTTCCCTCCTCTTTCTCCAGCTCCTCCGCTTTGCGTTTCTTCTTCTTTTGTTTCTCATTCTTTTCACCGACATACGTCTCTTCCTCGTTGGCTTGCGCCTTTGACTTGGCTCTACTCGACAAGCTTCCCGGCGACGGTAGAGTAACAGAGGAAGTGGAACCAGCAGGATCAGCGATTGTCTGGATATCGACCGCAGGAGCGAGTACAGCTCCTCTATAAAATCTAGAATAAAGGTTTCGCTTGGCTGCTTCACGTTTGGCCACTGCAATAAGGCTCAAACGAGGTGTGTCGGAGGAGGTTGAATCCGGCGTTGAAGTTCCAGAAGTCGAAGCCGGCGTCACATTGACAGGCCGACGATTTGATAGAATCCCTGTCGTCGTTCGCCGTAAAACTGGTGCAACACTGGGGGTAATTTCATCCTACAAGATAACGTTTATTTCCAGGTATACAGAAAGCATATGCTTAACATACGGAGTCAGACACATCCGAGTCGTCTATCTTGACAGTTATTGCCTGAGATGCAGCTGAGAAAAGGCTTTTCTTCACATCAGAAAAATGAAGGGTCAGAGTCGTAGAATTTGACCAAACATACTGATCCCAGAACGGAAAAGCTTCATCCCGGTCTTTGCCTAAGCCAGCGAGGGTTTTCTTCTGACTGACTGCTATTGGCTTTGCGATAGCGCCTTTCCTAAGGCCGTTTCCTTTTCCTGACCAGCCTTGAGCGACCAAGTAAGAGTGGCCGTCTAAAGGCATAATGAGAGTTTTTGTATGATGAGAGTTTTCGTGAGATTAATATTTCTCGATCAATTCATTTCGCTCGGCAGTCATTAATATGCCAAAACAATGAATTTGATTTGGTGACATCTCCCCAATATTATTTCCATAACGCCGGTGTCGACGTACTCGATGATTGCTGAATTTCGTATATATTGACCGTTACTTTTCTTTCACCTATTCCACCTTCATGCTTCTCTCAGATCTTCCAAATGATATTATTATCATTGTCTTGCACAGTCTACCCGTTCCCGACTTGAGCGCACTCTCTAGAACGTCCAAATCATTCTACCAACTCGTGCGTTGTAGATTATCATTTCTTCTGGCTCCCCGATGTGGTTTCTGATTCATCAAACAGGTGAATGCCTTTGGATGGCAAATACACATACGTTGCAATCCCCGTCCTTCTTTCAGCCTGGCGCAAGCGAGAGAAATATGGAAACCGCGCAGACGTCTTCAGTACGACACACTGAGTGATAAATCATGGGCATCTTTCCACTTTGTGGCACGTCCCCTTTCTCATCCTTGGTCTAGGAAGCAGCAACCAATGCTTGCAATCAACAATATACGATTAGTTGTTGCCGCTGGAAACACAATTTACGCCTATGCCTTTGGGACTCCCAAAGCGTCAGGATCACCGCCTCTCCGTTTCGAAGGCTCCTGTTCGCTTCATAATGAACGAAACAGCCAATGGGATATTACTGCCCTTACATTTGTGCCCGATAACGGAGAAGGAAGAACTTTATTGTGCGGGTTCCGCAATGGAACCCTTGCCCGGGTTGTTCTTATCAGAGAAGATAATTCCCGCACCCTGACACCGAAGATTACCATAGAACCCAGTCTCCAGTCACATGCACCAGACATCGTTGAAAGCGTATCTGCCTCTGGCTCTCTACAGCTTTCACTTTCCTCTCGAGGACACGCTTGTATGGTAAACTTACAAGAAACGCCATACACATCAACATCCGAAATAGATCTCGCTGCCCGAAGCTGGACTACTTATATGTCAGATGGGAGCTCCCCATATGTCGCATTTGGTTCTTCCTCCAAGACTGCGCCCTTATCCGTGCACTCCATCCTCGAGGGCAGTCTCTCCCACACACCCACGGCTATTTTAGGAACAAAAACCAGCCAGTCAACGTCTTATTCTGCGGTGTATGGAATCTGTCGCTCTCCATTCTCCTCACCGTGGGGAGCTTCCCCCCAGATCCTCATCTCTGGGTGGTTCGACGGCGTTGTCCGTGTGCACGATCTTCGATCATCTGCGTTGGCGGAAACCTCACCTAGTAACTCTAACTCTAACTCTCCGGCACCCTTACGCCCGGTAATGAGCTTAAATGATCCCTGGTCAATCGAGCCTATCTACTCTGTTTCTTCTGGCGGTGGGGCTTGCAGTCATCTAGCTGCCGGGTCTGCCCGTCATAGTGTGGTTTCGTTCTGGGATATACGCTACCCAAAATCAGGATGGAGTGTGTATGCCCCTGGTAATGATCCCTCGCCGGTTTACAGTGTGCTGCTAGAGAGTTCCCGAGTGTTCGGAGCCACGGATAGTCGTCCATTTGTGTATGATTTTGTGAGTTTGAATTGTTGCCTATGCAAACTACATTCAACTCAAAATCATCTGCAGGGACCTGACGTCACTCAAGATACATACCCTCAGTTATCGCCTTCACCTGGATTGAAACCACGAAGATCGGTTCCAGGATACTATGTGACGAGATACAACCATGGTTACGGCTCACTTCTCAATGATCACTGAATTTTTTGCCGTAGGTTTGACAAGTTCTACTAAAGAATTCGACGAAGTTGACGAAGGGTTGTACTACGTAATTACAGACAAGTGCTGTAGGCGGCTGCCCACGAGAAAAAACTACAAATACTAGATGAAGACGACAGTACAGCAAAATAATTGGATGTAATAATGTGTAACATGCAGGGGAGACAATAAGGTAGTATGAACGATATATGAAGACAGGTGCACATAACAAAATCCAAACAAAACAGCGGTGAAAGATACTAGATAAACGAACAGCAATGTCAAGTCCCAGTGAAGCACCAAAAGAGCAAGAGAGTTAAAGGGTAACTAATGGGGATCATGCTTGAGATACGGCCTGCGTTTGTGATTGTGAACGAGAAGCCCAGTTAAAAAGTTGTCGCATGTCGCCTGAAGGACCCGACGGCGGAGCATCTGCGGGCTGCTTCGGCTCCACTAGCAAACTGGCGAGATTTTAAATAAACATTTCGTCTAGGCGTAGATTATTAAAAAGGCGTACCTCCGCCGATACAAGTCTTGAAGGTCTCCTTTTCGTTGAGAGGCCTGGAAGACCTGTGCGAGATACTCTTGAGCTTCAGGGATGTCTTTCAACTGATACGGAACTTGGAATCGTTGCATATCTGTATTGAACATCAGGAAAAACGTTACAAGTAGGAAAAACATCACAGGCCTTGCACGATTCTGGCAAGTTTGTGGTACTTGTTGAAATTGAGTAGCTTTTTGTCGGGGTTTAGGGGAGAATTTCTATGCGAGGGATTTCCTTCGCGACAGAAGGTAACGTCGGTAAGGTATAGACCTTTAGAGAGTTGGGTGAGCGAAATATCTATATACATATCGAGTCGCTTACCGAGGAAAGGAACAGCTGGTGGTGCAGTGTTCCGAAGCTTTGTGCGATATTCATGATAGTTACGACCATGATCCGCCAGTCTTCGGAGACTCTCTAGTTGCGTCTTAGTTTTTTGTGGGAGTCCCTAAGAAAGAAAGATTGAAGTGAAAAAATATTAGTTAAACGAACAACGACATACCATCCAGGTCTGATGCAGTCTAGATATTGTCGAAGAATCTAATGCGGCCAATAGCGAACGGAAAGTGCTGTAGTTGTGGAGACCAACGCAACGCTGAAAACAGACGGGTCAGAAAATTGTAGCTTCATCCAAGGACTACTCACATCGGCAACTTTGATGAAAAACTTTACGAGAGCTGTGCGTTTCTTAGTGTCGCGTTCGTTCAAGATACTTTCGGCAACCCATCCTGTAATTGCGGTACTCAAAGACGACATCTCTTTCACATTCACAGGAGGCTTGCTGCCATCTTGGCCTGATTCCAATATTTCCTCTGGCATGATCTGCCCATAGAGCCTTGATTCCATGATGGTCATTTGCCTTGCCAACTCAAGCGGGTCAAAATCAGTTATAGAGATGGCAGCGAAGTTCCGACTTCTTAACGCACTGAGAAGCGTCTTGGTCATCAACGGTCGTGGGATTTCTGATGGGGGCGGAGCGGACGGAGGATTGAGAGACATGCCAGGATCCCTCGAGCGATCACCTTTCGGACTAAACCCACTGTCCTTTTGCTCTTTGCGACCGTAGATCATATCAATGATACGTTCCGCTGGACCAGGGAACATGGTCATCAACCCGTTGCGTGTAAAAGCTTCCAGCATTGGCAACGCAGAGTCATCGGGGGTTGGTCGCCAATAGAGATCTAGCCAAAGCTTGATGAAATTTGAGACACGTAACCGTACCGCGAGTCCTTTTCTTTGCTGCCATACAAGGATATCATCATGAGATAGGCCGAGAGGGGGGACGAGATTGTACCGCGCAATGAGAGCTTCTACAACCTCTAATGGTGTGCAAAATAGACGAAACGTCATAAAAAACACAGCAGAAAAGGCAGGATCGACAATGCTATCGTGAGGTGTCAGCTTTTCCACGAGCACAGCCAAAGTAGCCCCAACTAGAACACCATCACTGTTATATGCGATATCGTCGACCGCATAGTCATGAGAAAACATATAACCAGCTGAGTTGGAAAACGTCAAAGGGATAGGTGCTGTAGGTTCTGATGGCACGGTGGGTAGTTCACCATAGATGATCTTGTCTTCTAAAGACAAAGGATGATTCCGAGTACTACCCTCCCAAGTTGTTCCATCATCCGTTCTAGCCAAGGATGTAGGCGAACAAAGAGCAGGATCAACGACCGCTTTCGAAATAATGAGAGGAGTCAATGCCTTAGGCTCATCAGGGTCTGTGACGACCGTCTCACCCGACCTCATAGACGAAGTTTTGGAAACACGTCCACTGCTGCTACTCTCTGATCCAGATGAGGCATCCGGTCTGAGATTCGGAGCATTGCGTGGCTGGATCGTCACATCTTCTTCTTCATCGACGCCGTAGTTATTCGTGGTTGGCGAGTGATTTAATGACAGAACTATCTGAGATGAAGAATAGGACGCTGTACGGAAAGCTTCGGCAGACCCTGGTTCCCCCAGATGTGGTACGTTGATGATGAACGGCCTCTCGCCAAGAGACCGGTTTAAGCAAACCTTGACCGAAAAAACGAGATCGCCACCAGCTTTCAGAGCAGCAGTGGCAGACCGCAGCAAGATCTTCTTCTCCTCGTCATCCGACATAGCAAGAGGTAGCGGAACTGTAAGAAGACGGACAGACTCCGCAAGCTCACTGGTGACATTATATAATTGATCCTTCGCAGTTCTCAAACTCTCCAGTCTGTGATTTGGCACATCCGGATGCTGCAGTACGGCTTCGACAATGGTAAGGAGTTTGCAGGACATTTCTACAATTTCCCGAACTAGATCGTACATATGACCCATGCTTGACGCATGCGAGAACCGCGAATGCGAATGGGCGTGTCCAACAAATGCTGCTACCGCAGATAAATAGTGATCATGCGTAGTTCGCAGGGCTTGCAACACCTGAGCCATCGTGCATGGACCACGAGGAAAAGGCGGCTGAGGGAGAGCCTCCATCGACGCCACGGAAGAAGAAGTGGAAGTTGACGCTGTGCTACTGACGGACGACTCGCCAACCTTATGCCGGTTCCCATTGAGCTGATGTTGAGCTGAAGTTGAACGAACCGAAGGAAGTGGAGGAACAGCGGGTACGGCTTCAGCTGTTGCTTTTGCGCGACTGCGTAGATCACCCATACTTTTTGCCTTAGCAGCTCCGCCTGGTGTGCCCGGTCGACCTTTCACGCGAGGCTTTGTAGGGGTTCGTCCTGACGGCATCGACGGTATACTCTGTGCCATTATTGTGTCATTCGAATCATCCGCAGAATTGATATTCGCGTCTCGTAGGACTTTGACTGCAGGTGATGAAGCATCATGCCTTGTCGGCAACGCTATCCCGCACTGGGATACAATGGCAAGAAAGCGTCGAACAAGTGTGAAAACCTGCTGCGCCAATCTCAGCATTGCCTCAACCTCTGTTTCCAAATTCTCTTCATTCAACTTTTCATCAGAAGCTCGTTTGGCCTGGGCCACAAGAGATGCAAGTGTCGACAAAATGAGACGCCGTTCGTCAGCAAGCGGGGGAAATTGCCGTAATATGGGGGCATCTCGAAGAAGTGTGTCCGTGGCGGACAAAACAGACCGAACGCATGAAATAATGCAAGCAGTAGATGGTTGGAAATGGGATATCCGATTTGAGCGTGCCGCACTTTGTAAAAGGGAGAGGCCATGAAGTAAGGGTACCATCACAGGAGATACATGAGACTCGATGTCAGAATTCGCTGAAGGCATTCGAACATGTTGAGATGGAGAAGCCGAGTAAGAGCGATTGTGCTTGGGGTATGGATGCTAGCGTAGTTTTCAGACTGGTGATGCTGTAACACAAAGAATAACGTACAACGATATCGGTCTCTGCCTCATCTGTCTCTACCAGAGGATTCACGTCTGCATTGACGTAGTTACTCGGAAACCAGCCCCGTTTACCTTCCAGCTCGCCATCCCACCAACCGCTTGCATCACGGTTTAGGACATGAATCACTTGACCAGCACGGAAAGACAGGCATGTCGATATATTATGTTGAGGTTCATAATCGTGCATAGCCAAAACGTATTCCGGCATAATGCTGATGGGTTCATTGACGCCAGGACTAGCCGGCCTCGACGTTGATGATTGGGTGTCGCTGGGAACTAGCGAGGTAGAAGAAGCGTTGGTAGAAGAGGATGCAAGAGGCGAGAGTACGGAGAGTGAGGACGCAGATGAAGCGTTGGATGATGTCCGCATACGATTCACATGGACCTGAGAGACGCCTAGAGAGTTGGCCACAGGACTTGCACTGGAACCCACAGAAAATGGACCGGGAAGAGATGATACAGATGTGTCGATTTTGAGATACGACGCGTACATAGTCGTAAGATGGTATTGAAATTGGATATGAAGATACTGAGAAGAAAATGAGCATTTAGTTGAATTTTTCTGCTATGGAAACTGATGGAGTTCTACCAGAAGATATTATGTTCAAGTTTCTGGTATCCAATTGAGCTTGTTAAGAAGTGATGGAGAATTGAGGTTCGTTCGGAGTTCCGGTCCAGCGTCAAGCAGAAGAGAGCGTCGGGAATGTCGGAGCGAAATTCTCTGGTTCTGCGTATTAGATTGAGCATCTCGAGCAGATTGGACAAGAAATACTGACCAAACGACAGTAAACGTTGGCTGGTAGAAAAGATAAAGCAGTAGAGAAAGGCGGAAAGAAGAAGTACAGCGGGAGGAGAAGCCGCGAGAAGGCGAATGAGGAGGAGAAGGGAAAGCCAACTTGGGCGAGTCGACGTTGATGTAACTTGAGGACAGAGAGAAAGCGCCGGATACTATATGTTGCTATTGACCTTACGTAACGTAACGATTTACCTCTCCTAACCAACCTTCTACCTTACATTGCACATACCTCTATCTTTCTCTAGGATCGTACGGCACTCAATAATCCTTCCTCAATAGGCCTTGCGGACTCTAGATCTTCTTCGTCTTCTCAAGTTGCCGGGCTCTTCCTATCCATTTTAACTTCCTTATCAGACTATCCCCATAGGCCTTAACCAAATCATTGGCATCGAACGACCCCAATATCCGAATATTGTCAGAATTGCAACAGTGCGTCTCTGTAATGCTAGCTTCAAACTTCCGTTCAGTTGGCTATAGGACCTGCGAAGCACTATCCCCACATATTTATACGTCCAGTACATCAGTACATAACTGTTATCACGACGGAGCTGGTATCCTGCCTGGTTCCCCCAAGTTCACCGTGCGTCACCCTACTCAACTGCAAGATATTCCTTGAAACCAGGAAACAAGGCTGCATTTCAAGTAACGAAGTAACAGAATTTAGAAACCAAGTCGAGGCTGCGTATATAGAGCTACTCAAATTGATACTACTTCCGAACATCGCACAAAAATCCATCAAAACCTCGTCGTTCACCCACAGGCAATAATGGTAGCCGGTGCCTCGACTCCTTTAAAACAGCCGCACTCCAAGTCCCCAGCTTGAATTCCCCAACTCTGTATCAGAGAGGGTTCCCATATTCTACGATGTTGTCAATAATCTGTTGTTATGCAGGCCAGCGAATATTCCCAGCAAATAGTCACAATGCAATTGACAATCACACCTCCCTTCTTCAAGGTGCTTAGCCTCGCTCGGTATATTATTTGACATCAGAATTTTTGTTGATGAAGAAGGGGACATCGGGGCGAAAACTAGTCATTAAATCATAAACAGGGCCCAGGATAACCTTGCACTTGCCCTCAAGACCTGCATTGGTCAGATTCTTCCAGGCGACCTATATAACATCAGCCATGTTCTGCAAAACTATCGCTGATCTGTTGAACCTTGGCATGCATTTCGTTGACCTCTAGAGTGATGGGTTCTCCATCGTCTGGGATAGCCTTTCCCGTCCAGTTACTAGCATCAGACATATCTGTACACTGAAGCGCGAGATTGCGGAAAAAATAACCCTCCAAGTCTCAAGAGTTCCAACTTCAAGAATGTGTTTCGCGCCCGATGACTGCGCGAGCAAGTTCATGATTTTGCCCTGTGCGAGGCTCGCCCCCAAAGTCCATGCAATTTCTGATGACAGCTGTTATGGATAGCATCTTTATGTAGAAAGCACGAGTTGTGGTAAGCATCAGAATTCGCCCAGTCAGCAACAGAGTTGGGTGCAAAGAAGCGACCCATACAAGTTTCTAGTGGGCTGGTGTCTGTCATCTCATCTGATAACATTTCGTGACTGAGCTGGTTCTCTGACTGCTATGGAGAACGGAATCTTCAACATCAGACCATGGCTCAACCATCGGTCAGGAATCAAGATGAGTTGATAAATTGAAAAATCCTACTTGTACGACATTGTACAATTTTTCGAACTAGTACCAGCTCTAGATCTGCGTCCAGCAGTCATTATTTTGATACTCACTTTAAATTAGGTCAACCACTTTAGTTTCGTTAAGAATATGACTTGCCAGAACATCTACGAAGCTCAACCACAAACAGGGTGCGCACCTGGCGTCGACGTTGATGTTAATGGGATGAAGTGGTATGAAGCAGGTTGATTTCCCAGAATGGGAAGGTCAAAGTTGATTTATCTAACGTGTAAGTCACGGTACATCTGACCTTTTTCTGAGGATGGTCATTGATCAATACAGTGTACAACCACCCTTCTTGGAACGGAAAATTCTCAAAACTGCCAGCGGAGCAACACTATATCTAGTACTAGCTGTAACTATTTATTCTATATTGAATGCCGGGCGTCGTCGTTGGGCGACAACTTTCAGGACGATTCGAGGACACATAGCCACACATGCTTTATTGTCGATGACTAGGGTTTATCGATATTCTCTTCGTGGACGACCACAAGACGGGCTAGCCGGGCTGATGATCATGACGGGAGTCTATACACCACTAGGCATATGGGACGAGCTTGAAATCATGTACCGCAACCTAGCTGGTGAAGGTATAACTCCCGAGGCGGACTGGCGGGAAGAAACCGTGGATTCTGATGATCCAGGGCCAGAGGCAACATAACCCCCAACTCCCAACTCCCCCACATACTACACATGTATTTACATTTCACCTGCCAGCACACAAAACCCAGGACCACCGGTGCATCGAGCTCGCAACTCGAGAGCGTGGGTTTTGGCCCCAAGTTACAGGAGAAGTAACTTGGTGGCTGCCCAAGCCCAGCAAGAGCCATAAAGGCCACAGCGCGGTTACGCCTGCAATGGGGGCTTGGTTTTCCCTAGTGGTCCTTCTCCTAGTCATGGGCAGAGTGTGTGAGGCCCTTTATCTCCTTCACGTCGTTTACACTTTTCTTCAAGGTATGCATATGCATTACCGAACACGTTAAACAAACCTTCGATACAATACGTACTACCTAAATCACACGACCCTCAACTATACCATCCTCTACAGACCTTCCACACATCATCCAGAACCAGAGAATGAAGCTGGGCGATAAGCCAGGCTTACCACCACTAGCTGGTCGCCGCAACTCCCCGCGCCTTAGTACTTAGCCTTACTTACTTGCGGTTAATGAAAAATTCAAAAAAAACAAAAAAAGATCATGACGGGAGTGGCGCATTTTCATACTTACATAGCACTACTCATCTTCAATAAAGTGTGCTAGGCTGCTATTTGGCATAATACAAATCTCCTCATTGAGCCTGAGATGGTAATTGGGTTGTTGAGAGGCCAAAAGCTGAAGCAGGTCATAGTGCACTTTTATTGTGAGAAAGTCACTGATTTGTTTGTACATGTGTACAAAAGACACCAGAAACTGCTTCAATTGTCGGTGGCAGATAGACTTGACAAGCAAGGTGATTGCAGTGAGCGCTCTAATTTCTTCTCTGTCATATTTACCTACTTGTTCCATCAACTTCACGATACATCGGAGCGGCCTTGAAGCTTTATACTTTCTTGTTGCTTCAAGCTTGGATCGTCACATCTGTGCAACATGCTTAGCTGAGCCTATCCAAGCTGCGACCGAGCTACGAGGAGAAAGTTTCGGCATATGATCTACCCCAGCCACCTGACTGACCTTCATGCATTAAGTAGTACTTAGTGGCGACTGCTCGAGCCGAGCAGGCTGTCAAGGCGGCAAATGACATCCTTCGGAGGTCCCTTTGGACAACGTCGTGCAATGAATTTCCTTTCCTTTCCCTTGACATCCTATCGAAGACTGATTGAGGATGCACGCTGCTGTTCATTAGATAGAATTCATTTCGCTGACTCTTCAAGGTTTAATATTCTGTCTAGACAATCGTCCCATTCATGAACGAAATTCGGATGAAATACTAGTGTCACTTATCTAGCCGACGTTTTGCTCATCCTCGTTGTCTGCCATGCTTACTTTGAATCGAACAATCTTCCTATGTAAGGTGGTTGTGACTGCTAAGTATTCATCCCATCCTTATCTTTCCAAGCAACTCATTCATTAATCAGCGTGCGCCGTTGAACAGACCGTTTTGATATTGTCAAGTTCTTACGGTGAGGCTCTATCTTAATACTTTGGCTAAAGCTCGTCCC
This sequence comes from Lentinula edodes, assembly GCF_021015755.1. Lineage (NCBI taxonomy): Eukaryota > Fungi > Basidiomycota > Agaricomycetes > Agaricales > Omphalotaceae > Lentinula > Lentinula edodes. The sequence goes on from NW_025764347.1 coordinate 119,115, forward strand.
CTACCCCTACTCGCCGTTAATTTGCGCCATGTTATTCTTCCAATAACAGGACACACTTCGCCAAACTCCGATCAGTCTATATGTTAGCGCTCCTGGATTTTCACAAAGGACGGCCTTTCATGGATTAGTCAATGAGTTGTCTATCTGACCCATATGTTCCCATTTGTTTGTGAAATTTGCTGAGAAAATAACGATTGGCATGTGAGAATAATTATATGATAGCCTCCGTCCACTTACTTAACTACGAGGCTCACTTACAGTCGCCGTCATCCGTCCATCCTTAGCTGGCGTGAACTGGAGGATGAGGAAGATTATAAACAATGGCACAAAATATACTCCTAATCTTTTAGTAAATACTACATAGTACGCTATGAACATCTTAGGCTAGGTAGGCTTTCTTCTGAGGGTTGGATCATTGTCTTCCCGCTCTGACCTTCCGCAGTATCTCAAAAGTTTGTGCCACTTACATACATACTTGTGCGAAGGACGCACGGAGGATAATCGGACTGGAACTGTGTGGGAGGGAGGGGAAGAATCAATTAGCTGGGTACGGTAAGTAATGTACGTTCTGGTAAGTTGAGAGTACTTTTAACGGGAAAAGTCAATTTATTAAGTTGCAAAGGTTGGAACCTGTTGGGACAGGGTGGCACCTGGTGGAACGCAATTGTTACGATTTTGACGGTCCGACGGCGGTAAAGATTGGTAACGAAGCCTTTCACAGTAGGTCCTTGTTGGTCCCGGGATTCAGACGATATCTTCGGGCTTTCCACAGGTATGTTTGCATGTGTTCCTTTCTGCCGTCTGCGCACGATCCACATGGCTTGCTGGAAGTCGTTGAGTTATGTTGGGACGAGACGATGCACGTTCAACAATCCACATTCGTACTTTCATTCAAATCTTATCGGGTCTTTCTCACCCAGCCTCCGTTTTTCATCAGACGGAAGAAGCCCTCAAGCCCTCAAGTCTAGGCTCGACTCTACTGTCTACAATAATAATCGTCGCGTTACTGTTGTCTATCAGATCGAGGAAACCAAGGCAGGGCTCTCAATGGGTGATCTAGGCTTGACTCTAAATACGATTATATTGGTTGATCTGCGTTCCTGCTGTAAAGAGCAAGGGATCTCCAGGACTTGCAAGTTGGATCCCTCGAGTCTGCCGTGAGGTTTTGGTAAGATACCGAAATTCACCCGTTGCCCTGCGCCAGTATGCAAACCGGTGACCCATTATTATACTTCTACGAAAGGTGCCAGTCAGTATGAACACGTCTCATCCGCGTCTCCAGCCAGAATGAACATTTCCGCGAGGCTCAAACTTCATTGATGGACATCCCTTTCGGATGTGCATATCCTCGGGCCTACAGGTGTATATTGTGCAATTTGCATGCCGCATCAACCTATGTATGTATGCCCGACCTAGACTCCAGAGTTTGCATTGAAGAGGACATAGAGGGGGGTCCATTTTAATGCTATCTGTTAAACATATCCATCGCAGTCCATCTGTCTGAATGTTCGGCAAGGGCTCCAGAATCTGTATCGAAGATAGTGGGAAGCAGTCTGGGAATAGGACACATACTATCTAAGTGGTTCAGAGAACAAACGGTATCTAGTAGCATTCACTTTGGTTCAAGTAGGGCTTTGCATTATTTTTTCCTCGGTCCCCCCGTCTCCCTTACATAGTTTATCCAAGACAAACATCTGTCACATAAGGATACCTCTTCAAGCCTATGCATGATAGTCATTTATAACCTCCGAACGGTAAAAATGTATATTCAAAGCCCCTTTACATTATTCTTGAAGGCTTGAACAGGCTTGAAGTCCGAAATTTGAACCCTCTAATGTCCATCGGCAGTCCCTGATTTACCCTTTCACATTTCTGCGACGGTCCCCATTCTGCCCTTTTGCTTATACTCGAAGACGCAGATATGGTAGCCGGAATCCACTACCGTGACTATGTATAAAATTTATGGACTCTAGGCATGGAGAATCAAAGGCCATTAAAGGACCCGTATTAAAAGCAAATTCCATGTATGAAAAGAGTTTGCAAAAGGAGTTCCAGGGTCTGATATTATCATTCGCCACAACATACATAGCAGAACCTAGCATCTAAGCGTCCCCGAAACGCCGTTCTCAAACCTGCAGATCCCAATCGAAAAGGGTACCGTAGCGATATCGATGTCCGTTCCTCTGATGCCGGAACGGGTTAAAAGTGGGGTCATTTATAAAACCAAAGTCAAAAACGGGTGAAATCTGGTGAAATCTGACTTCGTGAGGAGGGCTGGTATTCCGACCGGGTACATAAGAATGTAACCGTAGTAGATTTACCACTATACCTGCACTATACCAAGAAAGTCCATCTAATTAACTGCATTAGGCCTCATAATGTGGCAATATTTGTGAGTTTTCACACACAAATTCCTGAAATTTACACACAAACTGCCTATTTTTAGGGATATGCCTGGTAGGAATGAGGAAAAATCAGGTAAAACTGGGCGTTCTGAAGTCAAAAGAAAAGCAGGCATTTTGGGAGTCCTGATTTTGTCCATTTACACCGTTGGGACATGAGATTTGAAATTTGAGCATCATCCCTGTTGTCCCTAGCCTTCACCGCGCATCAACCTTCCAAATAAGAGCAATCATATCCGCTCCGTCTGCAAGCATCACCAGTTTCCATAAGAGATTGGAGTAATTACATAGACATCAGCTCAGACCAGACTTAGACCTACTTAGACTGGCTAAGTTTGTCGTAGGTGGGAGCGTCGGTAATTACCTTGCAAGCGAAAATAAATGCCGCTGTCGCTACATATTGTACCCGCACAAAGTGCTACGCCTTCAAGCCACCATAAGCCACGGTCCAAGGAACGGGGAAGGAGAGTTTCAAATAGGGAGAAAAAGCGAACTAGAAGCCAGGATGGTTCTTTGCTTCGTAAGGCACGACGAAATTTCAATCATGGATCATTATACGTCAAATTGTATGCACATTATTGTACATACTATGTCATTAATGGTACGCATAATTCGTAAAGTTGCGTCAACATAGAAAACGTGAAGGTAAGGTAGAGGGGATGGAGGTGATGAAGGGAATCCATTAAAGTGGTACACCAAGGATAAGCGAAAATAAAGTATGCACACGAGAAAAACAACCGCATGTCGAAATGAAGACCCAACGTCTGTTTTCAATAAATTAAAAGGATTCAAATAACCATAAGAAAACCGATAGCAACGACGAGGACGGAGAGAAATACACAGGAATGACAATGAAAGCTAATGGTACAAAGAATATATGTACAACCGTGATTTTTTGCTTGAATGGTAGTTTGACAGATAGGAATGCGATAGGTGAAAGGGGGCAATGACGAATTGATGCGAGGAGTGTGGAATGACGAAAGTCAGCAACGACGATGAGAGATCCGATGATATGTATAAGGAAGCCGATGGAAACCAAAGAGCCGATGGATTAGTCAGGGGGGATGGGGTATGAGAGAGGGGATATGGGTATGGATAGGCGTGTTCAATTAATCAAATACGGTTTCACGGCTTTGCGGAATCTGTAAGAAATTACTAAGTATGGAAATTATTTTTCAAGAAATCGTGCAATTTCTAGAAAGCCGTGAAACCGTATTTTTTAATTGAACACGCCTGATGATGATGCGTTCGTATGGACCAATGCAATGCGAAGAGGAAACACCTGGTAGATGTGCCGCAAAAAAGGAGAGGTGCTAACCAAGCTAATCCGTAGGAAACAGGAATAGTTTTTTACCATCAGGATTATAACGTTGTCTGTCTTCTACTTTCTTTGCATTTTTCCTCCTCTCCCTGCGAGGTTCGCGTACAGTGGAGAAAGCACTGCCCGATGAAGGCTTTGAGTAGGCATCAAAAGACCAAGCGCGCATGTCGCTCATCATGGGCCTTTTCGGGCTCGAGGCGAAACCGAACCCACTTAGCCCAGGGCTTAATGGAGCATCATCATCATCGCATGCGGATTCGTCCTCCTCGCTGAGATCGCATTGATCTTTCTCATCATCGCCGAATTCGCCTCCATATCGGGCTAAGGGACTTTTGAGACTGGCACGGGAACTGCCGATAGATGCCATACTTCCTGTTCTGTTCCTTGTCGTAAAACTTCCTGGGGCAGAAGAAATAGAAGCTAATGACGCCAATGACGAGGACGATTCCCGGCGGGAAGTGGAGGGCCTTGTTGGTACCCGAACATAGACCTCAGGTACCAGCAATTTACCCTGAGCTGCATGAGGCAATATTGGCCTTTCACGTCTAGGGCTGATACTCAAAGCCGAGAGAGAAGGTGGAGAGTGTGAGCCTGGAGACGAAGGGCTCGAATACATAGAAACTCTGGACTCGCTGCGTCGAGAAAATGAGCCATGAAACTGAGAGAGGAGAAAATCGTCCTGAGTAGGTGGTGTCGATTTGCCCTCATAATCACTAAAAGTACTTGAAAGCGTAGATGTGGTCGGTAAAGAGCAGGGGACATAACGAGGACCAGAGCGAGATGAGCCGCCGGTTAGGAATGAGGATGAACGCTGTTTCGGGTGGCAAGTAATGGGAGTACTTGCGGGTAAAGCGGAACTTTCAGAAGTCGGCGAAGAATACGAAATGTCCGTTGTTGTTGTGGACAAGCAATCGGACTCAATGTCCGATGGTGGAGATCCCTGAGCGTGTTCGGATTTACTGTGATGGGAGCGCGTAGATGAATGATAGAGGGGATACGTTGGTGGCGCGTAGACATCTTCATGTTGGTGTAGCATGTCTGCCATTTTGCATTCGTCGGAACAGTACAAAGGGTAAGGACCTTGGTCGATAACTGTCTTTGTCTTTGTTACTAGACGATTTTGAACATTTCGCTGGCGAGCTTATTGAATGATTCGCGCGTGAATAAAACAAAGATAGTAGAAGAAATCTGGAAGCTCACCAGAACCAATGGTTCCTGTAGCCGGTCGCTGATCTGTTGTTACTAGCTGTGTGATACGTTTGGGAGTTATTTGTCTATCGCAGACGGGACACCAGGCTGTGTCGAAATCCATAACCACCATGTAAAAAGTCTTCTCTACAGATAGTAGAAGTGGAAGGGCAAAACGCTGAGGCTGGGATTTGATGAGGGAAAAGAAGTTTTAAAACGGGAATGATACCGTCTTATAAAACCATTCCCTCCATCGGGTAAGCGGAGCGAGCTCTCCATTTGTCCATTAGTTAATTATTTATTTTTTGTTTCCGCGTGTCTTTGTCACGTCACACCTTACCGGATCCCCGCGGTTTAGGCGAATCAGATTTCACCCTTGAATCACCCGTTGGAGGTTCCCCGCGTTCTCTTGCCTGCAAGCCTCCTAGAACGTAAAATATTCACCTTTCCTCTCCTAATTTCTCTTGCATCGCGAATCCCAACGTAAAATGACATTTGTGTGGAATAAATATTTCATTCCTTGTGCCACCTATATGCGCATATGATATTTCCCGCTGTATCGATCGCTTACAGCACACGGCCACTGGCCATGTAATCTCATGGTAGTTTTTTCAAGCGCAAGCAGCGGAACAGATTTTTCTCCTAGCCCGTATTCCCCGCGTGCACATGCATATATACTAGGCATGTCCCGAAAGATCGATTATAGGCAACACCGGGTCAGCGATAACAATTATCGATGCGCCGCTTTCAAAGTCGTACCTAGGCTGTACCTCAAAGTTCATAGACATGTATGTCTCTGATGCAATTTGCTGCGTCGACCTCAAAGCGCTCCAAACGACGTCGACGATTTCTAAAAATCGTTTAAACAATTTGAAAATTCTCCTTCCGTTCCGTTCCCTTCCACACGATGATACCCTGCAATGTACTTGCTGCAAATCGTCGCCGATATAGAGCCTTATAAGTTATAGAGCCTTGGGACTTCCATGGCCCGCGGAAGCGGCAAATGTTGTCAAGGCTCAAAACTCAGTCTAAACCTCTCCAGGAAATCAGGGAAGGTATCATCATGACGGTGAGGTGACCTCGGGATGATCTCCTGCAATCGTTGAAGCGACTCAACCTCGGGCTCATCCATTACTCGCTCACACATTTATTTCCTGCCGACCGGACTGCGACGCCAATTATATTCTTCACCAGTTCTACACCCTATGCCCAGCGCAGGAAAATTCTCGGGAGAATTTTTCATTGGTTACTTTTACGGTCCGCTACCCGCGCCGCGAAATTCCCGTCTTTTGTCGCAATTCCCGTCATGTTTGTCATTGTTCATCCTGCCTTTGACGTTGGACTTCAAGTTTTTTGCGAGCCCTTGTCCTTCCCGCATCTTCCTCTGCGATATTCAATATATATTGCATGTGTTCCTCTAACCTGTAAGTATACGTTCATTTCCGGTGTTCATTTTATTTTCATCTCTTCTCCTGTAAGTGATCTTATCATCTTATTACTCTTGTCGAACAGCACTCCTGGCGAACTGAGACGCTTCAATAGAGTTACGCGTCGGTAGCAAACAATCATGACTTGTTACCTTTTGTTGTACGTGTTGTTTCGCAATGCTGCCATCAATTTGCGCATGAATGTTACCAGTTGCTCAGTATCAGCTATCAGGCTGAAGGACGTCTCGACCATAACATAGAGCGGTATAGAGGATAGGATAGGATATGAATCATACTTAACGCTGTGAATCATTAATCCATGGCAATTCGCATTGTATAGCCACTTACACGTTGCCACAAAGCGGGGCATTGCGGAAAAACCTATGCGCGTCATGGTACAACGCGCAATCCCATCGACGTCTCGAACAAGCTTTGTTGTTCCCGCGATGCCGTTCAATTCGTCGCTGGTTTTGCTTCTGCTATTTTTCGGATGGTATAATGGCCCTTCCAGATCCCAGCCTCCTCGGTGCTTCCACTTGATCCCGATACAAGGTTCGAAGCTAAATCGCGAGCTCATGTGGATTCTTGCTCTAAGAATCCATATCTGCTCTGAGGAGTTTATCACGAAAGATTGGCAATTGTATGCTTGTGCTAAATGTGGATTTGAGGTACGCTGCGCCTACTTATCTTTGCAATCAATTTCTCTTGAAAATGAAGAAAAGAACTTTGATCGTACAGACTTGCAGACTTCGGAACCATGTAACCGAGTATGCTACAATACATATCTCAAGAGGATTCGGATAAACTGGCAAAGGAGGATATCGTTAATGTGCCATAAATTTATCATCCCTTCTCGCAGTGGCAATTTGGCATGGTCCTAGCCCTCTCTCTCTCACGATTCGGGCCTGTAGTATCGATATTACTCGCTTCTGTCGCTCATCCAGCGCCCATATACAGAGAGGTCCGAATCTGGTCCGAACTTAAACTTCTTCCCTATTCGTGAATCGCCGCTTCCCCATCACCTTGGCCTTTGACTCCGATTTACAAGGGAACGTACATTTTTGGTTGGTGACTAGCTATTTCCCTCGGAGAAATTTTCTAGATTGTAAGGATGTTCGAGAGGACATTGCTGAGAGTTATTCGGAAATTCAGTGGATATACATTGATAACATCTATTGCGCCATCCAGTGCTTATGGTAGGATTACTTCGGTCCGCCACAACGTTCTGTTTGACCTTCGATACCAATGAACAATCAATTGTTACTCCTTTCTCTCATAGCACGTTCTTACTTTAACCGCACGCACGGTCGGAAGAACCAGGAATAACTTCTCTTGCGGTGATGTCTGGTTAGTGATTGGATTGACATTCTTCATGTTCATTTTCGTGATTGGTCGATATCCCTTTTTCAGCAGACATGTACCAAATTCACCGCACTTAGAAGTCAGAGTAATTCGAATGGGAGGCATAGTTCCGCATCCCTATGCGTCTATAGTGGGAACGAGCGCTCTTCGATGGGTGATTGATTTGGCTAAAGGAAATGAGTCCATGGAGAATGGGAAATCGTTTCCTCGAAGATCCACTATATCGAAGGAGGACACGGCCTGGGAACGCTGAGTAGGAACGCTTTGACCGGGCTTTGACACTACTCTAATGGTTGACCAAGCTTTGACCTTATTAGGTGCTTCATAAATCGTTCGTGGGCAACTATATCACCTACAAGCCACTACGCCTAGTTTCCGTGCAACTCCTGTGACCGAATCTGCTGGAAACATTTGGGCTGAAGATCAATTCCGATTATGATATACCGATCTATACCGATGACATAGCTCAAGTTCTACTACGTCCACCGTTGTCCACCGTCGATTGCCACCAATACACTGCTTATATTGATTGCGCAATGGATAAATCGCAGCGAAGGAAACCATGGATCAGGTGTTACACATGAGCTCGGTAACCCTTTATACGTGTCCAACTTGAATTACTAGTACTGGAAGGTATACTTCTGACAAGACCAAGCTCCCATCCGAAATAACCGTGCTCTCGGTATTGTCATGAATAGGCCGTTATACCACTTGTTAGAATTCACCTCAGGTTTTTCCCGTACTAACCCACGTCAGTCTTCCCTCATCAGATTGGCCAATGGAATAGTGAGGGGAAAGCAGCCGCCATTACTCTCTCGCATAGGCGCGGAACTAAACGACAGTGAGATTTCTCCAAGATACACAATATCTCTCACTCTCACCGTTTGATGAGAGACTGCGTCCCACGCTTTCACAGGTTTAGATGTTTCCCGACTTATCCAGATTCGTTTTTTACAGGCTTGCAACCCCTCAAAGAGGACAAATGTATGAAATTTGCGTTCGCGGTTTCTGAAGTCCCCATTTTGCGTCTCCTCCGAATACGAAGTCATTTGATTATCAAACTAGCGTTAGAATTGGAGAATTTCAGTTGCGCATATGGGTTCGTTGAAGAGGTGTTCTCGAACCACGGCCTACCATTACTCTGTAGGAAACTGAGGTCGATCCGGGCTTGATTGGGCTGATTCCGAAAAAAATCCCTTCGTCTACATTGCTATGTTGCAACAAAATGCGCTCGGTGCGCATCGTCAACACATTATCCCCGTTCCGTTTGTACAGCACTCAAATTGGCAAGTACGGTGCTCGCCGGTATGTACTTAGCATGTCACAATTGACAACAACTCGAACCATCTGAATTATCGCGAGCAGTGCAGGCTGGTGCAGGTGCATTATCTTCCGGAGACCTTGATTCAAGGATCAAATTATTTTTGGATGAATGAGAGTTTGTTCATCACGGAAGTATGTTACCCCAGGCTTATTAGTATTACACAACGCTGAGCTGTCTGACCTTGTGACCCCGTATATTCTATAATGTTAGCTGGGCCAATTAATCTTTTCAAATTCGTTCTCCCGACTTTCCCGACTCCTGCCGAATTCTCAGTTAGAGGTCTGAATTTAATGTTGTCGTTAGGAAAGTGACAAAATACCTCGTATTCATAAACTAGTTGATCAAGACATTGTTGGTCCTCGGATTACTCCCTTCACAATATTGAATCCTTACCGCAGTGTTATGCACATTGACTGGCAGTCCCTGTGTCAACGAGAAACCCTTTGGGCGGCAACCCCCGCAAATGATCATCATACGAAAACGAGACCACACCCCGCAGCGATCCCGCGCTCTACTTATTTCCCCATACTACAGTGCTCTGGGGTAATAGAATATCAAGAAAGCGCTGTGACATAGTTATGGTTGATTGAACTTAGTTGGAGGGCTGAGGAGAGCTGTAAGACCAAGCGATGCCTAGTATGACTCAAGAGTAACTTGACATTCGCCTTCAGATCACCAGTGCACACAGTGAATGCTCAGATGCCATTGTAGTAATCTCGTCCACTTGGAGGCAATCCTGAGGCAATCCATCGTTCCATGAGACTCGGAAATAGTTCATACGGCACATCTTACTCCAAAACTTTCAAGATAAGCCCAAGCTTCAAGCAAAGGCAGACAGTTCTAATACCAGAAGAGCACAGATCCGAACAAATCTGACCACCGAAAGTTACGAGTGTGTAGTATACTAAGTATCCATCTTCCATCTGTGTACTAGTATGAGTAGATATCTTGCTAGATGACATTCGATCAAGGTTTTGACAATGAAATGAATAATCACCAGACGTAAGGGAAGAACGTCCGAGAGCATATGTAGACGATATCGGACACCCCTTGGTTGATATTAATGGCAGTCAGGTCAAAAACCGCGGCGAGATCGAGCTTCAGACTGAGACTGAATTGACTTCAAGCGCAGCCTAAGCCACTTCTCTAACTTCTCAGCTAAGAACCTACACTGGGGGAGAAAATCCGTGTAAGCTACAGTTGAATTTCTGACGCGTTTCAGAATCACCACCAATGACCCTGCTTATCCCCTGGACCATCTGCAACTGATTGTTTTGAACAGATTTTCACAATTTGCCAGGTTTCATACCACCATACGTAGATTGTATCATTCCCTGCCTTTGATTCATCTGCGGTAACATGCATGCTCAGAATATTGTCCCTGTTGAACTGGAGAACAGTTCCCATCGCAATTCCCGCTATTCACTTCAAATATCAAGGCACTGAATTCCTAAATCTCTAGAAACGTTCTTAGGTGGAATCTGGACCGAATCACTTTCGGATAGCATACAAAAAACCGTCGAATGCTCGTTCACCCACAGTGGCTATGGTAGTTGCCTCAACTTCCTTGTCCTGCTTTATATATGCCAGGAGTTCCCGTATACCAACTGTATCAGGGTCATTGACACTCATGTCATTGACCTGTCCATAGCGCACCACATTATCGACAATCTACATCATAATCAGATATCCCATGAGAGTATGATGCAGGCAATATGACACACGATTACACCGCCCTTTTTGACAAGGCGTTTGGCTTCAGCGAAGTACTTGGGATAACTTCTCTTATCGGCGTCGATGAAGACCAGGTCGAATGGGATTTTGGGACGGAGACCGATCATTGATTCATAGGCAGGACCGAGAATGACTTCGCACTTGTCGCCGAGTCCGGCTTTTGCAAAATTTTCTCCAGCAACCTGGAAGAACGGCATGCAATTTTACTTTCAAACTGATCAAAAAGTAAATTTGTCCCACCTTTGCGTGAGTCTCGTTGATTTCGAGGGTGATCAATTTTCCATCTTTGGGGAGTGCTCTTCCCATCCAAATGCTGGAATATCTGAATACAAGTTGGTCAAGATGCAATTAACTATCATGATGAATTTATTACCCTCCAAGAGTCCCAACCTCTAGGATATGTTTAGCTCCTACGGATTGAGCCAGCAAGTTGAGAAGTTTCCCCTGAGCAGGGCTGACCGCGATGTCAGGTAGCCCTTTGTCGATAGAGTTCTTCAAAGCGAGCTCCATCACCTCATCCTTGGGAATAAGGAACGAGTTATGGTAGGCGTCCGATTTTGTCCAATCGATGACTGAAGTGGCTGCGTTGAACTTATCCATAGCGTTGAACGGTGAAATTATTCTTGAGATGATCATTCGTTGGGCTGAGCAGCGACCTTTTATACACCACAAAGCCTAAGGAAATGTGATAAGAGCATGTGTATGCTGCGCCCAAGGATCCAACGTCGATATACAATGACTGGATTCTCATTACAGTCCACTCCGAATCTCCAAAGGTGTGAATCTACTGTCCAAGATTTTTACCAGCACGATACACCGCGATACATCGGTAAAAAGGAAGAAAGAGAAGAGTTGCCGCAGTAGATGATGAAGCAAGAGATGACGGACCCAGTTCAAAACTATGACAGTAAGCTCCCTCACGACCCTCGGTTCGTAGTTGAATCGGTGCCAACTGGTAAGGTCCTTTCTCCCGGGAAGATGAAAGTCAGTCTTGAAACAAGAGCGCTTTGAAGTAAATATAGCGAGAAATGCTGCGCCGCAAGACCTGGTTGGCTTTGGTTGGCACTATAGCCTGATACATACATATGCATGCATAAGATACAGTCCTTGTATCATCGCTATGACATTGCTCTTATCGCCGTCTGCGTTCAGCAATTCAGCAGAAGACTGAGGTAGCACACAGAGAGTTTGATTATGACCTATTATGACGTTGCCATGAAGAAGAAAAATTGGTGACTCAGCAGCAATAGCGAACGAGCACGTGCTCTGACTAATGGCGCGTTCAAGCGATCCTGTAAGCGCTCCCTCTACTCTTTTCGTTAGTACACCCTTGTCCAATTCCAATGCAAAATCTTCCCTCAGACATTCAAGAATTCCTTGAGAGCTATCCTGATGGAAGCGATGACAGAAGTCTATCGGACAATCTCCAGTTTTACAGCAATCGCCTACGATGTCGCCCTGATAATCTCCTGGTTGAGCAAATTCACGAACGGTGTGTTGTTTTGTGGCGACCGTCTGGTGTCGAACGTTGCTGATATAATTTCTCAGCTGGATTGGCGACTACGACAAACTTGAGTACAAACATGGATTTATACAATGGCTGTAAGTCTGTCGTCAACTGTGGCGTGCTACTCAGAACTGGTATCTGACTGCTGGAGACTCTGGCCGTCGACAGATTCCCGATCAGAGAATATGGCATGAACTATGAGTCTCAACCTCTCCAACCTCACGAACTTGAAGCCTTGAAATCAGATCCATACGCAATCAGTCGTATCATTGCATCGTACAAGCTTATGCTCGATTTCTATGGCATGCGTCTTGTATCTCTCGAAACTGGCGAGGTTGGACGCTCGCTCACTCCACGAAATTATGTGGCGAGGTACAAGAATCTTATTCGTGAGTGTATAGCACTGACAATCGGTGTATTCGCTCGAATGATTTACACCAAAAATCACTAGGTTCCTCGCACAATAACCTTCGAATATCTCGTATTTTAAAATGCTTGTCGGAATTTGGACTGGAGCGGCTCAACCGTGGATTTTTGCTGCATGTACTCAACGAACAGAGCCAGTCGAAAGAGCTGAATTCATCGGGAATTCGAGGCAGTATGGATAGATGGTGGGCCAATTGTTTACGAAACGATGCAGACAGAGCTTGGATTCAGGCAACCATTGCTAGGGTTCGTGCCGGCAATGGGTTTGTCTTCACTAGAGAGTTATATCGGGAGGCTCTAAAAAGGCGTTTATCAAATGGACATTTAGGAGAGGCTGTCAGCGATGAAGCCTAGATGATTCTGACTGTAGATTAGATTACTTGACGAGAGGATATTAACAATAACAGCTTCAACCATCGTACATCCAAGGTTACACAGCTGATGGCAGTCATTCAACCGCAGTGTTCACGCTTGTCTTTTCCTCCATTTAATGGCTGGTTTGAAGACAATTTTTCCAAAGCATCCAATAAAACAGATTGTCTCTGTCGCGCGTAGAGAGGACTAACTGTCTGGAGAAGATCTTCAATGGTCTCGAAAGGTAGTTCTCTGGCTTGGTGCTAATGTGGCGCAGAAGTTTGTTTGTCCACGTTCATATTTGAGAAAAGATCAAACTTACCGAATGAAATCCTCGATTCGTGATCTCGATATTAACCACATTTCCTTCCAGTAGCGTCACTGATCCAGTAGCCTGCAATGATGAAGAACTGTCCACAGAAAATGTCTGAATGAACGGGGCTTGTTCGGAGAGCGCCCTCTCGAGCTCGTTGATGTAAAATCCCGAAGTGTTCATTGGTGATTGGAGGAGAAATACCTCAATAGAAAGCAAACCAACGACGGAGAGAATCGGGAGTGGTAGGCTATGAGTAGATTGTGGCGAATTGTGGCTTTAAATAAATGAAATTCCGCTCAACGTGTACGGGCTGTGCGCTAATCGGCATACCCCATCTAGTTTTATCTGATCATCTTCGATTGAAAAGGACCAAAAAACCAACGCATGCAAGGATTATTGGGTTGGGAGAATCAGGGAGAACCTCGAGCAATGAAGAATGACGTGTACAACCATTGAATATTGAACGTTCTGAACCGTCCTGGAGAAGTTTATTGAAAGAGTTGATAAATGACGTCAAATTGAGGACAGCAAGTAGAAGGATTGTGATTCTTCGGATGACCTTGCGGGGTAAGACCAAGGATTTGAGCTCCGCGAATGCTGATTATGAGCCTGGTGACGCTTTTTTCAATGCGGAACCAGAAAAACTCAAGAGTCAGTAGACTAGAAGATGAAGTCGAGGCATGATATCTATGCACAGAGTTTCATGCTTTACGGTGGAGTAATGCTTCGAATCTCGATGGAAGGGTAGGTAATGAAGAAGATGAGGATACATGAGTCATTGAGCTTTCCATTCAGACCAGTGCAAAAGAGCACAAGCGTTATTGAGCACAAAAGGATATAAACTTTATCAAGGCAGGAAGAGCTTGAGACTTTCCTACGGCAAGTTCAACGGCCCGCTCATTTGCATCAGTGCCTAGGCGCCTATTCTCACCTTACTTCGTCCCTCCAACCTTTGAATCAGAAAACCCACAATTTCTCAAAATGGATGTCACGAAAGCGGTGGAAACATATGTATCGAAGATTGTAGCGGAACCCTCGGCCATGAAGGTCCTGCTTCTGGACTCGCATACGGTGTGTCAATAATATTTATTTCCTCTCTATTGAAACTTACAGTGACTGCTACAATAGACACCAATAGTGTCACTTGCATCCACGCAGTCGACGCTACTATCCCATCAGGTCTATCTCACCGACCGTATTGACAATCAGAAGCGCGACCGAATGCCTCATTTGAAATGTGTCTGCTTTCTTCAGAGCAGCGACGATAGCCTTGACGCTCTCCAAGTAGAACTCAAGGAACCCAAATATGGAGAGTACTACCTGTGTCAGTCAGTGTAGCTGCTCGTAGGGAACGACAATATCACTGACTGAGCATAGATTTCAGCAATATCTTGAGCAAATCTGTCATTGAACGCCTTGCGGAAGCAGATGAGTACGAAGTGGTGCGAGAAGTTCAAGTATGCGCTGAAATTCGACATTGTCGTCCACGTCCTTGACTGAACACTCAATGAAGGAATACTTCGCAGATTACGCTCCATTACTCCCTTCATTATTTTCCCTCAATCACATTCCTTCAAGCTCGAAACCAATATACGGAACATCCCCGAACACATGGAATTCCGACGCTCTAGAGCGGTCAGTTCAGGGAATAACCGCTGTGCTGCTGAGTCTGAAGAAGAAACCTCTAATACGGTACGAGAAGATGAGTGGCATGGCGAAGAAACTGGCCGCGGAAATACAGGTACGCATAAAACATCCCTAAGGGTTTTCTCTTCATTCATCTATTTGAATAAAGCACCGGATACATTCCGAATCTGTACTGTTTGATTTTCGACCGACACAAATACCGCCCTTGCTGCTTATCCTAGATCGACGGAATGACCCAGTAACTCCACTACTTTCCCAGTGGACCTATCAAGCGATGGTTCACGAACTAATAGGCATCCAAAATGGTCGAGTGGACCTTAGCTCAGTTCCAGACATAAGGCAGGAACTCTCGGTAAGTTTCGGTTCCTCACGACTTGCAAATTTTGAACAAGATATGTCCGTAGGAAGTCACGCTTACTACTTCCACCGATCCATTCTTCCAAGCGCATCATCTCGAAACTTTTGGGGATTTAGGCACTTCGCTGAAGGATTATGTGCAATCATACCAGTCGCGATCTTTGGCCCACTCCCCATCCTCGATCAACTCAATATTAGATATGAAGCGGTTTATCGAGGACTATCCTGAATTTAGGAAGTTGAGTGGGAATGTGAGCAAGCACGTCGCATTGGTTGGCGAACTCAGCCGGCTGGTCAGCAAACACAAACTTCTCGAAGTGGGAGAGGTGGAACAAGGGCTGGCCACTAGTTCTGGAGCTGATTATAAAGTTCGGTGGTTTCCAATATCTTTAGTGTTCATCGAGTTGACTTCGTTCCATTCTTTTCGCAGGACGTTCAGAACGTGGTTAAAGATAGTGCCATTACCTCAATACATAAACTTCGTATCGTGATATTGTATGCTCTTCGCTATCAAAAGACACAAGCAACGAACATTGCTAATCTGATCAATCTCCTTCTCGCAAATGGAGTTTCTCGCGAAGATGCACGGGTGCGTTAGCTTATGGGGGTTTTGGACAGTTGATATTGATAATTTGCATTAGTTGGTGTATGTCTTCCTGAATATTTCGGGTGCAGATCAGCGTCAAGATGATCTGTTCTCTACCGAATCTCTCCTTGCGAAGGGTCGATCTGCACTCAAAGGTCTCAAGGTACGTTTTAGCAAATTGAGAATGTCACTCGTTGCTCATTACTATTACATAGGGAGTCGAGAACGTCTATACTCAGCATACGCCTCATCTTTCTCAAACCCTTGAAAATATTTTCAAAGGTCGATTAAGGGATACGAGCTACCCTTTCCTCGAAAATCCTGGTGCAAACGCTTCATTGCAACGGTAAACATTTGTTGAATATCGGAAGCGTTTAATGGTAAACGAATGTTTCAGCCCTCAAGATATCATCATCTTCATGATAGGAGGAACGACCTACGAGGAAGCCAAAACCATAGCACAGATAAACCAGCAACAGTCCGCGGCATCATCTAATGGCGGACTTTCAAGTGCTGGAGCCCGACTACTGCTTGGTGGAACATGTGTCCATAATTCGACGTCGTGCGTCTTTCGTTTTCCATACATCTCTTACTCAATTTACTCATTGCCTATAGATACCTCGAAATGATTCGTACAGCGGCAGAACATTTCCCAGTATCAGTGTACGAGCCTCCGCCAGAGTCTGCGTCTAATGCGCCTGTCCTGAACCTAAACCTTGGAGGCGTGAATGTGAGTCTTGGTGGAGCTGCTCCGGGCGTGTATCGGACGAGTAGCGAGGGTGTCAATGTACAGGCGGAGGGAATTCGAGATGGCGTGATGAATCTCTTTGGGAAAGTGAAGCAAGGCGTCGATCGTATTGCTACCTCGTAGAATATAAGAGTTGCTTTCTGTCATAATGGTACGCAGAGATCAGAAATCCATTCGCTGAGTTGCGACCACGTCGTGCGGATGAAGTCCGGCAAAAGCACGGAAACCTCCGCGGGGACACGTCGACAAATGCAGTCACGAGAGTTATCTACTTTTCACTTTGGGATTTTCCTTCCACGTTGTCTGCATTCTACGCTCTCTTGCTTTCGGTTCCCTCTTGTACTTCGGTCGACGGTTAAGGAAAATACTACGGACTCATGGCTAAGGGTTTTCTCGCCAATTTGAAAGGCGTTGACGCCTTCGGCAAGGTGTGTGCCATGAGAGTTGTGTTTGCTCTTCGCAACTAAATGATAATAATTGTATATAGACGACGGACGACGTGAAGGTCAAAACCCGCACTGGCGCTTTCTGTACAGGCCTAATTCCTTTGCTTTCTTCGAGGAATTGCCCTAATCAGGACTCACAGTGACTCTCTTATCCGCTGCAATTATACTATCATTTACTGTTATGGAGTTCGTGGACTATCGAAGAATTTACACCGATACATCTCTCGTAGTCGACAGAAGCAGAGGAGAGAAACTCACAGTTCGTTTAAATGTCACATTTCCAAGGGTCCCTTGCTATCGTGAGTAATGGCTTCGCTGCAGTTGTTCAATATATCCATATAAGTACACGTCTTAGTACTCAGTTTGGACATCATGGATATTAGCGGCGAGACACAAAGAGATATATCGCACAACGTCCTCAAGACCCGATTAGAACCTTCTGGCAAGGTCATTCCCGGCTCAAGGAGTGCAGACCTGCGAAATGATGTGGACAAGTACAACGATGCAAAAGCCCCGGATTATTGTGGTTCGTGTTACGGTGGATTGGCGCCAGCTAGTGGATGCTGTAATACTTGTGAGGAGGTTAGGACGGCATATATCAACAAGGGATGGAGTTTCACCAATCCTGACGCGATCGAGCAGGTTAGTTTTAATTCAACCAGTTATGGAGCGTGAATTCTAATCTTTGTCTTCAGTGTAAGAATGAGGGATGGTCGGATAAATTGAAAGAACAGGCCAATGAGGGTTGCAATATCGCTGGTCGTCTCCGCGTAAACAAAGTCATTGGAAACATTCACTTGTCACCTGGAAAATCCTTCCAGAGTAGTGCACGGAACATCTATGAACTTGTACCATACCTGCGGGATGACGGAAACAAACACGACTTTTCACATACGATACATCAGCTCTCGTTTGAGGGTAAGTGCTTGTCTCGTTATCCCATGGACCACCGTGCTTGACGCCTCGCAACGCTACAGGTGACGACGAATATGATTACCGTAAAGCCAAGATTGGTCGGGAAATGAAGGCGCGTCTAGGACTTGACACAAATCCACTGGATGATACCTTGCATCGAGTGGGTGTTTCCGGCATCATTTCGACGTTTCTTCATGTGTCTGACTTATGTTCATTCTGTCCCTCAGACCTCCAAGGCACAATACATGTTCCAATACTTCCTGAAGGTCGTGTCGACGCAATTCAGGACTCTCGATGGCAAGATTGTATGTTTTCCTGTGATCAAAGTAACCAACCAGTCAAATACTTAATATGTCACAGATCCACTCTCACCAATACAGTGTGACTCACTTCGAGAGAGACCTGGCTGAAGGCGGCCTTGGTGACACCCCGCAGGGAGTGCATTTGCAACATGGAGTTTCTGGAGTACCTGGTATGTTTGTGTTACTATATCCTGTGTGCTCTTTTTCGACGCTTTGACTTGTCGTCTAGGTGCGTTCTTCAACTTTGAAATATCGCCCATTCTCGTGGTGCATACGGACACCAGACAATCCTTTGCACACTTTGTCACGTCGTAAGCTGACTTCTAATATGTGGGGAAAGCTCAGAACTGATTTTTTTTTTGCTCCTTTCCCCCGATCCCCATATCCTATATCATGTGCTCTTTCGAAAAATCTCAATGTTCACACCTTGCGTTGAAAACCTGGATCGACAGAACATGTGCTATCGTCGGAGGAGTACTCACTGTGGCGTCGCTCCTTGACAGCGTGCTGTTCGCTACGTCGCGTGCTTTAAAAAAGCAGGCTAGTGGAGTAAAGGTCATGTAAATATTTCGTATGGTAATCTTGTTGTCGTATCAACTGTATACATAGGATGGCTTGAATTTCTGAGTAAGGCCCGGAGAAGGTTAAGCGCAGGTCAAATACATAAGCGCTTGAGTTTTCATTAGGAACCGTCATTTCTATCCCTCATCAACCAGTGTTCATGACTATGAACCCGATTTGAATTCAAGTCTTGAAAGCCGTCTATGTACTCTCAAGGTCTCGGTTTCTTCTAAACATCAGCGAGCAGAGCTGCAGGATTTGGCGCCGTCGGACTCGGGTTTCCGCAACATCATATTCATATGCCACGTATTCTCTTTCCGTCATCTACTTACTCTTGGCTTGCACAAATAAGTGTTGAAAAGAATGGCGAAGGGTTTTCTCGCGAACTTGAAAGGCGTAGACGCCTTCGGTAAGGTAAGTTTACCTCCAAATATTCTGAAAGGAAAGAATTGTACTATTACATTGCGCTCTAGACTACAGACGATGTCAAGATCAAGACACGTACAGGTGCCTTCCGTGCGTGATTCTCTTTGTTATCTCCACTTCGGATTTCCTGAAAAACAGCTCAAAGTCACGCTCGTTTCTGCTGCAATAATCCTGTCGTTCACCCTCATGGAGTTCATCGACTACCGGAGAATATATACCGATACGTCTCTAATTGTAGACAGGAGTAGAGGGGAGAAGTTGTCGATGAGAATGAATGTGACTTTTCCGAGGGTGCCTTGCTATCGTGCGTCCCCGTTCCTCTATTGACGATATTGGCTAACTAACATGCCCTTATTTCTTCCCCGAAGTCGTTAGCGTGGACGTTATGGACATCAGTGGCGAAACTCAGAGAGACATCTCACACAGTGTTCGCAAGATGCGGCTAGACCCTTCCGGGAAAGAGATCCATGGTTCGAGGTCAACATCGTTGAAGAATGAAGTGGAAAAATACACTGAAGACCAGCCCTCGGATTATTGTGGTTCATGTTATGGTGGGTTGGAACCTGCAAGCGGATGCTGCAATACATGTGAGGAGGTTAGGACGGCGTATATTAACAAGGGGTGGAGTTTTTCTAACCCTGATACGATCGAACAAGTGCGCTCAAATGTTCTTTTCATCTATAAATACTTATATCGCATACCTCGTAGTGTAAAAAAGAAGGCTGGGCATCCAAGTTAAAAGAACAGGCCAATGAGGGATGTTCTGTCGTTGGTCGTGTCCGCGTCAACAAGGTTTCAGGAAACATTCACCTCTCTCCTGGAAGATCCTTCCAAAGCAGTGCGCGCGATGTATACGAACTCGTCCCGTATCTCCGAGACGACGGAAGTAAGCATGACTACTCACATACTATCCACGAGCTCACTTTCGAGAGTAAGTTGTCATTTATATTCAGCTCTTTACAAAACTAATATCCTATAGATGACGATGATTACAACTATCGTAAGGCAAGAATTACTAAGGAAATTAGGACGCGCCTTGGACTCGATGATCCTTTGAGAGGTACTACACGTACAGTAAGTGTTGCGCGGTTTTCCTTATTCGCATTCATCAATCAATGTCCGCTATAGACAACCAAACCACAGTACATGTACCAGTACTTTTTGAAGGTTGTGTCGACACACTTCAAGACTATGGATGGCCAGTTGGTGCGTGTTCATCATCCTCCTTCTTGAATGTCGTTATAACGTTTCATTGCTGTATGTTTACTCAGCTCAAATCTCATCAATACAGCGCCACGCATTTTGAGCGAGATGTCGCCGAAGGCGGACGAGGTGACACTCCTCAGGGTGTTTACCTTCAGCATGGAGTCTCGGGTGTTCCTGGTATGTAAATCGTATTGTACTTGTCTTATAAGAACACTACCAACGAGCTCCCCCCCGGCTCCTTACTTTCAACTGTTTAGGTGTTTTCTTCAACTTTGAAATCTCTCCCATACTCGTTGTGCATACTGATACAAGACAGTCTTTTGCGCATTTCGTTACCTCGTAAGTCTTTTCCCGTTGACAATATGCAGAGGCTCATAATTTTGTATTTGCTCCTTGTCCTTTGACCTACGCATTCGCTTCCATTAATCCTTGTATGACTGATAGGACATGTGCCATTGTGGGAGGTGTTCTTACTGTAGCATCCCTCTTTGACAGCATGCTTTTCGCTACCACGCGGGCGCTGAAGAAACATTAGTGTTCTTGTTTATCAATTTATCTTTGCATTTTCGCTACCACGCGGGTGCTGAAGAAACATGAGTGTTCTTGTTTATCAATTTATCTTTGCACAACGTTATTCGGGGCTGCAAGTTGAGAAGGGAGAAGTTGGAAAGACGAGGGACAAAGATGCTAATCCATAGTTTCTAATGTGCACAGAGTGAACAAAATGTTGTTCTTATAGCGGGTACTAGTACCTCACCAACCACAACAGATGTACTCGCTTCAATGTCTTCGAGTACATGGCAAAGAGAATCACAATTTTCTGAATCCTATAATGCACTGTTGTGGCAGCGTAAGTAGTGTACATACTAGGAGATGAAACTATTGAGGTTTTCGGTTTATTTGGTCACAGTTTGATCAACATGCGAGGTTATTTCTCTGCTAACTGGATTCCACACATTTCCATTTTCTATTATTCCTTCTAGAAAACCTATGTATAAAAAAACCCGAAAAGAGTTCGAAACACGATTCAAAATAAACCTAATACCTTCCTTTCAAACACAAAAGAAAAAAGTAAGCCCAATTCCCCCAGTTCTTCCCATTCAACTAATTAATAACTACCAAATGATCAACTCAAGGGTATCCCCGACGATTTACAGGGTATATACGCATAAATAGAAGCTCCCTTTGACCGAGACTAGAACGAGCCTCCCGTGAGCCCTAGAGTAAGGCAATGATAAGTAAGGGCGCTTCAAACTTCGACGACATCGCGAAAGGGAACTCACAATACATCGCTGTGTACTTGACAGTGATATCTGCTGTTCCTGACGTGCACTGCGAAGCGCAATATAAGCAGACAATTTCGAAAAACAAAAACTCGTAGAGAACACATACTGAGGCAGGAGGCTGACCACCTTGCGTGTCGATTCTATAGATCTCATTTGCGAGTGTACCAGTTGTACCAGTTAAGTTGGTCAAATAGAGCCAATCCACATCCGCACTACCCGTCGGTGCGGCGACATCATCGATTTTGGCCGCAACAACAAACGCATCAGCATTACCAGCCAGAGCGTTGGAGGTGAAGTCCCATTTGGGGCTAAGGCCGGACCCGGTGACAGGGTTGGTGATGAAGTAGTGCTGACCGAGAGTTATTGGGGAGGAGATAACGTTGGCGGATGAGAGGACGCCGGAAGTGGAGGAAACCGCGGTGGAGGTGCTGGAGTTCCAGGCGGCGAAGGCCGTAGATTGAAGCGAAGTGAAACTGGATTGACCCACTAGGCACGAGACGTCAAACAATTCTGCGAGCGCACCAGTGCTCCTGTATAAGGGGAACGGGATGAAATGATCAGAAATTCATAGGGGATCTTGGTTAACAGATGGGGACTCACGTATAAGTTCCTGCAGAACCACAGGTATAGTTCTGTGTGCCGACGCCCAAACCAATGAAGGAAGGAGCAAAAGAGGGAGCTGGGAGAGTAGTTCCAGACGTATCGATAGTCGCAGTAGAAACAGCGCAAGCGGTGCCGGTGGTGACGTCCTGCGGTGTGCTCGAGCCAGTAGGCGCAGTGCCCGCGCCTCCCGCACCTCTTTGACCTCCTGGTGCATTCGCGAACTGCGATCCTGTACCCGACGGAGAGCTCGGACGAGGAGCTTGACGTGCCTGCGTGGGGGCAGCAGCAGAGGTGTGGAGGTGAATGAGAATGGTAGCGAGGAGCGCAAAGGATTTGGTGAGCGTGAACATTCTGCACACTGAGGTTCAAACGATCGAAGATGTAAAAAGAGTTCGGAGATTCGGTTTCGAGGTAAAAAGAACGAAAGTGAGAGTGCACGGCACGCAAGATTGAGTAGGAAAGATTCGAAGTAAAAATGTGTGGAGTCACGGAAAGGACGAAAGGAGGGAAATGAGAGGGCGAGGAACTTGATTGGAGGTATGCCCATCTCCCCCATTTTATACGGGATATTCAAGCCTATACTGTAGGATGTCATATCGTAACTTTGCTTCAATCTCGCTTGAATTATCCGATTCCAAGATCTATCCCTGCAGTGTGCCTGATTGTTCTGACATGGCCAGGAGTCCAGAGACAGACGATGTCTTCCCTGATTCTTCCTTCCTTCTATGTAGCTTGTACAGTACCGCACATCCACGTAGATTCTTCTACCGAAATCTGATCATGAAGCTATGGAGAACCTATGTATACTGAGTACTCGAGTCTGGAAATGGACGACAGACCTCTTTAGACTCTTACCAGCTGACGATGTTGGGTGATACGAACCTGATAGCGACGATAAGAAAGGATACGAATCATGTTTCACACTTGTCAGGGAAAGATGGACGAATGAAACTCAGTCGCTTGAACCTATACTCGGACCTGGTTCAAATTTGTCGGAATATTATGGCGGTATATCGATCTATATCGATTGAACTTCTGAGAGCGTCGCTGCGTCGGGAGATGCGTTGAATCCGGTTGCTATCGAGTTGGCAAGGAGCAGAGCATAAGAGAGCTGGAGAAGAGTTATAAGCTTCTCAGTTCTATAAGTCTCGGTGAATCACTGTACTCTACATGGTGGAGTCAAAAGAAAAGACCCGAGGCGGAATTCGATTCAGCAGAACCAGTTCCTACCAGTTCTTGTTCAAAAGACTCCGAAACTCTTCGTCGATTCTTTGACCTTATGCAGGGACGACTGAACGTGGTTTAGTCTGATTCATGATCAGAAGAAATTCCAGGGCCCAATGCGACTCCGGTGCAACAGGGTGCAACAGGACCCCTGTTTATGGTAGGGGACGTTGGTTCCAGATTCGGTCAAAAATCAACCTGATTTGGCATGTATGTTGGTAAAATTTTCGGTCAAGAATGAATGATTTGGGCTGGAGCCTTGGCACAAATTTCGGTCAAAATTAGTCAGGTTTTGACCTTTACTCACCACTTGTGCAGTGTGAATGTATGAATTCTGGCCTATTCTGGCATACATACTGTGATAGATCCAGAGTCCTTGGTTCAAAAATTAGAACTGAGCTCAGAAAACCATTTCCACTGCCTTTCGTGAATTTCGAGACATCACTAAGCGTGGGCGCCAAAATATGTCTGGATCTAAAATTCGGTCAAATTTGGGGTCCGTCGTGAGGTCAGTTGCAAAATTCGGTCAAAATTGGAGGATTTCATGAAAAAAACTTTCGGTCAAAATCAAGCTCATTTGGAAGGTCAAGGAACTAACCTCCCCTACCATAAACAGGGGTCCTGGTGCAACTCTGAATCTTTCTGTTTGATTGCGAATCGATTCCGCTGGAAAGAAATCTTCCCGACGCTGACGTCGAGTGGTTAGCGCTGAGCATTCCGGATCTGTGGGATAGAAGATTTGACAAACGTGGTTATGTAGAAGATGGGGAAAAAGTGTTGCGGAGGAGAGAACAACAGAGAGATCAACGACATTAACTGGCCAACTTCAACTAAGATTCAAATGGAGATGTGGAATGGGGAAAAAAAATGGAAAACAACCACTGGCCAACGTGGGGATCGAACCCAAGACCTTCGCGTTATTAGCACGACGCTCTAACCAGCTGAGCTAGTCGGCCCACATGACAATGGCTCGTTGAGTTAACTTCAGAGGCAATCGAGGTTGATACGCCATCAATGATTAAATGCCGGTCCGTTGGATCGGCAGGCAGTTCTCATAGGTTCTCATTCCCTATCCACCATGTCCAAACGACGCGTCTCGTACTTTTATGACCCCGACGTTGGCTCATATACCTACGGCCTGGGTCATCCAATGAAACCTCATCGAATCCTAATGGCTCATGAATTAATCTCCTCTTACCCATCTCATCTGCTCCTTTCCCATCCTTCACTAACTCACTTTCGACCTCCACGCGCATCCGCCCAACAAATGACTGCTTTTCACACAGATGAATATGTTCATTTTCTTAGTCGGGTAACACCAGAGACTATGGATGAACTAACAGGAAGAGGAACGCAGTTCTTGGTTGGTGATGATAATCCTGCTTTCGAGGGTATATGGGAATTCTGTACGATCTCTGCTGGAGGTAGTCTCGGTGCCGCGAAGAGGATAAACGAGGGTCGCTCGGATATCGCGATTAACTGGGCTGGAGGACTCCATCACGCAAAGAAACGAGAAGCTTCAGGTTTCTGTTATATCAACGACATCGTTCTCGCCATTCTGGATTTGTTGAGAGTCTTTCCAAGGGTGCTATACGTCGACATCGACTGTCATCATGGAGACGGTGTTGAAGAGGCGTTTTATACCACAGATCGAGTGATGACTTGTAGTTTCCATAAATACGGCGAGTATTTTCCTGGGACAGGGACGCAAGAGGATAGAGGGAGAGGCAAAGGCCGTGGATACGCTCTCAACGTTCCATTGAAGGACGGAATGAGCGACGAAACGTTCAAAAGTGTCTTTGATCCTGTCCTAGAACGCATCCTAGCAGTTTTCCGACCGTCAGCGATAATTCTGCAATGTGGCGCCGATTCACTTAGTGGAGACAAGCTCGGATGTTTCAATCTTACAATGCAAGGTCATGCGCATTGTACTTCGTTCCTTCGGAAATTCAATATTCCACTCATTCTATTAGGCGGGGGAGGGTACACGGTGAAGAACGTTGCTCGGGCATGGTGCTACGAGACAGCATGTGCTTTGGGAGTACAACATGAACTCGTACCAGAGGGTGAAGAGGGAGGTATGATGCCCTGGAATGAGTATTTCGAGTGGTTTGGGCCGCGCTATCGACTCGAAGTTGTGAAAAACAATATGGAGGATGTCAATCTCCGGATAGCCGACCCAAGTCAGGATTCGGAGGATTCACCGGATAATTCTACGCATCGGATACCAATTCCTCACGATGTTGGCAGGTCCTGGAAACAAACAGAGATTGATCGAGTACGTGAACGGGCGTTGCAGCAAATTAAGGAGTTAGAAGGTCGGATCGGGGCACCAAGCGTACAGATGATGGATGTGCCGAGGGAGAATGTGGCAGAGCATACAGGATTTTTCAATGGCAGCAAGGAGGGGCAAGAGAGGCAGATGGAGTGGCAGGATGAGTTAGATGTTAGATTGGCTCGTAAGTATCATTTTCGTCTCTATTTTGCATCTTTCGCTTGCTACTTTCGTTCCGTCCTGGAGGGACAATACGAATATGAGCAAGCTGGGGTGTTCATGCCCGTCTATTGCCTCGTCTACGCGTTTTCCACGATCTTTCATTACGCTTATTCACCTGTTCCGCCTCGTACTGACTCAACAAATCTGTCTCCGTTCTTCTTCAGAACACTCTAGATTTGTATACCACCTGCAATCCCAAACCTCATCTTACTACTCAAATCGACATCGACATCTATCTCCATCCTCATCCCAATCATCACCTTCTACCTCCGATGACGAACGCGACATGTCGGACGACGACCGTGAATATGACTCTGACAACTCATATTACTCATCTGCTATACGATCCACGCGCTCGACGAGGTCACAAGCGCGAAACGCTCTCAATACAAATGACAGTAAAGGAGGAGACTCCTCACGGCGTTCCCAGCAGCCTCAGCCGCAATCTTCGTCCACATCCTCAGCTTCAGCAGCGCGAAAACGAATGTCAATCCTGACGAATATGGTCTTTGATATCTCATTGTGTTCTGGGGATACTACTACGACAATGACTGCAGAACAGTATGTGGGGAGTAAGGATGGCAAGATGGGGAGGAGGAGATTCTTTTTTGATACAGGGATCGGTTCAGAGCTAGGAGGGATGAAGTGAGTTTATTTGGTTGTCCTCTCTCAGGTCTCTTTTTGTTTTGCATCTCAAGTCATACGAGTATGAATATCACTAATGAAACCCTCTTTTCTCCAGCGGACTTCAAGCAAACGGTATACATGGTACCGGCACCCTCCCTTCCTCTCGTGGTGCTTCGCCCTTTATCACAGGTGGTGGTAGTGTTTCCGCTCGATCTGTACGAGAGGCTACAGAAGACTTGGGCGATATGGGTGATGAGGATACAGTGATGATGATAGATTCGCGAGCTGGAACACCTAGAGGAACATCGAGGGGAATGTCGAGGGAAATGTCGAGAGAGATAACGAGGAATGGGTTAAGGGGAGTCAATGGATTGGGAGAAGAGAGGGAAGAGCCTGGTGAGATGAAAATGTTGGACGTGAGAAGGTAAGCAGGAGAAGTCCTGGGGTCTCGAAGGAGGGTGATTGTTGCGGTATCATGATTCATGCCACATACTTAGTATCTAGGGTCGGAAGAATGGATAAACTTCTGAATTAAGGCGAAGAATCAGATGCAGGAGCCTGATAGCTCTTGATAGGCTGTACTGGTCGGAGGATAACTATCACAATCAGAAGAACATCCTTTCATATTCTCAACCTCTATTTGTATGACTGTAGCGGGTTTGAGCAAGCCGAGGATTAGTATGACAAGTCGTCGCAGACTACAGTATCGCATTGCTGATTAACATACCCCGTTGGGGACATGCACCTTGCTTGCATTGCTTCTCACTTGTCTAACAATGTTCTTGGATCAGTTGGACTAAAGTTTATGAAATTTGTAAGTTTGTACCAAGATAAGAAATTCATGCCTATTTCAGTAGACAGTCAGTGAGGATTGTGGAAGGAGGGGGCTTGTGGCACTGGGGAAGTTTGTGTAAGATGTGGGATAGAAACGGCAACAGTTTATAAAGGTGCAATAATTAAAGAGCAGAGGGTAACCATTTGTGACGAGGAATCATCTTGTGAGCGAGTTGAAGTGTGAGGAGTCAGAGTCATCATTAGATGAAGGGAAACAGGGTCCTTATAGGGCAAAAGGCATCCGCCGTTGGACCGGACAAAGACAAATTTACAAGGACATTTTGCATGGGCGCTTGAGGTTATAGATCGATCATCATCCGATCGCAATTTCAAGCGCACGGTCCAGGACCATCCATTATAAAAGGGGAACTCCAGAAGGGGCTTGGGTTCCCTCTTGTTATCACTGCTGGCCAGTTACACCGACCTTTTGCTTACCATTGCTAAAAAAAGAAAAATCTCGTCGTCTGTCATCGGCTCCCTTTCCACTCCAAGTTGCTTGTAATCCTACTCTTGTCCTACTCCGATTTTACATACTCATCATTGATTATTCACCGTTCCCGCAATGCGTCTCAATCCCACATACCTTTTTCTCGGTCTTGTTTCTGCGGCGTTGTCGATTTCCTCGACGTGCGCAGTCCCGCTGAATGTGAGTGTGTATATGAATTTCTCAACTTGACGGCGGACTGTTACTCATTCTCTCTTTGTCTTTGCACTCAGGTCAGTCCAAGGGACGGTCTAGCTACGAGAGCTCCTGTTCAAGACACAGTTTCTGTCAATGTGAGTGTAATGGAAATATATTTCAAACCCCCGAGGTGCTAATGTTTGCCTATTTTTGTAAAACGTACATAGGCTGGTCCAGCCGGCAGTTTATCTACGAGAACACTCACCCAGGATACTGAATCTGTTGATGTAAGTTTATTCTGAGCCTCTGGCCAACCTAGTTCTCAGCCTTTTTTTCTGAATATAGGCTGTGATTAGTTTGGCTACCAGAGAAAATCATGGAGTCGATGTTGTCTTCAGCTCCGCAGCTCTGCCTAGAAGTAAAGGCTACGTGCGCAACACAGAGCAAGTAAAAAGAGAAGTGAACAAAGTGGTGAATGGATATTGGAAAAAGATGGGGCTGTCAGGGGAAGTTATAACCACCCTGAAGAATTGTCCTCGAAACGATTTAGTGGATGACTTTATAGTGTCTGGATCAGGAGTGAAGGGGAAGTCCTTGTTTTTTCGACGGCTGTCGCCGACATTATGGGCGCATGAGGCGACTATCTGGGAAGTGTAGCTTCCCCATTACAGGGCTGCGGAAGTGGGTTCATGGAAGCCTTTGAACAGTCAATAGCAGTCAATGTATATCATGTGCAAATCCTTATTTCGATTGCATGAGTAACTGGGTTTGCCTAATCCGAAAACCGTTTGATACATATGTGATGGTGATGATCGTTCCAATAATGGAGATTGTCCTGTGTGGAGTGCTTCTATCCCCTCCTCGCTTCCAAGTATCTCACTCATGTCCAATTTATCTGATCCATTGCATAGACTATTTCGCAGCGCATACTGCAGGGGCATTCTGTCGGTACAAATTTGGCATAGTATTCGCCTGGGAATGCATGTCAAGTTCGGCAGTGGATAAGTCGTCCGTAGATTTCTCTCTGGGTTTCCAAAGAGGAGTTAATCTGTCAGAGAGTGTGAATCCTCCTCGGAGGGGTCTACAGTTGTGCTCCTTCCTCCAGCTTTCTAGAGCCTTACTTTTGAATCAGTGTTTGGCATGAGTGAAGGTATGGTATGTAGGTACCCGCAGTTTACCCGTTTTCTTCGCTAGTTTGTCTGCCTTATCGTTGCCCTCTATTCCGTCATGTCCTGGGCACCAGGCGATTTCCACCATGTCTTGTAGCAGGGATGTCTCTATGGATTGTCGAAATCGTTGAGCGTAGCCTTGGCAGGCTGTGATTAGTTTCTGCTTATAGATTGTTGTGATCGCGGATGAGTTGTCTGCGAATATGAGGATGTGGTGGATACACAGGCATGCAGTTCTATTCCCGCTACCTCTTTAGAGGTTGAAGGGTTTAGTAGAGCGAACTATTCGATCATTTTTGGCAGTAAAAAGCGATCCTGTCATACTTTTTTAGTCATATGCACAGTTTCACCGTTGTTTCTGTGTGCAATGCTTGTCCTAACACTTGTCATGTTATTCTACAATCACAACAAAGTAGCTCCCAAAGTAACCTCTTCCAATAAGCTCCTTAGTAGTGTTAGAATATAATCACGTTATATTCAGCAGCAATGGCAGTAAAAGATAGAGTGCACACAGCACTGTAGTTGATCACACAGATCAGACAATGAAGGAGTAGAGAGGACTGCTTATTCGACAAGATGAATACTACAGGTTTATATACAAGTCCAAGGTAGACGATGTCATGTTACAGCTAAACATAGCGAGAGAGAAAGGAAGTACAATACGATGTATCCTACTGGTAGTCCTATAGTAATAGTACACGATGGTGGGATTGATAACACGATAGTGAGATAGTGGTTTGTAACAAGAGAACAATGTTCCATAGATGGTATGTGAGTTATCAAATGTTAACAAGTAGACCCATCCTTACATTAATTTTGGCCATAAATGGCGAAGCTGTCATACAATTTTTGTCATACACACAGCCTTTTCCCCTTCTATGCTGAATCATGCACGCTTGCCTAACGCTTTCATTCTATGAGCGAAACAATCTAGTTCCCATAGTAAACTCTTCCAATGTAAGCTCCTTATTAGAGCGATCTTTACCTTCATTTTGGCGGTAAATGTCATGTGTTTTCAGTCATGCATAGCCTCTTTCCTTTTTACCATACACCACTTCCCTTTTGCTTAACGGTGCTCAACACTACTAGTGCAACCATCTAGCTTCGGAATTTACCCCTCCAAAATATCTGGAGATTTGTGTGGGATGATCTGTCGAAAGGACACGTATTGGTTCAAGAACCTAAATGGTACGAGCTGGTATGAGTATGAATGGCGAAGTGATTCCATCATACTCAACCTTTGAACGGTAGCAGGCCCTGCCGCTCGCCGGCACTACTTCGTTATCAAACAACGGTTGACCATGGGCAATTGATGCGGCGGGTAAAATTTTTGGAATGTAATGCATAATCCGTAACATAGCCCAGAGCTCAAATGAGCCGTAGGCTCAAATTTTCAAAGCCAGGCTTCAATGACGCGCCGGACGTTCCGACCGAATCCAACGGGCCTTTTCTTTCTGTTCCTCCCCAAGACATAAATTGAGAGAAAGCATATCCATATCAACTATGTAAGTACATGAACATAACAAACAACTAATACAAGAAATACACTACCAGTACGCAACAAGTCATGGTAAACATACCTGTAGTGCATCATTAAATTACATAATCAATCCCAAATGACTTGAGAACTTGAATTTGGTCTTGATGACTAGGTCTTGTCGCTTGAAGCTTGAAATTTTTGCGGTTCATTGCTATTGAAAATCTGAAGATTGAGGGTTGAAGTAAAGTGCCTCCTTCATGAGAGAAGTCATCTTCTACACAAGATATATTGAAAGATGGTTTTGAAGTGCACACAAATGTCCTATATTTCTTGTGTTTGGAGTTGTTGTATTTGACAAGATGTTGAGTGTGAAGTTGCATATAGATAGTGGTATATTCAACCTTGAGGCAGCCAATTTTGGATGATGGGTGAATCTTTCTCCCTGCAGAGAATGCAAGTTCATAAGAGCATTGGAGGTGGTGCGAGAGAAAGAGACGACGACGAAAATTTTATGAAGATCACATGAGCAAAAAAAATTCCCATTTCGTATTCTCACATGACTAGAATTATAGACTAGGGATGAACAGACATAAATTGAAGCAAGAGATGGCCTCAAGAATGCGCCGTTGCTTATTTTCGGGCATTGAGCCATGGCATCAAGATTTTGAAACTCAGTTGAAATGAGAATTTTGTCCCTTGTTCATACTCAAACATTTGAACATGGGTTATATGAAGGTTTGACTGTGTAGAGGGGAAGTCAATTGCATGATGGACAGCTTTCGCTGTGCCATGCGTGAATGTGGCCATCTCGGCATTGTATACTTTGGATGTTGACCCCATTCCACCCATTCTCGAGAATACCTCCCAGCCTCGGTGATACCTGGTGATACCCAATGAAGCTATAGTTATGCTCTGTGTGGCAGTGGGCAAAGCTCCGCCAGAGGCTGAACACTGACGAAGCAGCATAGTGTTAATGTAATCTAGACTCAGTTGACTGTGAAGTAACTGAGGTGTATGAGTACGCCGCCGCGTGTGATATATACGGTACTGTATAGTACTAGTGTACCCCTGCGGGGCCCTAAAAACCTTGCTCCCCAATTTCTAATCAACTGAGTCACTGTAATTATATCACACTGTTCAATAGTACATTACACAGTAGTTTTCAAACAAAGCAACTGGAGCATACAATCGCGAACAGTTCGACGCCAGTCAATCCGTATCTTTCTTTAAGAACAAAGAGAGGACATGCAAAGAAGCAATTAACCCCCTTTTCATACAAGGTGTAGTGAAAAAGTTAAGTGACAAATGGTAGAAGTGATCAAACCCCCTTCGACGAGGTGTAGTCAAAAAGGAAGTGACAGCCCGCAAATGGTCAGCAACTTGGAAAGACAGGTAGAAACAAGGTGGAAAATTTTTCTGCACGCGCGCCTAATGTTACATAATTACAGAGTGTGGAAGGACCTAGCAAAGCAAGGAATAACGCCGTCTACGGAAAAGGCAAGTGTCCAAGCTGTGTTATGTATGTATGGAGTACCTCCAACACCCCCCCTACTCCATACGATGTAGTCCGAGTAATGTAACCAGTTTTGAGTGGATCATACCGTTCAGTGCCTTCATGAAGATATCAGCTACATTTTCCCCAGATTGTATCCTCTGTACCTGGACTTCACCGCTGGCCACCTTCTTTCGGACATAGTGGTGACACATCTTGATGTGCTTCACCAAAGCATGCCGTTTCAAATTCTCGGTGAGGGAGATGGAGCTGAAGTTATCCCCTAGCATGTTGATGGGGCCTTCCTGCGCGAGGTCGACCTCGGACAGAAATGAAGTTAGCCAGATGGCCTGTTGGGCGGCTCTGGATAGTCCAATGTATTCCGATTCGGTAGTGGACAGGGCAACTATTGCTTGTCGTTTGGAAGACCATGACACCAGAGCCCCTGCCATGAAGAAAACATATCCGGAGGTTGACCGATATGTATCCTGACAGCCTGCATACGGTTTCAGGCCCTGTCCGGGGTCTGGTGTTGGTGTAGGGGGAGCTCGGTATGTGATCACGTAGTCAATGGTATAGGTAATGTATCCCGCCACCCACTCCACGCACTCCCAGTGTTCCCGGCCTGGGTTGAGCTGGTACCGCGCTAAGAGGCTGCCTGCGAATGCGGGATCTGGGCAGGTGCATACCTGTCCCCACAGTATTGCGCCTACGATCGACCAGTATGGCTTGTTGGCCATGAATCGCTGTTCCTCTGCTGGCAGTGGGTTCGGTGATTCATGTAGTTTGGTGTTGGGTGGGGGTTCGGTGATTCATGTAGTTTGGTGTTGGGTGGGAGAGGGGTGTTACGGCGCCGGACATGTTCAAGGCCAAAGTGTGCCAGCATACGCTGGAAGTACACTTTCTGTGATATGGTGATGGCTTTGGTGGTCGGGTGTTGTGTTAAGATCATGTACACCATGTAACCATGCCAGAGGCCACAAGGTGTCTAAGAGCGGAGGGTTGAATGGGACAGTAGTGAAGTTATTAACAACACCGCCGTTACACCGCTAGTCCCCGGAGATCAAGAGTAGAGAAGAGAGAAGCTAGGAGCAGCCAAGTCGGAGCAGCAGTATTGCCGGTGACGAGGAGCAAACCAAAGAACTTATAAGTCCTAAGGCCAGAAGACTAAAGATTGACAAGAGTACAGGGAAGTCTCAAGTCGAGGATGTGAAGAGGATAACCTCAGTTGGAAAGGGAATCTAGGTTGATAATTAAACTGAGGAACTACAGTAGCGTACAGGCAGTATTTATATCTACGGATCGGCGCATCAGTGTGGAGCACCAGACTAACTACTAGGAGCTTTACGAGTAGTACCTGCAGGGTAGAGAAAAAGACAATAAGGAGAGACTAGAATGAAAGGATATGTGTAGCGAGAAAGAACAATAAGAATGAGATTACAATAAATGGTGGATCTTGGAATACCGAGCAGCGGAATGGGGTACCAAGGCATGGGCTTGACATGTTGTCTGATTGTCATCCCAAGTAGCACCTCGATGGTGACTTCGTTTGCCCCCCAGCGCTTCCCCAGATCTGCGACTGCTCTGTCCCGTCCTTCCTGAGTAGTGGAGCCCCCGCATGTGCTGGTAATGGTGTATTCTCCTACGGCTCGTTTGTATTGGATGCAAGGGTCCGCGCGTAATGTCTTGTACCCATCTGCGCTGTATCCTGTAGCCAGGGTCTCTTGCCAGTCATGGCTCCCCTGCATTGTGCCATAGATTGATTTCTTCAACTTGCAGACCAGGGATTCGGTCCCTGGTTTAATGAAACCTTCTGGCTGCTTCAGGTAGACATTGTGCATTATTGGACTGTTGAGGAACACCGCCATGAAGTTGACCTGGAAGATGGAGAGTCGGAGGGTGGTGATGATGGCTAGGACCAGTCTCACGGATTCCATCCATGCTACTCCGCCGTAAGTCTTGTCATAGTCCTGGCCTTGGATCTGTGTGAACCCCTGGGCTACGTATCGCGCCTTGCGCTGATATGCTGACTCTGGGCTATGCATAAAATGCTAATGCAAGCTCTAACGCTCACACCAACACCAACACAAACCATCATCAAACACTAAGTTCAAGGGGGTTTATCATTGAAAAAGCAAGAAAACACTGCAACTCTACAAATATCTACATCATGTGGGTATAATGTTAAGGTTGAATAGTTTTTCTTCTCGAGATTCTATCAAACTCGGGCATGCTAAATCTTTCTTTGACTTTATCTGAACTGAACAAAACCTCTGATTTGTATTATACACTACAAGTACAATCCACAGAAAGAGTGTGCACTACTCACAGCACTCTGACTGCTATTAACTCTGAAGCATAATGGTAATCTGTGACTTTGAACTTTCTTTCTGTCTTTCTTAAACTCTGACTTGTTTAAAGTGAAAGTTAACACTGTATCATCTTTGTTTAAAGTGCACTTGTCACTATAGCCAGAAGCTACTAACCAACCAACCAAATCCTCTCAGAAGTGGGGGGAAAAGTGCTTGTTCTCATTTAGAGGCCAGCACCCTCCTTATATATCCTCAAAACAACCCTTAATTACTGATATCAATCATTGTAGCATGTGCTGATTTTGATGGAAATCATGCTGCATCTCGGAGTAGCATGTGGACCTGTTGTACCATGTGCTAGACTCGTCCCCAGTCGCTGACTCGGCCCGGCGTTGTTTGATGAGAGTCGATCGAACAAGCGGGCTGAACAGCCGACTGGAATATTATTACCGTAGCATAGTACAGTCAAACTTTTTTCTCACGCAATTAGTCCAACTTTGAGCTTCGAAAATTCAGAATTTTATAGCGCGCTCCAAACGACAAATCTGAAGAGAGGGACTACTGTAAAGCTCGAATTCAAGAACCTTGTCGTTTTCCGATTTCTGATACCTTTTGAATTGGGCTTGCTGACACGCGACTAGTCCTTTCCCATGCCATTCACTCCTCTCACTGAAATTGACCCGGAAAAGGCGAGAGAAGCGCCACGACGCGTGTGCGAAGTCTTCGGAGTACCCTCTCTACATGACTTCCAGGAGCAAGCAGGCCATAATGCACTCAAAGGGCGAAATACCATCCTTGATGTTCCGACTGGTGGTGGAAAAACACTTGCTTTCTACTACCCCCTTTTCTACTACTGGAGTCAAAATACTAGTGACAGCAAGAACCAGAAGATCATCCTCATCATCAGTCCGCTCGTGGGTCTCATGGAGTCCCAGGCCAAGGTCTTGAGAGACAGAGGTATTCCGGCAGTAGCAATGACTTCTGTGACAAAGGATTTGGACAAGGTTCTCAAGGTATGTTATTACATCTTATCTATACACGCGCGTTCATTTGATAGATTGTCAATGTAGGATTTCGGCAACAACCAGTACCGCGTGGGTTTTGTAGGGCCTGAGATGGCTGCGAGCTCTCACTTCCACAAACTTGTTGTCGAAAGTTCACCATTCCAACGTAACATTATCACTGTAGATGTTGATGAAGGGCACGAGATATCGGAGTGGGGCACAGATGATTTCAGACCAGAGTACTCCTGTCTCTCCCAACTCCTCGCCAAACTCCCCAGTGGTGTCCCTGTTCTCACTGCTTCTGCCACTTTGCCACCGGAGATTATTCAGGATATCGAGTCGAAGCTTGGACTAGGTGACAAGTGTGAACGTATATCAGTCTCGAATGAAAAGCCGAATGTTGCCCTCTCTGTTCGAATTATACAGCACCCTTTGGATTCATTTGCGGACCTTGCAGCTTTATTCCCGATTGACCCCACTGTCACGAAGCGGCAGAGGTGGAGTGACTAACGGAGCGGGAAAGCGGAGCGACTAAGCAGAACGGTGAGGCGGAGCAACTGGACAAGGCAACAAGGCGGAGCGACTAAGCAGAACGGCGGCAGGCTGGTCCCAGATAATGACAGAGATATATTGAGTATCGTAGTCATAGGTAATAATAAGTAAGCACATACCTGGTCCCAGATAATGACAGAGAGGTCAAGATAAGGGACCAGGCTGTGGAGGGTTGGCTATATATACATAATCCGGTCTGCGAGAAACAACGATGTAATACTGTATAGTTTAGGAACAAGGAAGGTGGCGGAAGCCAGTAGAAAGAGAAGATGGGTCAGGTGGATCAGTAATCGATGGGGGTTGTGAGAAAAGGAAAATGATAGGGGCTGCGTACTTTATGACATTACCCCCCTCCTTATGACCATTGCCCTCGATGGTCAAGGCTTTGCCGCTGTTGGGTGTTTTTTATGAAAGGCCCGAACAATTTTTGGTGCTCGACTGAGGTTGGCTGCGGGTTCCCAAGAGTTGTGCCCTGCATCGTAACCTTTCCACTTAACCAAATATTCCAACTTCTTCCATCGAACCCGGCTGTCTAAGATCTCCTCTACTTCGTATTCCGGTTCGTCTTCATCCTCTAAGTATACCGGCTCTGGTGGTGTTGGTATTTCGCCATTAATGGAGTTACCTTTCCAGGGGTATAGTTTATCAACATGGAAGACGGGATGGAGGCGATCTAGGGATAGGGGAAGGTCAAGGCGGTAGTCTAAAGGGCCAATTTTCTCCAGAATGCGATAAGGGCCAAGCTGTCGATCTCCTAACTTTTCACTGGAAAGTTGAAGGTTAATGTCCTCTGCACTGAGCCAGACTAGGTCTCCAACTTTAAATTGATGAGCTTTCCGCTTCCCGCATTCGTATCCCTCCTTCTGTTGTTTCTTTCCTAGGTGTAAGGCAGCTCCGGCATCTTGTCGCGCTTCTCGGAGAATCCGTATGCGGTCATCCACAGCTGGAATACCGCTGCGTTGGCCCACTGGGATATTGAACAGGGGAAGATAGCCGTAGGTTAGCTCGAACGGGGACATGCCTAGCGCAGAATGAGTCCGTGAGTTAATCACAAACTCCGCCATGGGGAGGTGCTCTGCCCAGTCGTCTTGTCGTCGTCCTACATAGAGGCGGATGTATTTCTCTACTTCCTGATTTACTCGTTCGGTTTGGCCATTAGACTGAGGACGGTATCCGGAGGTTAGATCTGATTTAATTCCTAGCCTAGCGAGAAGGGATCGCATGAGTTTAGCTGCAAACTGGGGTCCGCGGTCGGATTTAAAGTGAAGAGGAAGACCATGGAGACGGAAGATCTCTCGGTAGTAAATATCGGCAACGCCCTCGGCTGTGATGGAGCTGGTGCAAGGAATGGCGTGAATTTGTTTTCCATACAGGTCTGTGCAAACCAAGACAGCATCGTAGCCTTGGGAGTTAGGTAGCTGTGTTATCAGGTCAACCCCTACCTCTTCCCATAGACCGGATGGTACATCTAATGGTTGAGTTACGGCCCGTGGGTGTCGCTGGATCTTCTTACGGGCACAAACCTCGCATCCCTCAACGTATTTTTCCACAAAAGAGCGCAACGTGGGCCACCAGAAGTGGGTACTGACCAAGTCGAGTGTCCCGTGTAGTCCAGGGTGTCCTGCAGTTGGATGGTCGTGGCATTGACGGAGTACCTCAGTGCGTAGGTCGTCGTTTGCTGGTACGTATACTCGACCTCGGTAGTAGACCAACCCATTGTCCTCTTCCCATTCGGCTATCCCATTGGCCAAGCGCTGTAGTCCGTGCTCTTTGACTGTTTTGAGACCCTCCAATACCTGTGCTTCTCGTTCTGAGGCTTTCCGGATACGATCCTCTAAGGGGTTCTGTAGGATCGAAGCTGCAATTTTTACGAAGTGGCCGGGTTTAAGGACTGTTTGTTGCCGGTTATCATCACTGTCTGATACATGATGAACTGCCATGCGGGAGAGAGCATCAGCTTGGGTGTTTACTCTGCCAGGGCGATGGATCATATGAAAGTCAAACCGTGACAGATAGAGGGCCCATCGGGCTTGTCGGCGGGTGAGGTCTTGTGCAGTGCGCCAGAATTCGAGGTTCGAATGGTCCGTAATGATGTCGAATGGTTGAGGGAGTCCTTCTAGAAAGTTCCTCCAATCCTTCAGTGCTTCAATGATAGCAAGCATTTCTCGATCGTAGATTTCGTAGTTCCGTTCCGCTGGCTGCATGGATGCCGATCTGAAGGCTACCGGATGCCATTGGCCATCGTCTTGCTTCTGCATAAGGGCGCCTCCCGTGGCAAAGCCTGATGCGTCTACCTCGATTCGAGTAGGCCTGTCTGGTGTCCATAGAGCAAGGATCGGTGCGGAGATGAAGGCTTCTCGAAGGGTATCAAATGCTTTCTGTCGAGTGTCGGTCCAGGTAAAGCTGGTGTCTTTCTTCGTCAGGTCGTTCAGAGGTCGTGCTATTTTGGCAAAATTCCGGATAAAGCGTCGGTAGAAGTTTGCAAATCCCAAGAACCCTC
Source organism: Lentinula edodes (assembly GCF_021015755.1). Lineage (NCBI taxonomy): Eukaryota > Fungi > Basidiomycota > Agaricomycetes > Agaricales > Omphalotaceae > Lentinula > Lentinula edodes. Next base: position 157,872 of record NW_025764347.1, read on the forward strand.
GTAGTTCCCGGAGGTTAGTAGGGACTGGCCAGTCACGAACAGCCGCTACTTTTACCGGATCCATTCTCACCTCCCCTTCTGAGATGATGAGTCCGAGGTATTCAATCTGTTGTTGTTCAAATTCGCATTTTTCTGGTCGTAGGTAGAGGTCGTGCTTTTCTAACCGGGTTAATACTTCCCGTACCATTCGTCGGTGTTCCTCGAGATCGTTACTGAAGATAAGGATGTCATCTAGGTAGACTGCCACCTTGCCGGCTGCAATGAGATCAGCAAATATAGCATTCATAAGTGCTTGGAACGTGGCAGGGGAATTTGTGAGACCAAAGAACATGACCTTAGGCTCGAACAAGCCTCGGGTTGTTGCGAACGCGCCTTTCCATTCATGCCCCTTCTTAATCCGTATGTTATTGTAACCCCAGCGGACATCAAACTTCGTGAAGTATCTGGCTCCCTGAAGTCGGCTAATGATGTCAGCAACTAATGGGAGAGGGTGTCGGTTCTTCACAGTGTACTCGTTCAGTTTCCGGTAGTCTTGTACGAAACGGAGTTTCCCATCCTTCTTCTTTACGAAGAAGACCGGTGATGAGATTGGTGATTTTGAGGGGACGATATAGCCTTTCCGTAGGTTTTCTTCTAGGAAACGATCCAACTCCTCCTGCTCGTTTAGGGACATGGGATAAATCTTGGTACGCATGGTTGCCGGTGCTCCAGGTACGAGATCAATCGCATGGTCCCAAGGTTGGTGGGCAGGTAATTGTTCGGAGGCGGATTCTGAGAAAACCTTCTTGAAATCACGATACTGCTCAGGGACCATTTCTTCGAAGGTTTTAATGGGTTTGTCTCGGTTGGCTTCCTCTGCTAGCTGCTGGGAGTAAGTGAATCCTGCGGCGCACCAGACTTCCTCCGTCTGTTCCTCTAGAATTCCTGCTTTTACCCATGCCCGGCGAGTTTTATGATTGGCTCGAATTCGGTGTATTGGTGGTTCTTCCACCGCTGCTGATTCACTCGGTTCAAGGGTCGCTTCTAGTGGCACCTCAATGTGGGGGTTTTCTGCGGGAGGTTCTAGTTCCGGGAGTTCGAGGATCGGGGTTTCTGTGTGAGTGGCGGCTAGATGAGAGTACAAGATCTCCTCGTCTGGGACTTCTTCTATCGTTACTCGAGGAGGCTTTACTGAAAGTCGTCCTTTCTCCCAATCAATCTCCGGATTTACCTTCCGTAGCCAGGGGAGTCCAAGGATGATGTCTTCACCTCCTAGGTTGGTGATCAGAAAGTCCATCCATCGCTCTTGATTATCCACTGTGAGTGCTAGACGTGCAAAATGGGTTATCCGTCCAGCTCGGTTAGGTGTTCCATCGATATTAAAAACGTCGATTGGTTTATGGAGGGGTGCACATCTTACATGGTTCCGGGTGACAAAGTCTTGGTTTAAAAACAGGGCGGTAGCTCCACAGTCTACCATGGCTGCAGTTGTTATACTGTGATTCCTTCCTCTTAGTCTCGCATGAATTCGGAAATGTGGGGAAGTAGAGTTTAATTCCCGGATCGACGATATTGTACATGATGGGTGCGAGTCATACGAGGAAGTAGCAAACATAACAAACTGATTACGGGGTACTCTCGGTGCAGCCGAAGCGGGTACCCTCTTTAAAAACCCTGTTGAAAGCCAGAGGACGAGGAGGACATAGCATTAGCACGATCAAGTAATTCCCTTATTTGACCAATCTGATTGGAAAAGTCCTGGTTAGGGGGGCTCAGAGTAGCAGCTACGGGTGCAGGAGCAGATGTTGGGGTCGAGGACGCGATTTGGACGGATTCATTTGGGAATAGGGAGAATGGCGCGGGTCCCGTAGCGGATATCTGTTGGCGTCGAGGTTGCTGGCATCGGCCTCGGTCTCGTCCGAGTCCCATGAATTTGTCTTGGCAGACTGCTTCCAGATGTCCTCGACGTCCACAGTAGCGGCAGGTGGTTTCTCGGTGTGGGCAGTTTTGCTTGACATGACCTTGGGCACCGCAGCCGAAGCATCGTCCTCGCATGCGAGCTAGGAATGCTTCCCTAGTATTCCCATTACTGGTGTGGGTTGCATCAATGTCCATAGCGTGGGGGTCAGCAGGGGTAGTATGAGCGGTATGCGTGGGAGGGTATCCAGAGTTCCGGCCAGTCATGGTGGGATCGTGCAGGTAGACATCCACCGATATGGCCCGTTTGATTGCCTCCTTCAGAGTCGGAGCAATTCCTTGGGCAATGTTTACGGTGATGAGGTGTTGTCGGATCTCTGGGAGTAATGCAGTGAAGAAACGTTCCCGCAAGTCAATATCAGACATTTCAGTCCGATCTCCGATATCCTTGAACTTCTGAGCGAATTCCGCAACTGTCTGTCCTTTACTTTGCCTGAGATTCTTGATCTCGCTACGGGCTTCCATACCTGGGTCCATTGGTTCAAACCGTTGGCTAAATTCCTTCAGAAACGCCTCCCAATTTCCTCCAAAAGGGGGATTTTCCGCATTGAAATGTAGCAGATGGGGAGTTGCCCAATCTCCGGCACTTTCTGTGAAGAAGCCCAAGGCGGACTTGATGAGTTTTACTTGGCTTTTGGCGAGATCCGGTTGTTCTGACGCCCAATTCTGGAAATGAGCCATGAAGCGACGGGCTTCAGCACCATCTTTACCCTTGAAAACCTCGGGTTTGTTCATGCTTGACTTGGAGGATGAGTGTTCCTCCATAGCTGTAGCAAGGTTAGCTACTTGTCTGATGAGCTGAGCCATGAGATCCTCCGCAGAGGTGTTTGGGGCAGGCGGGATAGGAGTCGACATGATGGGAGTAGGCAATCGGGGCTGGGGAATTGGCAGGAAGGTTATATTGCTCACAGTGAGTGGCTCTCGGATTGAGTTCGAAAGGGCGTTGGGGCAAGGTTGAGACTGGCAATCGCGCCAAGTATCGTCGTTGTTATGGGCGTGGGCTTGGTCTCTGGGGTCAAGTGCGTGCGGGAGTGCGGAGCAGTCTATACTGGCAACAGGTGTTTCAGAGTCGGGCGGAACTGGGGAAGACGTGGTGTCTATAGACCCTGCAAGGACAATCTTATCGGTAGGCTGTCAGTGCAGTAATGGATCTTGACCTAATGTCACGAAGCGGCAGAGGCGGAGTGACTAACGGAGCGGGAAAGCGGAACGACTAAGCAGAACGGCGAGGCGGAGCAACTGGACAAGGCAACAAGGCGGAGCGACTGAGCAGAACGGCGGCAGGCTGGTCCCAGATAATGACAGAGATATATTGAGTATCGTAGTCATAGGTAATAATAAGTAAGCACATACCTGGTCCCAGATAATGACAGAGAGGTCAAGATAAGGGACCAGGCTGTGGAGGGTTGGCTATATATACATAATCCGGTCTGCGAGAAACAACGATGTAATACTGTACAGTTTAGGAACAAGGAAGGAGGCGGAAGCCAGTAGAAGGAGAAGATGGGTTAGGTGGATCAGTAATCGATGGGGATTTGACAGTGATGGGATGATGTATTGTACAAGTAAAGGCGTCAAGACGGTGAGAAAAGGAAAATGATAGGGGCTGCGTACTTTATGACACTCACTGCCTTGCTTAGTCACTCCGCTTTCCTGCTCCGCTAGTCACTCCGCCTCTGCCGCTTCGTGACATTAGGTCAAGATCCATTACTGCACTGACAGCCTACCAATAAGGTTGTCCTTGCAGGATCCATAGACACCACGTCTTCCCCAGTCCCGCCCGATTCTGAAACACCTGCTGCCAGTATAGACTGCTCCGCGCTCCCACATGCACTTGACCCCAGAGACCAAGCTCATGCCCACAACAACAACGATAGTCGGCGCGATTGCCAGTCTCAACCCTGCCCCAACGCCCTTTCGAACTCAATCCAAGAGCCACTCACTGTGAGCAATATAACCTTCCTGCCAATTCCCCAACCCCAATTGCCTACTCCCATCATGTCGACTCCTGTCCCACCTGCCCCAAATACCTCTGCGGAGGATCTCATGGCTCAGCTCATCAGACAAGTAGCTAACCTTGCTACAGCTATGGAGGAACACTCATCCTCCAAGTCAAGCATGAACAAACCCGAGGTTTTCAAGGGTAAATATGGCGCTGAAGCCCGTCGCTTCATGGCTCAGTTCCAAAATTGGGCGTCAGAACAACCTGATCTCGCCAAAAGCCAAGTGAAACTTATCAAGTCCGCCTTGGGCTTCTTCACAGAAAGTGCCGGAGATTGGGCAACTCCCCATCTGCTACATTTCAGTGCAGAAAATCCCCCTTTTGGAGGAAATTGGGATACGTTCTTGAAGGAATTTAGCCAACGGTTTGAACGAATGGACCCAGGTATGGAAGCCCGTAGCGAGATCAAGAATCTCAGGCAAAGTAAAGGACAGACAGTTGCGGAATTCGCTCAGAAGTTCAAGGATATCAGAGATCGGACTGAAATGTCTGATATTGACTTGCGGGAACGTTTCTTCACTGCATTACTCCCAGAGATCCGACAACACCTCATCACCGTAAACATTGCCCAAGGAATTGCTCCGACTCTGAAGGAGGCAATCAAACGGGCCATATCGGTGGATGTCTACCTGCACGATCCCACCATGACTGGCCAAAACCCTGGATACCCTCCCACACATACCGCTCACACTACCCCTGCTGACCCCCACGCTATGGACATTGATGCAACCCACACTAGTAATGGGAATACTAGGGAGGCATTCCTAGCTCGCATGCGAGGACGATGCTTCGGCTCTGGTGCCCAAGGTCATGTCAAGCAAAACTGCCCACACCGAGAAACCACCTGCCGTTACTGTGGACGCCGAGGACATCTGGAAGCAGTCTGCCAAGACAAGTTCATGGGACTTGGACGAGACCGAGGCCGATGCCAGCAACCTTGACGCCAACAGATATCCGCTACGGGACCCGCGCCATTCTCTGTGTTCCCAAATGAATCCATCCAGATCGCTTCCTCGACCCCAACATCTGCTCCTGCACCCGTACCTGCTACTCCGAGCCCCCCTAACCAGGACTTTTCCAACCAGATTGGTCAAATAAGGGAATTACTTGATCGTGCTAACGCTATGTCCTCCTCATCCTCTGGCTTTCAACAGGGTTTTTAAAGAGGGTACCCGCTTCAGCTGCACCGAGAGTACCCCATAATCAGTTTGTTATGTTCACCACTTCTTCATATGACTCGCACCCATCATGTACAATATTGTCGATCCGGGAATTAAACTCCACTTCCCCACATTTCCGAATTCATGCGAGACTAAGAGGAAGGAATCATAGTATAACAACTGCAGCCATGGTAGACTGTGGAGCTACCGCCCTGTTTTTAAACCAAGACTTTGCCACCCGGAACCATGTAAGATGTGCACCTCTTCATAAACCAATCGACATTTTTAATATCGATGGAACACCTAACCGAGCTGGACGGATAACCCATTTTGCACGTCTAGCACTCACAGTGGATAATCAAGAGCGATGGATGGACTTTCTGATCACCAACCTAGGAGGTGAAGACATCATCCTTGGGCTCCCCTGGCTACGGAAGGTAAATCCGGAGATTGATTGGGAGAAAGGACGACTTTCAGTAAAGCCCCCTCGAGTAGCGATAGAAGAAGTCCCAGACGAGGAGATCTTATACTCTCATCTAGCCGCCACTAACACAGAAAGCCTGATCCTTGAACTCCCGAACCTGGAACCTCCCGCAGAAAACCCCCACATTGAGGTGCCACTGGAAGCGACCCTTGAAGAGAGCGAATCAGCAGTGGTGGAAGAACTACCAATACACCGAATCCGAGCCAATCATAAAACTCGCCGGGCATGGGTAAAAGCAGGAATCCCAGAGGAATAGATGGAGGAAGTCTGGTGCGCCACAGGATTCACTTACTCCCAGCAGCTAGCAGAGAAAGCCAACCGAGACAAACCTGTTAAAACCTTCGAAGAAATGGTCCCTGAGCAGTACCGTGATTTCAAGAAGGTTTTCTCAGAATCCGCCTCCGAACGATTACCTGCCCACCAGCCTTGGGACCATGCAATTGATCTCATACCTGGAGCACCGGCAACCATGCGCACCAAGATTTATCCTATGTCCCTAAACGAGCAGGAGGAATGTGTAGTGAGAAAGAACAATAAGAGTGAGATTACAATAAACCATGGATCTTCGGAGTACCGAGCGGCAGAATGGAGGCCCGAGGCATGGACTTGACAGTATCCCCCTCTTAGGCTTGAGCCCTCGAAAGCCGTTAGTATCGGGCAATACTATTAGTCACCAGAGAGAAAATTTTATATCCCGTTAGCATCGGCATTTGTCCCTTTAGTCACCAGGAAAATTTCGTTGGTTCACCGTAAGCCGAGTACAATTCGAAGGAAATTTTTCGCTGGTCCATGCGCAGTTTTGCCATATAAAAGGCCCAGGGTTTTGCCGACAAGACCCAAGTTCCAAAACTTCTAAGTCCACAAACATGACCACTAGTCGCACCACCACCACTACCGTTTCTTCAACTGCCGGCCCTTCGAGGTCACGACCCGTACCACCACCACCTCCTACCAACCCCGCCGTTCACGAGGACGAAGGCCTGGAAGATGAAGACGAGGACAATATAATTAGGAGGGCGCAGGAGAGAGTGGAGAAGATTAAAGCTAGGAAGGCAGCTGTGGCGGCAAAGAAGGCCGCAGAAGAAAAAGCTGCAAGGGCAGCAGCAGCGAGAGAGAGGGCGGTGCAGGAGGCGTGAGAGCGGGCTCTTCGGGCTCGTCAGCAAGAGGAGGAGATTGTGGAGCGGAGAAGGCTCTTGGCCAAGGCGGCAACCGCCAGAAGTCAAAGAGGGACTTCTCCCAGGAGGCCTGTGGTAGAGATTCAGCGGAAGATGATGAGCAAAGGAAAGGGAAAGGCCAAGGCTCAGGTGAGTTTTTTAGATACGTTGGTCCCAGAATCCTTATTTACCAATTGTCGATAGCCGGTCGGCGGAGATCCGGACGACGGAGACGACGGAGACGACGACGACGACGACGACGACGACGACGACGACGACGACGAAGAAGATAGAGCACCATGCGAACGGTGCAAGAACAAAAAGCTCCCTTGCTAGATGCAGGCAGGCAAGAGGAGTTCCATCATCTGTAAGCCCTGTCACGACGCTAAGGTGAGGTGTTCATACTCAGGATGCCCCACCACCTCGAAACAACAGGAAGGCGGGTCCGGCGAACACATCACCATCATGGAGAGCCAAATGGCACAAAGTCTCACCGATCTCCGGGCGTTGCGAGAGGCGGACTCGAAGACCCATCAGTACCTCCGCCAGCTGCTGAGGAAACAGGAAGACGATCATGCCCAGTTGATAGCCATAGAGACCAGGATGGCCATGATGGGCATGGGAGGAGGATCGGCGGCAGGACCGTCGAGACAGACTACCGAGCGGCAGCACCCGCTGAAGCGGCGGAGGGTTGTGGAGGAAAGTGACAAGGAAGATGAGGAAAAGGAGGAGGAAAAGGAAGTGGAGCAGGGAATGGAGGAGGATGGAGACGGAGAAGAAGGAGAAGGAGGGATGGAAGCAGAGGAAGAAGGGGAGGCGCCGGCGCCGACGACGACGATGGCGGTGGCCTCGGAGAAAGGAAAGGAGAAGGAAGTAGTAGAGTAGTAGTATCATGGACATCGGCCTTTCTTGTAACTTCTTGTAGCCTTCTGCCCTCTGTACATATTTCTCCTTTTTGCCTCTTGTATATATAAAAAATGTTATCATATCTTGAATTCAGAAAGCGAATGGGCTGCAAGGCGGCGTAAGAAGTAATTAGTTCGAAGTATAAGTAGTTTAAGAGTGAATGAAACAGTAAATTGAAGGATAAGATAAGCAATTAAGAGAGAGAGATAAACACTCAATTTACTATCATCGTGTTTACCCTCTAAACGCACAAAGTAAACTTCGGCGGAGCTCGGCGGAAAAGGAATAAGGAATGCAAAGGAATAAAATGATTTTTGTGATCAAGGTCCAGGTTTCTGAGGGTATCGAGCGTGGAATGTGGGTACCAGTTCGTCAGCATGTAACCCATCAGCAGCGACCCAAGAGAATTCATCGTTGGTACCTTCGTAACCGGCCCACCGAATGTAGTAGCGTAGAGGACAACGTTTATACCTTCTGTCCAGCTTGGAGTCAAGTATTTCGGCAACGTTGTACTCCTCTTCACCATCAACTTCAATTGGAGGTGGAGGAGATTGAGTACAATTCGGAAAAGGATTCGGCGTAACCGGCTCCAGCTGTGAGACGTGGAAGACCGGGTGAATCCGGCAAAGATATTCCGGGAGCTTGAGCTCATAAGACAAAGTACCTGGTCGACTGATGACCTTGAAAGGACCAAGATATTTTTCAGAAAATTTTTCAGTAGGGTGAGTTAAACGAATGTGCTTAGCAAGAACAAATACTTCGGAGCTGATCGGAAACTCCGGATGTGAGATTCTTTTCCTGTCAGCTTGTTCCTTGTAACGAGATTGAGCTAGCAGGATTTCCTCTCAAAGGAAAGCGTGGAGTTCATTGAGGTTGACGGCTAAGTCTCTGGCTAGATCTGACTTCATGTCGACCTCGGGCCGAATGGTGATATTTGGATGGTATCCTTTGTTAGCAAAGAACGGAGTAATACCTGTGGAAGCATTAGGAGCGTTGTTATAGGCGAACTCGGCGATTGGGAGTAAAGGCGACCAGTCATCTTGTTGGTAGGAGCAATAGATCCTGATGTACTGCTCGAGAGTCTGATTGACACGCTCGGTCTGCCCATCGGCTTCCGGATGATATCCAGAGGTATAATGAAGTTCCATGGAGAGTGCTTTGCTGAGGGCCCGGAAAAACGCCGAAACAAATTCGGAACCACAATCGGAAGTAACATGATTAGGAACACCATGGTTAGAGAAGACATGAATAACAAAAAGCTCAGCTAGTTGTTCGGAAGTAACGGTGTCGTAAGTTGGAATAAATATAGCTTGCTTGGAAGATTGATCCACGACGACGAGGATAGCTGTATAACCATTCGACATTGGCAGTTGCTCAATGAAGTCCATGGAGATGGAATCCCATGGTCAGACTGGAACCGGCAAAGGTTTCAACAATCCGTAAGGCCAATGACGGCAAGGTTTGTTGCGACCACAGATAGTGCAAGAAGTAACGTAGTCCCGTATGAAGTCTCTGACCTTGGGCCAGGTGTACTGACGACGTACAGCTTCTAGAGTGCGGTTCCTGCCAAAATGGCCGGAGAGTGGATGATCATGGAAATAGCGGAGGACTTGAAGGCGAAGATCGCCGTGATTAGGGACATAAATACGGTCGTCAAGGCATAATAACTTGTCACTACCTAAGCTCCAACATTCATTGGAAGGATCTTTTGCAAGTTCCAAACCAACAACGGAGCTCGGGTCGGCGGGAAGGGCGAGGATGATTGCCTGGTGTAGGGCTTTGATATCCATGATAATCGAGGCTCGTAAAACCGGGCCTTCTAGGAAGGTAGCTCGAAGAGACGCAGTGAGTTGTTCGTTAGTAAAGATAGGATGGAAGTTATGAGGGTTCACTTGGGCGTAGCCGATATCCCCCTCTTTAGGGTAGACGTCCCAGCGTCTAGTTATCGAATCAGGTTTCTCGCCGAGTTTCCCCGGTCGGAAGCGAATGACCATATTAAATTGATGCAAAAATTCAGACCATCGGACCTGTCGGCATGTGAGAACCTTGATAGTAGAAAAATACTCAAGATTCTTGTGATCGGTGACGACGTCCACCGGATCACCCGAGCCTTCCAGATAATGACGCCAAGCTTTAAAGGCCTCGAAGATGGCCAGTAGCTCTTTGTCGTGGGTATCGTAGTTAAGTTCTGCCACGTGAAGCGTTCTGGAAAGGAAGGCTAGAGGATGAATTTCACCGTCAGCATATTGGATGGAAAGAATAGCCACAATGGCGTAATCGGAAGCGTCGGTTTCCACGATAAGTGGGCGATTCGGCTCCCAATGGGCCAGTATCGGCGCAGAAGTGAAAGCAGTTTTGAGATTTTCGAAGGCCTCTTGACAGCTGCTGTCCCAGATCCAGGGAGCGCTTTTTCGGGTAAGCCGAGTCATCAGCACAACGATATCACTGTAATTATAAATAAAACGACGATAGAAGTTTGCAAAACCCAGGAAGGACTGAATGTCCTTAACCTTCCTCGGAACCGGCCACTCTAGAACTGTCTGGACTTTCTCCTTGGACATGGTCAATGTCATAAAGTACACAGCCCCTATCATTTTCCTTTTCTCACCGTCTCGACGCCTTTACTTGTACGATACATCATCCCATCACTGTCAAACCCCCATCGATTACTGATCCACCTGACCCATCTTCTCCTTCTATTGGCTTCCGCCACCTTCCTTGTTCCTAAACTGTACAGTATTACATCGTTGTTTCTCGCAGACCGGATTATGTATATATAGCCAACCCTCCACAGCCTGGTCCCTTATCTTGACCTCTCTGTCATTATCTGGGACCAGGTATGTGCTTACTTATTATTACCTATGACTACGATACTCAATATATCTCTGTCATTATCTGGGACCAGCCTGCCGCCGTTCTGCTTAGTCGCTCCGCCTTGTTGCCTTGTCCAGTTGCTCCGCCTCACCGTTCTGCTTAGTCGCTCCGCTTTCCCGCTCCGTTAGTCACTCCGCCTCTGCCGCTTCGTGACAGTCAATCCGTCGGGAGAAAGAATATAACCCAAATACTCAACAGTATCCATATTGAATTCGCACTTCTCGGGGTTGGTGTAAAGCCGATGTTTCCGTAATCGCCGAAGAACCTCCTTGACGTGTTCTCGGTGTTCTTCTGGCATATCAGAGTAAATCAGAATATCGTCGAGATAGACGATGACACAAACATCGAGCATGTCAGAGAAGATGTCATTAACAAACCGCTGGAAAGCCGCAGGGGCGTTCATAAGGCCAAACGGCATAACCTTCCATTTGTATGAGCCGTAACGGGTCCGAAAGGTGGTCTTCCATTCATCACCTTCAGTGATTCTGACCAGGTGATAAGCGTGAGCGAGATCCAATTTGGTGTATATTTTAGCTCTTTTCGGAGCGTCGAGAAGATCTGATATGAGTGGGATTGGGTAACAATCCTTTTTGGTGATGCGATTGAGTCCGCGGAAATCGACGCAAAGGCGAAGTTTGCTGTCTTTCTTTGGGACAAAAAGGACCGGAGCGCCGTGAGGAGAGGATGATGGGGTGATGGCACCAGTAGCCAGCTGTTTGTCAATAAAGTCTTTAAGGGCGACTAACTCCTTTTCAGACAAAGGATAAATACGGCCGAGAGGCGGCGAAGCGCCTTCTTCCAACTCAATCTTCAGGTCGTAGGGTCTGTGTTCAGGTAATGAATCTGCAGCAATCTTGTCGAAGACGTCTGCAAACTCGGCGTACTCTTCTGGAATAGAGTGATGAAGTGGAGGGACAGTAGGAGCGGTGGAGGAGCAGTCAGCGGCGCGGGCCGCGACTTCTGAGTGGATAGCACGAAGAAGAATAGGTTCCATACCAGCGTCCTTGCAAGCCCTGTTAAAGACTGCAGCACTGACAAGTGCAATGTCGACCTCAGGGGTTTCCAGTTGAGCAGCGAATTGAGAGACCATAGGATAGGAATAGATGGGTTCAAAGGGGAATTTAGACGAAAGGGGCTTAGCCCGTAACATCCGAGAGCGGGAGCGAGAGTGAGGTGAATCCCCAGGAGGGGTTTCCAGAATTGTCGGTGAAACCGACGGCGAAAGTTCCGGTAGTGGAACAGCGACCTTTGCAACAACGGTGTTGGTAGCAGAAGGCACAGACGTCTGTGGAGAATCAAAGTGTGAAGTGTTACGGAACGTAATGTTTCAAGATGCCCAGTCAATCAACGGATTGTAGCGGGATAAGAAACTGTAACCTAATACTGCTTTACAAAATGAATCTAAGTGAGTAACATAAAAGGGTAATAGGAGCAGCTCGCCAGAAGGGAACCGAATGGTGATATTTGCCATATCGGTAATGGGTTTAGAAGATAATGAACCATCAAAAAGACGAAGATTAACAGGAGAAATTTTGGTCGTAGGAATAGAATTTTGTGAAACATAACGAGTATCAATGAAAGAGTCAGTAGAACCAGAATCAACAAGAGTAGGAAAATTGAGAAGAGCAGAGATAGGTTCGGCCGGCGCGGCCGAATCAGATAAAGGAAATTCAGTAGTTAAGATTTACGAGAGATCATTCAATAGAAGAAAGAGCGGACGCGTTGAGATATAACTCCCCAGGTGAGGTACAGACCTGATCAACGCAGCTCCTGTTTCGTACCGGGGAACAAGAGCTGCAGACTAGTTTTCCGATTCCTCTTCAACAACCTCAATGGTTGCTTCGGGGGTTTCTTCAACCTCGGCAGCACGGCCCTTTGATTCTCGGGCCTTTCGCTTATTGCAGTCAGCAATCTGATGCTTACCACCGCAGAAGAGACAAAGATTGTTCTTCATCCTTCTTTCCCTCTCGGACGGAAGAACTTTCCCATCTGCACCAAGATGGTTGAACGCAGGGCGCTGACTGCCGGATTGGCCGGAATTCGAAGAGTTCTGGGGCTTACCATTGTTATTAGGCTTACCACCAGAGAAAGTTTTAGGCTTCGGCGTGAATGGTGCCGAAGAGCCAGATGGCTGAGAGTTGTTTTGCTGGTTAGGAGAACCAGTCTTAAAGTCCGAGGAACCCTTCTTCGGGTTCCGAGCAATGAAAGGCTTACCAGCCTCACGCTTCCTAGTTTCCTCGCGTTTCCAATAACGGTTGTCAATACGAAGAACTTCCTGACGATAATCAGCGAGCGTCGCCGGCTCGGGCAAACGCGCCATTTCGTCCTTGATGCGCTCAGCTAAGCCTCGTCCATAAGCCCATTTCAGGGCAGCAGAATCCCAGTTGGTACTAGCAGCCAGGGTGTTGAACCGGATGTTGTATTTCCGGATGTTCTTGGTTTCCTTCATCTTAAGATTACCGAGAGAATCTTCGGCCTCGCCTTGGGCGTTGTAAATGCCGAAATTGTCCTGTAACTCTTTTACAAGGGCTTTGAAGGAGGACGTCCACGCCGGCAGCGAGTCGAGATCCAGGTCTAGGATATCAGGGACAAATCATTCTTTGGCTGACCCACTGAGATAGGAAAGGGTGTAGTTCACCTTCCGTTGGTCGGTGAAATACTTTGGACGGTCATTGAAGACCAGGGCGAGATTGACGAAGAACGTCTTGAGTTTTCGGGGGTCCAAACCGTCGAATACCTCTGGCTCTTTGACCTTGCTCTTAGATTCAGAGCTGTCAGAAGGACGGCCAAGAGCGGCGAGGATGGTACCAAGGGTCTCAATGGAGCCCTTGAATCCCGAGAGGAGTTCCAACATAGCACGTTGCTTGTTGGGGAACGGGGCCCACCAGGTCCACCAGGCTCACCACGCAGTAAACTGCCGGAATCGTCATCCAGATCGTCATTGTTATTGTCAGCACCTGGATCGTCGGGGTCGACAGGAGGGTCTTGATCATCGTGATTGCCAGTATCCAGATTGAAATGAGAAGGTGGGTCACGAGGAGATTCAGAAGCAGCTCTACGTTGGGGTTGTTTCCCCGTACGGCGGGCTATGGCTTGGAGAATTGGAGAATCAATTCGAGTAGTTGAATGGCCCCGAGCCGGAGCGACCACGGGGGGTTGTCCACGGCGAGGGGTCAGGACTTGGACAGGTTGTCCGTCACCAGTGTACAAGGTGCTGTACTCAAATTGTTGTTCTTCTTCCATGGCTTCCGGAAGAGTCGACGTAGTAGGGACAGTGGCTGGACCGAAACCGCGATTATGGCGACGTGGTTGACCGATGGCAGAGATAGAGTCGGAGAATGGGGCAAAGGATTGGGCTGTGGTGAAGAAAGTATTTTCTTCGGAGTTAGCTCTAGATTGAGCTTGGGTTTTCGGAGGCATAAAAATGATGTGTTAGTACGACGTTAACAGATTGAGTTTAATTATACTGTTAAGATCATGTACACCGTTGATATGCTGACTTTAGGCTAAGTGCAAAATGCAAATGCAAGAACAAATCTCACACAAACACCAACACCAACACACACAAAACTAAGTCAAACACAAGTTCGGAGGGGTGCACAGAAAGATTTATTATATTCAATGTACAAAATGCTTTTAAGTTGGTTATAACAAGTGTAATAGATTTTCTTTCACAAGTTCTATAAAACTTGGGCTTGATATTCAAAGGTAACTTTGTAACTTCTGAACTGAATAACTTTACTTGCTTGTACTGAATAACTTTACTTTCTTTCTTTAAGTCAAATAGTACAATCTTTCTGAGTTATACAATTCTTTTTGTCTAATCAAGTGTATTCTTTCTATGCTGAAACTGAACTCCCTTCGAGTTGTAGGACTAGCAATCTCTACAGAAGTGGGGGTGGAGCAAGCTTCTCCTGTTTTGAGGTTTTTACTGGTATATATGCAATTTTGGGGACCTAGAACTAGCCCAGGGTCTAGGGTTTTATCATGCTGCACCTGGCTTGGAATATCTTGTTCCGAGGTAACCATGTGCAAATATCATTGATCCATCTGACTTCCGGATAAACTCCGAGACTCACATGAGCATCAGGTATCAATCATAATAAACATGTGGTTGAGTTTCTTTAGCTATTGTGCCACTGTGCCTGGTTGCATCAGATATCTGTCAGGCATGAGCTGCTTTAGCTATTGTTCCATTGTGCCTGGTTGCATCAGATATCTGTCAGGCATTCTGAGTCTATTATGCTTTTGAGCTGCTTTAGCTATTGCTCTGGAAATCCGAGCATATGCAGTATGTCAGCCCATAATTACTAGTCTCTACTTCTGTCTTACTTGCTTGGTACAATTATAGTCTTTGACATACATGTAATATGCTTTAAGCAATGTACACTCAACATAAAGAATGGGTTTTAGAGGTCTGAGTGAGTACAATTGTGTTATACTGCCGAGAATCTTATTTGAATCATCTTCAGTGAACATCTGTGCAATCTGTATCAAACCACAATGTACTGTAGACTTGTAGATATACCACTGAACCTCTGCATGAACTGCCGAAGTTTTGACATTTCGAGTTCAGATTATTTTGGGTTGTATCACTGTGTAACCGTGCCAGGGCCACAAGGTGTCTAAGTGCGGAAGACGAGTGGAACAGTAGTGAAGTTATTAACAACACCGCTGTTACGCCGTTAGTCCCCGGAGATCGAGAGTATAGAGAGAGGAGCTAAGTAGCAGCCAAGTCGGAGCGGCAGTAACACCGGTGACAAGGAGCGGACCAAAGAACGTCTAAGTCCTAAGATCGAGTAGAACGTACTTCGAGGCGTTGAGTCTGAAGACTTACAGAAGAGCTAGGTTGAGAAGGGAGATCTAAGTTGATAATTAAACTGAGGAACTACAGTAGTATACAGGCAGTATTTATATCTACAGATTGGCGCATTGGTGCGGAGCGCTAGACTAACTACTAGGAGCTATACGAGTAGTACCTGCAGGGTAAAGTAAAAGACAATAAGGAGGGACTAGAACGAAAGGGTATGTGTAGCGAGAAAGAACAATAAGAGTGAGATTACAATAAACCATGGATCTTCGGAGTACCAAGCGGCGGAATGGAGGCCCGAGGCATGGACTTGACACGTCCCCTCAAAATCACCAATCTCATCACCGGTCTTCTTCGTAAAGAAGAAGGATGGGAAACTCCGTTTTGTACAAGACTACCGGAAACTGAACGAGTACACTGTGAAGAACCGATACCCTCTCCCATTAGTTACTGACATCATTAGCCGACTTCAGTGAGCAAGATACTTCACGAAGTTTGACGTTCGCTGGGGCTACAATAACATACAGATTAAGAAGGGGCATGAATGGAAAGGTGCGTTCGCAACAACCCGAGGCTTGTTTGAGCCTAAGGTTATGTTCTTTGGTCTCACGAATTCCCCTGCCACATTCCAAGCACTTATGAACACTATATTTGCTGATCTCATTGCAGCCGGCAAGGTGGCAGTTTACCTAGATGACATCCTTATCTTCAGTAACGACCTCGAGGAACACCGATGAGTGGTACCGGAAGTATTAACTCGGTTAGAAAAGCACGACCTCTATCTATGACCCGAAAAATGTGAATTCGAACAACAACAGATTGAATACCTTGGACTTATCATCTCAGAAGGGGAGGTGAGAATGGATCCGGTAAAAGTAGCGGCTGTTTGTGACTGGCCAGTCCCTACTAACCTTCGGGAACTACGAGGGTTCTTGGGATTTGCAAACTTCTACTGACACTTTATCTGGAACTTTGCCAAAATAGCACGACCTCTAAATGACCTGACCAAGAAAGACATCAGCTTTACCTGGACCGACACTCAACAGAAAGCATTTGACACCCTTCAAGAAGCCTTCATCTCCGCACCGATCCTTGCTCTATGGACACCAGACAGGCCTACTCGAATCGAGGTAGACGCATCAGGCTTTGCCACGGGAGGCGCCCTTATGCAGAAGCAAGACGACGGCCAATGGCATCCGGTAGCCTTCAGCAGCCAGTGGAACAAAACTACGAAATCTACGATCGAGAGATGCTTGCCATCATTGAAGCACTGAAGGATTGGAGGAACTTTCTAGAAGGACTCCCCCAACCATTCGACATCATTACGGACCATTCAAACCTCGAATTCTGGCGCACTGCACAAGATCTCACCCGCCGACAAGCCCGATGGGCCCTCTATCTGTCACGGTTTGACTTTCATATGATCCACCGTCCTGGCAGAGTAAACACCCAAGCTGATGCCCTCTCCCGCATGGCAGTTCATCATGTATCAGACAGTGATGATAACCGGCAACAGACAGTCCTTAAACCTGGCCACTTTGTAAAAATTGCAGCTTCAATCCTACGGAACCCCTTAGAGGATCGTATCCGGAAAGCCTCAGAACGGGAAGCACAGGTATTGGAAGGTCTCAAAACAGTCAAAGAGCATGCATGGACTACAGTGCTTGGCCAATGGGATAGCTGAATGGGAAAAGGACAATGGGTTGGTTTACTACTGAGGACGGGTATACGTACCAGCAAACGATGACCTACGCACCGAGGTACTCCATCAATGCCATGACCATCCAACTGCAGGACACCCCGGACTACACGGGACACTTGACTTGGTCAGTACCCATTTCTGGTGGCCAACGCTGCGCTCTTTTGTGGAGAAATACGTGGAGGGATGCGAGGTTTGTGCCCGTAAGAAGATCCAATGACACCCACGGGCCATAACTCAACCATTAGATGTACCATCTGGTCTATGGGAAGAGGTAGGGGTTGACCTGATAACACAGCTACCTAACTCCCAAGGCTACGATGCTGTCTTGGTCTGCACAGACCTGTATGGAAAACAAATCCACGCTATTCCTTGCACCAGCTCCATCACAGCCGAAGGCATTGCCGATATTTACTATCGAGAGATTTTTCGCCTCCATGGTCTTCCTCTTCACTTTAAATCCGACCGTGGACCCCAGTTTGCAGCTAAACTCATGCGATCCCTTCTCGCTAGGCTAGGAATTAAATCAGATCTAACCTCCGGATACCGTCCTCAGTCCAATGGCCAAACTGAACGAGCAAATCAGGAAGTAGAGAAATACATCCGCCTCTATGTAGGATGGCGACAAGACGACTGGGCAGAGCACCTCCCCATGGCAGAGTTTGTGATTAACTCACGGACCCATTCTGCTCTAGGCATGTCCCCGTTCAAGCTAACCTACGGCTATCTTCCCTTGTTCAATATCCCAGTTGGCCAATGCAGCGGTATTCCAGCTGTGGATGACCGTATACGGATTCTCCGAGAAGCGCGACAAGATGCCGGGGCTGCTTTACACCTAGGAAAGAAACAACAGAAGGAGGGATACGAACGCGGGAAGCGGAAAGCTCATCAATTTAAAGTTGGAGACCTAGTCTGGCTCAGTGCAGAGGACATTAACCTTCAGCTTTCCAGTGAAAAGTTGGGAGATCAGCAGCTTGGCCCTTATCGCATTCTGGAGAAAATTGGCCCTTTAGACTACCGTCTTGACTTCCCCCTATCCCTAGATCGCCTTCACCCTGTCTTCCATGTTGATAAACTATACCCCTGGAAAGGTAACTCCATTAATGGCGAAATACCAACACCACCAGAGCCGGTATACTTAGAGGATGAAGATGAACCAGAATACGAAGTAGAGGAGATCTTAGACAGTCGGGTTCGATGGAAGAAGTTGGAATATTTGGTTAAGTGGAAAGGTTACAACGCAGGGCACAACTCTTGGGAATCCGCAGCCAACCTCAGTCCGGCACCAAAAATCGTTCGGGCCTTTCATAAAAAACACCCAACAGCGGCAAAGCCTTGACCATCGAGGGCAATGGTCATAAGGAGGGGGGTAATGTCATAAAGTACGCAGCCCCTATCATTTTCCTTTTCTCACAACCCCCATCGATTACTGATCCACCTGACCCATCTTCTCTTTCTACTGGCTTCCGCCACCTTCCTTGCCCCTGAACTGTACAGTATTACATCGTTGTTTCTCGCAGACTGGATTATGTATATATAGCCAACCCTCCACAGCCTGGTCCCTTATCTTGACCTCTCTGTCATTATCTGGGACCAGGTATGTGCTTATTTACTACTACCTATGACTATGATACTCAATATATCTCTGTCATTATCTGGGACCAGTTTGCCTCCGCTCCGCTTAGTCGCTCCGCCTCACTGACCTGCTTAGTTGCTCCGCCTCACTGCCTTGCTTAGTCACTCCGCCTCTGCCGCTTCGTGACAAAAACAAGAATTCCGGAATGGCATGAGGCAAGGATCTTGGAACAATTAGTTCATAATATCTTCACAATGAAGGTTGTAGAAGCACAGGGGTCTACTGACTCAAAGCGTTGAACAAACTCTTTCAGGAACTCTTCCCAATTTCCTCCAAAGGGAGGATGTTCCGCATTGAAATGTAGCAAATGTGGGGTTGCCCAGTCACCCGCACTTTCAGTGAAGAACCCTAGGGCTGACTTGATAAGCTTTGCCTGACTCTTGGTGAGATCAGGTTGTTCCGATGCCCAGTTCTGGAACTGAGCCATGAAGTGATGCGCTGATACGCCTAAATTTTGGCTAGACGTCTATGCTGTGAATTGTGACGTTTCCACGCATAGATTCGTATCAAGAGGACTGTAATTGAGACCCAGATTGACAATCAAAGTCAATACTGAATTAGTCTAATAAGTTGAAGGGACCATATACCTATACTGTCATGCACTGGCACTAAACCATGACGCGGTAGCTCCCTTCTCTCTACTCAGAACCTCCTTCCTCTCTCGGGAACCTCCCCTTCCCCTCTTGAGAACATCCTGACGCCACCTCCATCCTCAAACCTGTCACCCGAACTCAATACCTCCACAACCCACCCACCGCCTGACAGACCCGGGAACTCGTCCACACATGCATCAGACCATCCTCATGTATTCTAGATCATCCCCATTAAATGCTCACTTCACACGATGCTCCCCTGACCATTTCATGTCGTCTATATAAGTACCCTTATGTCCTAAAGATCCCCAGCTTGGTATATTTTGAACACACACCCTTTTGCATAGGTCCAGTCCCTGTTCCTTTGTACCTGCTAACCATATGGATTTCTCTTTACTGTCTGTTTCCTTATCTCTGTTTCTCTCAATTCTTGTCTATTGTCTCTACGATCGTCCATACGATCCAATACACGCTTTTACTTCACGTCTAAGCAATCCGAGTGAGTCTCCAAGCTCCCTCGAACAATACTAAAGCTCCCCAACGCCTAATGCCTTGGTGAGCTAACCTCCCCAAAACCTCCTTGAGCTCCCCAATTGCTCCACAAGCTCTGGGACCTCAATCTAGGTAACGTCGAAGCTACCCCATATGTCGAACTACGTGCCGCTTCTCTGTTACCACCTCCAACACTCAAGGACGTCCACCTCTAACCCCCAGTTCCCGGGACCTCCCCTCCCGGGCGTATACCTTCTCAGGAGCTTATACACTCAAGACCTATTCTCTCTACGACCTATTCGATCTTATGTCGACGTTCTAGCGAGTACAACTCCTCCTACGCAACGCTACTAGATTCCATACCTCTACTTCCTCTACCTACGCCTTAGGGACCTCCCTGGACCTTACAGGAACCCCTTCAAGGGTCACATCTCTCAATCCCAGCCACTACTAGGTCATTCCCGTCCTCGGTCGCGGTTTCTGTAGCTCCCTTTGAGCTCCAGCCTGCTCCTAGCACGCTACAACATAAACTCTTCATACCAAAACCTACCCTAAGACCTATTCTGACCCAGGTCTTACACATACTACCACAAGTTGGTTTATCCATCCCCGATACTACCTTTGGATAGAAGTCTACCTGTTTGTCAAGCAGGATTATACCAGACTCGGACTACATCCGAAGGATGACCATTCATATATGACACACCAAGGGTATTCTTATTGGACCTTACACTGGCAGGAGTTTGGAAGAACTTACTCAAGTGACCATGAGCCAAGGATTGACTCGAAATGACTTTCTAGAACTCAGGAATTGTCAAATACTCCTTTTAGAACGAGATCATGCATTAATCTAAAAGACTGTGATTTAGTCTAATAGACCAATCAGGTTGCATGGTTGAGGAAAATGACTGGAAGAACGATCGAAGTACTGCGAGGCTCCGAAGACATATCAAATGAATGTCAAAGAGCCCTGACGTAGAAAATATTGAAGAATACAATTAAATGAATACTATGCATAACTCCCTTGATAGAGTATAGGCACAATGGGTGTCTATTGAAAGAGAAAAGCAATTAGTTTAATCCAGATGAATCAGATTGATAGGATTAGAATTAAGGAGAGCTGATTTGCCTCTGGACGAGGTGACAAATGATCGAACTAAGTGTTGAACAGCAACGACAGCTGAACACCATTCGAGTCATTCTCCAAAACAATTAAAATTAAATAAATATGGAAGTACCTACCTATGTTTGGAGGTATACTAGAATCTTGGAACCATTATGGACCAAATAAGGATGTGTAGATTCAAATTAAATGATATCTGACCGATTGTAGAAGTTTCCTTGCGGTTCCGAACGTCTATTTTATTAAATTAATTGTACTGTGCGACTCTATATCCTGTATGTATAAATAGTGATCCAATGTATCTGGAATACAAGTGATTTTGGGATGACATTGCAGTGCTAATCCGTGAAAAGGAAAGACACACTCCCGCCAGACTGAAACCTCTTTGCTAGCAGCCATTCGGGCCCGGCACTTGTGAGTATAGGAACGTCGTGTTCTGCTCCTTGTGACTGCGAGAAGTATATCCAGTTGTTGGGTATTCTTCAAACTTAGGATCAGTCATTGGTCTTAAGGGCAAATCACGCTGTGTGGTTGTGCCTGCACATATTTCTAGCCCTCTGTAGGGGTCTGTGTGTTTCGGTTTTAATTTACTTTGATTCAAACCCCCAAATCTTGATATACCCATATCAATACAATCAAAGCACGAATAGTGCTGAATCTACCTTAATCAAAGGAATATACTGAATCCTTAGAATGATTCAAATTGATTGATCAAAGCTTCTTCCCTAGCTCTCAAAGCTTTGCGGAACCTTTGACAACGCTACCCCTTGCTATTAAATAAATTTGATAGCAGTGAACTTGCATATTGTGTATTAGATTGGTTGGTTGGAGTGCCCATTTGATTCCTTCCATTCTCTTTCACACAAGAACGAGGCAAGCTCGTTAGCACCTCAGCGCTATCTTTTCCCTTGAATACCTCAGGTTTATTCATGCTTGACCTAGCAGATGAACATTCCTCCATGGCAGTGGCTAGGTTGGCTACCTGTTTAATAAGCTGTGCCATGAGGTCGTTTGCAGTGGGTGGTGTAGGGGTAGGTTGAGCAGGTTGAGCAGGGTCAGACATGATTGGAGTGGGCAATCGGGGATGGGGGATTGGCAGGAAGGTTATATCATCTGCAGTGAATGGGTTCTGGACTGAATTGGAAAGCGCGTGGGGGCAAGGCTGGGAGTCACAGCCGTACCAGGTGTTGTCAATCTGATGGACATGGTGTTGATCTCTGGGATCGAGTGCGTGTTGGAGGGCGGAGCAGTCTGTTG
Source organism: Lentinula edodes (assembly GCF_021015755.1). Classification (NCBI taxonomy): domain Eukaryota; kingdom Fungi; phylum Basidiomycota; class Agaricomycetes; order Agaricales; family Omphalotaceae; genus Lentinula; species Lentinula edodes. Next base: position 180,018 of record NW_025764347.1, read on the forward strand.
TAGCAGTAAGAGCGGAAGGATCTACGGGTGTAGAAGATGTGATGTATGCGGATCCTGCAAGGACAACCTTATCGGTAGGCTGTCAGTGCAGTAATGGATCTTGACCTAATGTCACAAAGCGGCAGAGGCAGAGTGACTAGCGGAGCAGGAAAGCGGAGTGACTAAGCAAGGTGGTGAGGTGGAGCGACTAAGCGGAGCAGAGGCAAGCTGGTCCCAGATAATGACAGAAATATATTGAGTATTGTAGTCATAGGTAATAATAAGTAAGCACATACCTGGTCCCAGATAATGACAGAGAGGTCAAGATAAGGGACCAGGCTGTGAGGGATTGGCTTTATATACATAATCCAATCTGCAAGAAATGACAATGTAATACTGTACAATTTAGGAACAAGGAAGGTGGCGGAAGCCAGTAGAAGGAGAAGCATAACAGGTGGATCAGTAATTGATGATGGGGGTCAGGTGGATCAGTAATTGATGGGATTTGACAGTGATGTAATCGTACAAGTAAGGGCGTCGAGATGGTGAGAAAAGGAAAATGATAGGGGCTATGTACTTCATGACAAGGTGCTTCAAGCTGCACTAGCCAACAATACAGGTCTTGGAGATGAAAAGCTGAAGTTCTTTGAAATGATGAGATAATATTTATGATTTGTAAGAATATTACTCTACTAAATCACATAGGGAATGTGTCCTTACATGCAATATTGAGAAAGAGTCAACAAAAATGAAAATATGGTGAAACACCACATATCATGACTTCAGCCTGGCGCTGACCCCTGTCAGTCCATGACAGTCACTGGTCACAACTAGATGCCGCAGTGAATGCCTTACTATCATGCCACCAGAGTTTGAAAATTCTTTTGTAAACGCCCTGTATTGGCTCAGATTGCTTTTGGATTTGGCATACACATAGCATAGCATGCATTTAAGCTGACTGCCTATTTATAATGCCCAACATATATGGACAATGAATGTGATGTCAATGCCGCCAATGAAGACTCTGAAATCACCAGTGTTTGAAAATTGGATTTTGCAATTTACAAAGCTTGTGGAACGACGTCACAACCATTTTTCTTCAATAAAAATGCACAACTATATGAATCATAGCTGTTTCCTTGGATATAGATATATGCAGTTATAAATGAAGGGAACACCTTTCAAAATGTATTTTCAAACTCGGGTGGCTTTTCAAAGCCGGCAGGCACGATAGTAATGCACAAATGAACTGCCATGGCTTTTGCGTCCCGTGAAACTTCGGATAAGGAAAAAAAGGGAAAGTTGGCCAACGTGGGGATCGAACCCAAGACCTTCGCGTTATTAGCACGACGCTCTAACCAACTGAGCTAGTCGGCCGATATAGTAGGAATGAGCACCAGATAATCAATTGTCGAATAAGTCAAAATCGGTGCTTCTCATATGTATGTATTGTTTATCTAAGGTAGAGCTCAAGCAAGTTCCGCACATGTCACCTGACCGGCGTGACATGACCTTCAAAAATTAATAACAGCCGTTTATCGACATATATATAGAAAATTGGTTTGCAAGGAAAGTTTTGCTAGAGGGATGCAAAACTTTCTGCGCGAACCGATTTCGAGAAGGCAGATTTATGAGACTGCTATTAATTTTTTCGTAGATCAAAATAGCAGTGGGTCACAGTCACCTGACGTGTGCGGGTCTTGCTTGAGCTCTACCTTATATGGGGACGCCTACTTAGGGAAAGGAGGAGTCCTACGCAGACGCAAAAGGCAGTGAAAATGAGAGGATTTTCTGCAGATAAAATAAGATTTCTGTCTAAATTAATCATTTTATGTATACTATATATAACGCGATGTTGAGAGATGCAATAAGTTAAGAATAAGATTGTTCGTAAGAGGCAGGATGTAGACCAAATGGTGAAGTACGTCGAAGGAGGAGCAGGAAGAATGTAGGCGCAAGGAAGAAGTTTCCCAGGTTTGATTAAATCTGCAAAGGACAGGATAAATTCTTCATCTCTTCCTCCTCTTTCTTGATGCCGTGCCTCCATCGGACGTATTCGATGTAAGTGGAGTGGGCGGGCGTTTCTTTGACGACGAGGGATGTGAGGAATAGGAATCATGGTGCAGATCATGGTGTGGAGTACGCGAGGCACCCGTTCTTGTGGTCTTCGGTGAATCCCCGATACCACCAACACCATTAGAAGTGATCATTAGTTCGTCTTCTGACGACGCTAGTGAAGGCGAAGACAATCTGGATGGATTTGCTCGGTGTCTTGTACGCTGAATAGGTCGATGATATTCGACTTTATTGTCGCCGTCGTCGCCATGTTCCGAGTTAGGATCGTTTTCGTCATCGAGATCGTTGTCCCCATCGACATGTTTCGGCTTCGGTTTGAGTCGTGAACGTGAACGGGAAGAGTCAATATCACTTTTACCCCTACTCTTCACCCTTCCAGTCTTTTTCGAACACTCTCGGCCACGTCTCTTACTTGAAGATCCAATACCAGTCAAAGAACCAACGACTGGGGCTGTTTCTGCTTCTACGCCAACGCTATCCTCTACCTGCTCATCGTCGAACAAATTCCAAGCACTCTGCGATCGGTGTTCAAGCACACGCTCAGTAGCCCGTGCCTTTCCTTTCCTTTTGGCCCTTTCCCGAGTGGGCGTAGGTTGAGTGTCATCGCCACTTGGTTCCTCTAGCTCATCGTCCTCAATTTCGCCATCGTATACATCCTCGAAGACTTCTCTGTTACTAGTGTGATGAACAGGACCGTTCACCTTACCACCAGAACTTCCTGAAATTACGCCCGGTTCATCGTCCTCTTCTTTAATATCAACAACAAATTGATATTCTCTGACAGGGCGGATGAGACGGGAATGTATGACGCTCCGGGGCGGGGCCTTTGCCTTTGAAGTGGAAGAGGTAGGAGCAATGACGGGATGAGTGATTCGATCATCATGGGAGGCCTGATGGGTGTCGTGACGTATGCGAGGTATTCGAGGATTGTGAGGAGTTCTTGGAGGGATAGGAAGAACTCGGTCAGGATCTGCTGGGTAGACGAGAGATGACAGAGATTTATCTCTTTCGTACTCCCCTTGAGAATCCTCTGGATCATTTAAGTCTCTGCTGTGCACTTCGTCTTCCTGACGGCCGCGGTTATCATGGCTTGTCCCAACCTCGTCTCTTCTGCGCGCTCTAGATGACAATAGAACCTCATTTCTACTAAGTGCAGGCTTTGAACTAGAGGAAGGATGCGCGGAGGATGTGGAAGTAGCAGCTTTAGCTCTAGCTGTTGAAGTCAACCCGGACGTGGAGGGCTTTTTCGGGGTTCTCGTAAGTGTCTTTGGTGTCTGAAAATTGCCCTCTGACCCAGTTGCGTTGAATGTATCCACACCTGCTCCCTGCCTAAGTGTGGTAGTGTTGCCGAAAGTGGTAGCAACAGGGTTTCGTCGACGCTGAGAGTCGATGGGAGAATCAGGGTCTGTATCATCCTCATCTTCAATTTCCTCGCTCTGTTCTTCATCATCGACTCCCCTTCGCCTCGAGCTATAGCCTGACGCAGATGCAGGTGTAAGGGGTGCCACGGCGGCTATAGCACTTTCAGATTTAATCTTTTTACTTTGTCTGTGTGTCGAGTCAACGACAAACGCATGCCACTTCTTCGCTTGGTCTTTCCAATAAGCAATTTGGGTGTGTAAATGAGTAACCTGGTGATGCTTATGAGTATCAGAGAACATAGATATATAAGACAATATACATGCCTCTCCTTCCCGCTTCTCATATTCCCGTTTCCACTCTTCGGTTTGCAATTGCGCCTGATGAAGCATCTTTACTGCTTGATCTCTTTCGTTTCGTGCAGTGTCTTTCTCCAGACGGATTGCTTCCAATTCGTTACAAGCTTCTTTGCTCTCTGCTTTGGCATTGTTGAATTCGAACTTTATATCCTTCAACTCTACCCTCGTTTGGTCTAACAGGGTCTGTGACTCGGATGATTTTGCACTCCACTCAATCCTTATCCTATCCAATTCAGATTTGAACCAATCCCGCTGAGATAATGCATCTTTCTTCGAGTCTTCGGCAGATTTACGAGCCTCGTCGACGGATTTTCGTGCTTCGTTTGCCTCTAGGAGTAATTCATTGACAACTTTGAGTTGTTCCTCTGATTTGGCGAGTGATTCGATAGTGTACGCGAGGCGATTTGAAATAGTTTGAAGCGTGGCGTTGGAAGTCGTTAGCTAATGAACATATAAGATAATGTATCGGTTGCGAAAGAAGATTGGCTCGCCTCCTTTGAGTCATTTTCCGCTCTTTCCAACGTCTCTGTCAAACGCTGAATTTCAGCTTGTTTCGTGTCGAGCTGTAATGTTGAGGCATCAATAATAGTTCAAATTGATAAGTTAGATACTCACCGTCCGATACAGTTCTTTCGAAAACGACAAAAGGGAGGTTTCTATCGCTTCCCGAGCCGGATCTTTCCCTGTACTTCGTCCTGCATCTTTTCCTCTCTTTCCAGAACTACTGTTCGCCATCGCCATTGCTCAAATATGGTTCCAAGCACGCTACGCCAATCCTAGAGTCCGCTGGAAATGGAAAGCGTAAAATTTCGAATATGTGCAATGGTATCCCGCCAGCCGGTGAGTATAGAAATGTAGGAGTAATAACTTTGGATGACGCGGGAGGAGAAATTTGGAAATGATTAAGCGCCCGAAGGACCATGTGACTTGGAAATGATGGCGTTTCGGAATATCGGTCCGAAGGCCGATGTATCCAGCGCTCAGCTACATAGGACCTGGAGCCTTTCTTCACTCTTATGCGTATGGCGCCCGCACATGGCAAAGAATCGAACCTTGTTCAAGTCTGTGTAGTAGACCCTGTACACCAGTAACAAGCCTGGGAATACACCCAGAGAACGCCGTTGTTGCTCTCTCTGACCTATTTCACTCTATGACCTTTATATCTCCCCCGGTGTGACTACTGTAACTACTCAGGAAACAGGTATGTCTTGGGGTGCATTAGAGTGTTCCCTAGTAGATGGGACCTCACAATTTCGATAACATCGTAGATTTCACTGGCAACATGAAGTACTGATTGACATACATACATACATGCATGGCATTTTTAAGTATTAAAATCTATGGCGTTCTTGTAATCAGTCACAGTAAGTCGTGAGGATATGATAACAAGTCTATTACAGTTTCCTAGACAATATTGCTGAAGGTCCCGTATCTGGAACGCGACCTCGCACTATGAGCACCGGGAGGCTGACCGAACTTATGCTTGAACTCAAGGACCGATTACGCGTGTGGTCACGATGATTGGTTTGGGTCACTGGAGGCATCGATGCGAAAACTACCGATTCAGGACCTGTGAATGAGTCTATCTCGTCCGCATCCACATCCACATACACTGAGCCAGTGCGAATTGCCACAATCGCCGCCTCAGGATCGGTACTTCCAGAAACCGGTGAAAAGTCAGAAGCATGGTGATTGAACTCTTCGTCCTTGGAATCTTTATCGTGATGGATAATGTGACCAATCTGCGGCTGATTTCCATTGACGTCGATAATGGGAACTTCTAATGGTCGTAAAGGTACCAAGGGTAGTTCTGACGCTGTCATTTCAGCGGCAACGTCGGACGATTTCGATTCCAAGTTATTCGAATTCTGCGTGGTGATAAATGACTTAAATCTGATTGATTCGTCGTCCGATTGCGACCTTGAGCAAGCACGCGCATGCTCGTCATGTTGCAAACCATAATGGGAGACCCAAAATAGTGTAACCGAGTTGACTATTACCTGAATGACCGTTAGTCCATAAGTGTTGAATACGAAATTACCAGATGACAACTGACATCGATAGCGCAAGTAATGAAACAGACCCATCCTACTTCGGTATTTTTAAGGAGAACAAACATGACAGCGTTCGCTGTCGAACTAGTAAGTGCGATGATAGATGCACTGAAAACCAGGAATTGAGCGTCAATATCAAATATGAGATGCATAGAAAATGCTCACCACAGAGTTCGTAATGCTATTCTTCTTATAAGCGGATTCCTTCTTGAAGGGTCGAGAAGCGGCCAAAGAAAAAGCGCAGTGAACAATGTAGTGACATAACTGATACCGGAAAGTAAGTATGATGTCTGGAGTGGAAATTGAACTATACTCACATATCATAAGCAACGAGGTAGTACGCTGCATAATGGACAAGTTCGAGTACACAAACTCCATCATTTACGCGAATCTTGTGCAAGGTGTCTGAAAACGTTAAAAAGTGCAGTTCAGATCACATAAGTAATAAAGGGTTCAAACTGCGTACTTGACAGCAATGCTACTGCGGGCAGGGCATACAACAGTAAGGAAAGGAAACATATTTTGTACTGCGGTGAGCAAAACCTTCGTCTGTTGACGGTAGACCACACAGTGTGCACTTTCTCGGCTGAGGGGGCGGCACGATGAGAGGGGGCTGAATATTATATAGATGACGACTCACCAAGGAAGAGGTACATAAAGGCTTTGCTAACGCCATAAAGAACCGCACATACATGTGCAGCGGCCTTGCAAGTGGTATCGTTGAACTGGAGGGTGATCCCAAAAATCAGGAGTTGATCTATGCAGAAAATTAAACGACTGAGTGATGTATATAGCTTGGAAATCTTTCTACGCACTAATGAATACGAAAAGCCACGAACTTGCGAACACTAACAATAAAAACAACCTGGCGCAGGATATCTTGGAACCTGCCGTCAGCTTAGCAGTAGCAACTGAGCGCGAAAGGCAATGGGTGGTAAGGCAGAGACCTGTACCGAGGGAGTGATCAGACTGAATGTTCGTTTGGAATGGCTATGAAACGTACCTAGAGACAAAACCAAAAATACAACCACTTGTAGACCTTCAGATGAGAACTTAGTGGCTGCAGTCGACATCGATTGGTGTTACCAATCACGCAAGAAGGGTAGGAGTATAAAAACCACCATGCCAGGGGCAAGGTCTTAGACATCTAGGATTGAGTGAGGGATCGAGACAACGACGGCCGTCATTTCATGTCCCCCTTTTCTTGTGTAGATCTGTGTGAGAGTGAGGAAATCTCTGCGTATGATATGATACGATAAGGTAGGGACTAGGCGGGAAGAAAGCTCGGTGCCATGATTCACGTCTAGTAGACTGCTCTTGTCATGATTGGTGCTGGTGCGCGAGCGTAGCTTCAACCCCGAGGCTTGTTCTGAATGAACGAATATTTATTCCGATGTATTCCAGCCAGGAAGAAAGTAAACTTGTAGGCTCTTGAAGGGGCCGAGTGCGACGTCGACTTGTTGCTACTATGTGACACTGTCGTCCGGAGGAACTTAAGCGTATGGATTCAAACATCGCCCAGCATGTTATTACTATGGCGAACGCTCTCAGAAGCTCTCCGGATCCGCGCCTACCGAATTTCTGAGCTGAACGTTGCGAGGTCGGTTTGCGGCAGGCGGGTCGGAAGTCGGCGTCGCTTTGTCATTTCGACTTACATCTAATTTGCACCTAATCCACCTTCTTCCAATGACACCACATTCATGGTATTCTTTTCTCAGTTCCTATTCACTCGAAATGATTTTCCAAGCATCTATTGGGGAAATCCAGGGAAATCCATAACCTTAAATATCGCGATTGAACCCTTCTTTTCCTCACCATGTCCACTCTTTCGCTTTCACCACAGGCTCTTGCCTTGGGCGCCATCCTTCTTGCGACCTTCTTGATCCCAAAGCTCTTGCAATGGCGGGCTCGAATGGACAAGGTCGGTATCGCGTCATACTACGGAAGCCACCAGATTCTTATGCCGTCTCAAATGTCGCAGCTTAATGCCATACCTACCGTGGGGTCTTCAGGCCTCTTTTCATCCTATCTTAGTGCTCGCAGATACAAGATGCATGCTCGAGAAATCATTCAGGAGGGATACACCAAAGTATGGGATAATCTCGACATTCTAGGCGTATGTTGATATTCTTCTAGTTTCCCGGACAAGCATTCAAGGTACCACTTCCTGACCGGTGGGAGGTCATTGTTTCGGGCAAGCAGATGATGGAAGACATCAAGAAAGCCAGCGATCTTGATCTTTCCTTCATAGAGGCTGTCGGAGAAGTGCGTCTGCGTCTATAGGTTATACGCATACGTTAGTTTTTTCTGATCCGTCTCTCATAGACCATGCAATCGGATTACACGCTGGGACTGCCTGCTCGAGTAGACACCTACCAAGTGGAGGTTGTGCGCACACCCCTCACACGAAATTTGGCCGCCCGATTCGACGACTTGCGGGACGAGATCAGGGCTGCGTTTGCAGATGAAATTCCTGCCAAAGGTAAAAGTCATTTCCCACTTCTTCATTCCATTTCATAGGGATCAACTCCTCACACTTCGTAGACACGGAATGGATGAAAGTGCCAATGCTTTACACTGTGATGAAGATTGTCTCTCGTACCAGCAACCGATACTTTGTTGGTTTGCCTTTGTGTATGTTGTCCTTTTCGTTTCTGCGGAATCACTTCATGACGACTTTGGATATCAGGCCGAGATCCAGACTACATCGTTGGTCGACTTTCGTTCAGACGCGCTCGTTTCGTTATTTACCCGGTCACCCTTCGCAGAATCTCAATATCGAATACACCATTGATGCTTTCAACGGTGCCAAAACATTGCAACGTTTTCCGACTGTCCTCAAACCGTCTGTATTGCATGATCCTTCGTCAACCTTCGCTGAAATTTTCGCTAGTATCGTTCGTCAATTCCTGACAGATGTCCCCACCTGTCTCAAACGTGCCACAAAACACATTGAGCCGTTGATTAAGGAACGACTCCAGAAGGAGGTCGATTTTGGATCTTCGGATTGGCCTGATAAGCCAGTGAGTCTTTTCGCAGATGGCTTGTTGGTTGCGCTACTTACTTCCATTGCACTTTCAGAACGACCTGATCTCTTGGCTTTTAGATGAAGCAAAGGGCGAACGTCGTAAGGATATAATCTACAACATTGTTTCCCGCGTTCTTCTTGTCAATTTCGCTGCTATACATACTACGGTTCGTAATAACTAGACTGCGTTTGCGTATAAAATCTGACTTTCAGATACATATTAACGCTAACAGAGTATGGTAAGTTTATCTCGCGTATCTTTTATACACGAATAATCAGTTTGATTTCACTCCAGACGTTTACGAATGCCCTGTTCTATCTCGCTGCCAATCCTCACCTAGCCCAACCTCTGCGTGAAGAGATTGAATCTACTGTCGCGGAGTTCGGATGGACGAAGGCTGCGATGGGCAAGATGTGGAAGTTGGATAGTTTTCTAAAGGAAACAACAAGACTGAGTGGTTTGGGCGGACGTACGTCTTTCTTTTCTTTCTTGAGCTTCGTCAACCTTGACGAATATTCTGCCAGTTACCATGAGCCGAATGGTCCTCAGAGATTTCACTTTTTCTAACGGAACTGTCGTTCCTGCCGGTACAATTGTCAGTGTCGCTTCATATGGGATGCACCACGATGATGTAAGTTGCTCTTTTGGTGGCCCCTAGTATCCGAGCAACTAATACGGTTCCTAAGGCTCTTTATGAGGACCCGGAAACACTCAAACCATTCCGATTCTCTAACAAACGGGAGATGGAGGGTGAAGGTATCAAGCATCAAATGGTAGGAATAGACCCGTCGTTTGGATTATTTGGCGGGGGACGACACATGTGGTAAGTTTCTCCAGTTTGCGACTGAAGATCCCCTGAGTAACTTATATGCATGGTTGAAAACGTAGCCCTGGCCGATTTTTTGCAGTCAACGAGATCAAGGCACTTGTTGGGCACATTCTAGTCACGTATGATATCAAGTTCGAAGGTGATGGAGGATATCCTGAGCCGGATTGGAATGGAGCAAGTCTCAGTCCGAACGGGTTCGCGCAAGTGATGTTCCGAAAGAGAAGTGCGACACCGGCTTCAACCACATAGTTGGAGTTTCCTATAAACGATTTGCCAGCAAAACATTAATACCCCGAAATATAAATTTTGCATGATTTCGTTCAATGTGATCACTATTGTGTACATAGCTGGTTCATATGCATGATGAGACGCTGGATAAAGGCCATGCCGGTATAAATCTTGTACGAACTATGAGGCATCGTCATGTAGCAGTACATATTCACGATTCGAAGTACCGAATTTGATTACTGAAAACGGTTTGTTGGTCAGGATAATGCCATTGCAGAACATTAGAGAACGATTGTCTGTTCTGAACTCACCGTCGTTCAATTTGAGCTCGTAATATCTGGAAGCGGGTATTTTATTATCATTCACATGGGTACCGTTGGTGGATTCAAGGTCAATTATGAATGGCCTGATGAATGACTGGTGAGCTTATGCGTAGCCTAAGCAGCGAGACGAAGAAAACTCTGACTTTACAACACCTTTAGCCCCACCAAATTCGTCCTTCTCTTGAACCAGGCGATCTGTACGTTCAGAGTTGGCAAGATCACAGATAATCCAAAGCAAAGAACTTGCATTGGATTACAGCGTGCTGCTTGGAGCACGAGGGGTGCTCTATGGGTATATCCGCTACCAGACGATCCCTACCAATAAGATATGCACTTTGTCGTTGGATATGCAGTAATTCTGACATGATGTGCATTAGCACAAATTCGGTGTTGGAGAAAACCTGCATGCTCACCAACTTGCTCTTCACCTTTGAACACATACAGCCGCCAACCCAAGACTGGCTTTCTTGCTTCTGGAGGTTCATTATATTTCAAGACTGTGCTATTTTTTCCATCGATACTTTGTACTGTGTTGGTTTCCGCTGCAAGTAAACCAGATGCACCGAAATTCGGTTTCGCTTTGTTCACGGGGGATTTTGAGCGACTCCGAGAGCGAGGACGAGATGATCGTGAGTGTGGTGATTCAGAACGCCTCCTCGATGACCTTTGAGATTCGTGATAGTCTCTGTCTCTATCTCTGTTATGGTCTCCATCCCGGTCATAGCGCTCTCTATCTCGTCTGCGTTCTCGTTCCCGCTCTTCCTCTCCGTAGCCGTAGCGCGCTTCCTCAGTCCGACGATAGTTTGAGCCTCTGTCGCCTCGTTGTGAAGGTCCATCATCGTATTTCCTTCCAGAGTCACTGCGGCTGTTCCTAGACCGTGGGTCAACGCCATTATGAGCCCGGCGAGATCTTGAGAAGTATTCACGGTCAGAGTCGCGTGGCATGGATGTTCTCGGGCACAAAGGAGGCAGAAAGAGGTTAAGTTGTATCAGTAAATAAGATTTGATGGAAGTCGTTTAGAAAATATTTTCTCAGGCGGCGGTTGCGACTAGCAAAATTATCCATCTTCCAAGTTCCTGCTCTAACTAGCACAAACTGGCACTGCAGACTGGGGTTCTAGGGATATGATATGATATGCTCAACAGGATGCTTTCTTAGCACGCATTCTAAACAGTAGGTTACATTTTACGAGCCAGAAATCACGATGAGTGGAGATACTGAATTCATTCACTCCGAGTCATGGGAATTGACATACGCGACTTCTTGGCTCGTGTCATCCTCGTTCCAGTGCCTTTGATTGCTATGTACATTAATTTGTCTTTAGATAGCATCAAGGATTTTCCAAATATTCTTCCAAAGGTCGGATTAAGGTGCTCGCACGCTCTTTGTTCTTTCCTGGTACGTATGCACCTATCTTGCTTTGTGTGGGCTTCCGGATTTGGCATTATCTCTTGATTGTTTGTCGCTTTGCAGAGGAACACGAGGTGATAATAAAAGGTCTTGAGTTCCTTTCGGGGATAATGAACAAACACGATTATTGATTGGAATGGAGGGGGAAAGATGAAAGGGAACATTCTTAGTTCTTGTATATAACTAGACCCGCTCGAATTTCCGTTTCCATCCATTGCTTGAACGACGATTAGTCTTCTGTCTACACTCATTTCCTCAGTGAACATGTCCTTCGATACGACGCGTAAAAACTCTATGGCCAGCCTCTGCCATACCATCCGACAGAACCAACGCGACAATTCTGGCAACGGAAGCTTCGATAGCTTTGACGATCTCCTTCGCCAGCACGCGATGGAACTGGGGGAGGACGAGCCCTCGTCGTCAGGTATCGTCTCATCGACTGCTCTGTCAAAACGTACCCAGAACAATACCAGCACTCGAGCTGCACAGATCAGTTACTCGAAAGACCCTCTCTTGGCCGGAAGCCCTATTGATTTTTCTTCTGGGAGTTCCTCATCCAGCGATGCAGATGCAGACGGAGAGACTGACGAGGAGTTGTACGCTCAATCCGACGACTCGAGTTCGGATTCCAGTGAATCGGACTCTGATGTCGATTTCATGATCCTTGACTGTAATCCTTCTCCGAGAGAATACTCAGCTAAGCCACAATTGCCTGTAGACGTATCGTAAGTTACCTGTTTTGAACGCAGGAGCCTTTGATTTTCTGACATCCTTTCTGTTCGTACGGAAGGGTTGAACCGGAAGATGCGCCCTTTATTCCACAGCCTACACAACCGGTTCATGAACACGACAGCGTGGCTGTCTTCGCTTCCGATTATCCCGCTGCTTCCTCTCCTCGACTTGCTCCTTCAGATCCACTTCAATTTACCTCACCATTCCACTCTCCTACTTTACCTCATCGAGCATTCACCCCTGGTCCCTTCACAGTACTTGCGACGGAAATTTACGATAAAGCTGCCGTTGATCCTACGCCTCCTATGAACCTATCTGCGACATCAATGATCAATCCACTACAACCTGTGTCCAAACGAAAACGTGTTCCTACCTCCTCTAAGCGCACATCCAAAGCCCGTGCTACGACAATTTCTGATGACGACGACGAATACAGGAATAACGCCTCAGACGATGACGACGAATATGCACCATCTCCCCCACTTGCTCCCAAGAGTCGTAGACGAAGACGTACAGTAGCGGTCTCTCGTCATCGTATTTCTAGGAGAAAACAAGGCGTCAGTCCTTCCTCCACATCTTCTCGACCTACATCTTCCCGTTCCACACCCAAACGTCGACGCATTGCTCCTGAGTCTCGAAATGAGCAATCCGACTCTCCTGTTCTCCTCGACGCCATTGCCAATACTTCTGTCGAAATTTGTGACTTCATCTGCCCTGTTTGCGGATGGGAACAGTCGAACAAACGCATGCCTGATTACCAGCGCCATTTGAAGACACACTTACGCCCAGATAGAGAGGACAAGACAAAAGGCTGGTGGTGTAAAGGTGTTCGGCTCGAGGATAAAGATGAGTTTAATGTAAAGTGTGAAGTGAACGGTTCGAGGAAGGTCCGTGATGATGCAGATCCATATTGGTTTCATGACCACATGAGAGTCGGGGGCTGCTGCCAGACGTTTAGTCGGAGAGACGCGTTAAAAAGGCATATGGCGAATCCGAATGTTCGGTGCGGTGGAATTATTGCGGAAGGGTTGAAGGAAGGCGATGATTGACCCATAGTCAGATAGAAGGGTTTACTCACTAAGCACGTTTGCTCGACAGGTCCTCTACCAATGGACTACACGTATGTATATTACATTTCCAAAATCTTCTGTATTTCATATATCCGCATTCAATTCAGTATGATATGTTCTTCCATTTATGTATCATCTTTATCTAACAATGGATACGAAGCTTTTTCACTAGTAAACTCATGGAACAAAACGAAATGGGATGCGCACTCACAATATACCAAATCTAAAGTTCGCGGACATTCCCTAGGCTTCATTTACGTTTTAGATTCTTGGGTCTCTTCGAGCGTATACGTTTGCCGTTCTGTACCGAAGGTCCCCATCTAGGAAATATCAAAGTTGATTATGTATTTGGAAAGGGCGAAACCTATGTACCCTCTGACGGTTTTCTTCGGCTTTGGCTCATGCGCGAATTCTTCCACTGCAAGACCTCGACGGAATTTACTCATACACCATAGCGCATATCTGCGTATAGGTATGTTGAGTGTTTCCCGAAGAAGAATAACCCTGTATAAAGATTACCTACCTCCGGTCCCGAACGCTCAGCCCAACTTTCCGCATGTCTAGCCCGGATGTCCGCCAGAAATCATCCCATGACTCTGGTGCAGAAGTCATTTTCGTGTCCATCGAGCGGCCTATACTCTTGAGAAAGTCATTTGGCGTAGTAATTGTCTCTGTACATGACCGATTAAGAATAAGTTGGATGTGAAGAATCCGAGAGTATATAGCACACCGGTTGTTGGTGGAACGGGCTTTGTCAGCGCTCTATTAACAAACGAGCGGGTCAAATATGGGAGTAATGTTGTTGAACAGGGACGAAAGGCTCTGGTGGACGAGGTGACGAGGCCGAACATGGACGTGAAAACAAAAAAATGTTCATTCAATCGCCGGGCGCTTCTTTCCCTTCCTACAAGATATTCAACTACTACGTAAAGTAGCTAGGTTCCACTGTGTCACTTTCACTTGTAAGCTGTTTCCTGTGGTTTTTCTTACATTGGATCACCTATTTACATGATGCTCATTTACCCTCAACAAAGTCAACGTCCGTTTGCATTACATGGAGGCGTTCAGGGGACCGTAATTTGATTGAACACTTGAATGGGCGTGGACGGCTGTCATGAATCTGGTCATTGCAATTCAATGATTCGAATGATCATTCCTCACTTTTGCAACGTTGAGGTGTCATACTCCATAGAAGGCTCGATGATATCACCATCTGCATCAAGGGCTTTTGAAATATTGAACACCGATAAGATAGATGCAACAGCGATCCAGGTTGCAGAAAAAGCCATGTGTTTTCCAGGACACACCCTACGCCGCGGAAGAATGAACATAGATGAACATCCATTCAGCATATATTTATCGCGAAGCTTGCGTACCGCCTGCCAAAACCAAAACCAGCCAGAGGTTTTATCACATCATGGTCGAGTTGTCCATCGGCAAGTCGAATGTAGCGATCGGGATTGAAGATATATGGATCCGTGTATATCTTTTCTTCGTGTAACATGGCCCTGGTATCAGTGAATCAAACGTATGCTTCGATTCATGTTCACATTAAACTGACCAGACATTTGCAATGACTATCGATCCCTTTGGAATGCGATATCCGTCATACACATCTTCTTCGGAAGAAAAATGTGGAAGACCTATGGATACGTATTGAGTCGGAAGGCAATAACTTGAAAAGAGACAAAACTCTCACTACCAGGGCTAATGGGCTGCCACCTGGTACAGAACAAAACTTCCGCATGAGAATGTGGTTTTCAAACCCTGGATAGAGGAACTTGCCTCATTACTTCATAAACAATTGCCTGAATATAAGGCAAGCTATTTCTATCATCAAAATCTGGTAAACGTTTGGCTCCCACAACTCGATCTAACTCTTCCTGCGCTTTTTTCTGGCATTCAGGATATTTTGTCATGGCAAGAAAAAAACTCCAAAGGGTATTGACTGTGGTATCAGTACCAGCTACGAATTTTTAAGCAAGCTTGTCGGACTCGTACTTGAGGAGAAAATGGAACCCACCAAGGTACATCGAACCTGCGGTCTGTTTAATAACCCATTCTTGGTCGATGTTCGAATCACCGCTGAGCTTTCCCATACACCGAGAAACGAAACAAGATTGCAAACCTTCCTCAAACTTTTCCTATAGTATCGTAACTTGTCTTCAGACAGAAATCACAACTCGTGATGCTCACGGAATTTCTCATTTCATCGAACGGTCCATGCAATAATTTCTCCATGGCTTCTTTCCAAACCTGAGCCCGACACTGGAAAGATGCACCAGGAAACCATGAAGGGATATATCTCATCCACGGTATGTAGTCCTGGACGTACACAGTAAATAACGGAAGACAACGAACATGAGAACGTAATACTCACCACGAGGAATGAACCCGGCATGAATGTTTGCATGAATCCATCCGCTCCTTGTTCAGCGTTTTCGGTGTGAGCAGAATCTTGCACGGCACCGACATCGTATCCGTAGATGACGGATAGTATGGTCGAGCCACCCATCCTATCACATATATTAATCAGAGATGAGACGCACAGAAGCAAATGAGGCTCTATGACAAACTCACTTGCGTAGAAGGTGAACAAAATCTTCAGGTTTTTCATAAAGTTTGAGAAGGAAAAGCCGAGTTGATTTGAGTTCTTGAGGCTCATGATGTTCAGGATTATTTGCATTGAACACTGCAAGCACGATGTTACAGTGATTGTATGGCACTCGAAAAAGCAGGTAGTGCTTACTGTTAACGAATAATTTCCGTTGAGCGTTCCATTTTTGACCGTATGGCATAGAGATGAAAGACCATTCCCATCTTTGCGAGGCTAAGTTTAAGTTGTCAAAAAGAGAGAGGAACAATTGTCACTGACCCTAACCTGTATAAGAACGACATTTAGAGACAGAAAATGGCGAAAGAGCTCGGCGGTTACTCACAGGTCGTTAAGCATCCGCAACGTGGGCCTAACAACCAGGATGATCAAAGTCCTATCCACAAAAACGAAGCTAGCTCATGGAATCTCACCGGCTGGAGTAAATACTTGACCTCTGTTCAAGCAGCTCCATCGCCGCCTCTAATGTGTTGAGGATAATGATCGAGTTCCCGGCGATATTGACGTGGACAATGTCAGATTCTGGTTCAGTACAATAAATCAAACGAAATCGCAGAAAATCTCACTCTACGTAGTACCCACCATATGTCCGATACCATTCTGTATACGTGATCCAATTAGGCCTTGAAAACAGACATTTTATGTTGCCTATAAAAACTTTTGAGTACAAGTTAGTAAGTTGATATTGAACGGTAACAAACCTATCCAAGGTAACGACAAAGGGCCAGGAGGTAGCGATTTCGAGTTCTTATTGAAGCGCCGGAATAAGTACATGGCAATGAGACTTGTACTCCAGCATAAAAAGAGGAAATTTTGAAAAGGTGACATTTGAGTAATTAGCGCTTCGAAGAGACGAAGGTTTGATTTAAGAAAGCCAATGCATTTTTATACGTGAACTGGGGGTCTACCCAAGCGAGGATCTGCCGAATAGAGCTGGAGTGGGGGATATCGGACTCGGAGCTTATGCTCGAGTATATGTAGGTAGCGCGCAACTATGGCTTCTAGCAGGTTATTAATTGATGTCTGAGACGATTACAAGATATCTATCTGCGCGGCGAGCTTCCTCGGCGAGGAATTAAATGAAGCCAATCGTGCTAATATAAGTGCTTACCTGAAGTTTTTATGACATGTAGAGCAAAGAATAGCTATTATTGACTCGTTGGTGAAAATTGGTGAAAGCAAGGATTTCAACCCCAGAAATTTTTAGCCCCAGGACTAAAAGCCCAACTAAGCGCAAAGGGCAATAGTTTACCGGCCGATCTTAGTTCCTTGGTTCAAAAGTGTCAAGAGATTATAAACTTTGGGAGACTGTGATTAGTCTCGAGTACCAGACCTTACCAGACTGACGATATACACGATGTTCGACTGACCGTTGAAAATGCGACCACGTGATACTGGACATGTATGTTTCCAGCTGTTTCTAGTTAACACTTTCTAGCTTAACTCTACCAGTAAGTTGATGAACAAACTCTCCAACCTGAACGATCCAAAACCGACTATGATCATCAAAGAGCAAGTTGCCAGACTGCTCGCAAAATACGCTGCCCTTGATATTTCCCGACCAAAGGTGGCTTCTGCGAAACCAACGGCGAAGCCTCCAAGGTTGGAGACACCAGAGACAATAGTTCCTCAACGAAGACACAGCCTGCATCTATGAACAATCTTTTTGGTTACAAAGGCTTTACAATATGATGCTGAGGGACCCGATATTGGGAAGTACGATGGTGGTTTGGATTCAGATGTTCATTACTCATCATGAGCATGTTTCTCCGCAAGATGCACCCGACCTTGCTCTGGAATCCAGTGCGCTGTATGTAGTTGTTCTTCTTCCTTGACCCTCGATCTAAGACCTTGGTTTTTTATGATATCTCAAAATTGACTGCGACGAGGTCTTTACATTGTTTCTTGATTGGACGACTATTGGGAAAAGGAAAACATGGTCGCGTCTAGATGGTCCGCACAAAAGCCCCGCCTCAATACATCCTTGCGCCTATAACGCTCTATTAAGCTGAGCTCATGAGGGATGGTTGTAAATGCCAACTACGGCGTGAAATCGAGATGCAAATGCACCTTCGCCACCCTAACGTCCTACGCCTTCATGGCTATTTCCGTGACTCCCAACGTGTTTTTCTCATGCTAGAATTTGCTGGTCAGGGGGAGCTTTATTGCCAACTCATCAAAAAACGTTGTTTTTCTCCCCGTAAATCCGCATTGTTTACCAGATGGCCGATGCGCTTTCCTATCTCCATGGAAAACAAGTCATTCATCGCGATATCAGACCGGAAAACCTACTTCTCTCACTCAATGGGAAGCTCAAGATGGCTGATTTTGGTTGGAGTGTGCATGCACTAGGGGACCGCAGGAAAACGCTATGTGGAACGCCAGACTACTTGCCCCCTGAGATGGTTCTCAGGAAAGAACATGGGAAATGGGTAGATCATTGGGCCCTGAGTGTTAATGTACGAATTCTTGAACAGAAGTCCGCCGTTCGAGGACAAAAATCGACAGAGTAGGTGCGTACTATATAACTGTGACATCAAACTATTTGCAATTTGTCAGGCTCCATGCGTAGGATTGCCCGAGTTGAATCCAAGTTTCCTGACGGGTTTTCGGCGGATGCTAAGGATTTCATAGGAAAAGTTTGCTAGTCTGTTTGTCATGATGGCTTCGGCCGTTCTCACTCTGTTCTCGGCTCCTCCGTTTCGAACCGCACGAACGTCTTCCTCTAGCTAGTAAAGTCAAGATTCAATGGGTGGTGAAGAATTGTGAGGTTGCTGCGAGGGAGTCGAAATCATGATTCGTCTTTAGTTGGATGTTGGACTTTCACTGGTTTTACGTTCATTATGTTTCTATCCTGGCGGCTATCTACATTAATCTATATCCTATCCTATCCTATCCTAGCATGTACATAGACAATGTACTATAAATTATCTGAATTCATAGACCTTGGCCTTTAGGACCGCGTCTGCAAGGTCTCTTTCAGTTCTTCCTGTTTCTGTCGCTTATAGTTCACGTTCCCTGCGAGAAATTTCAATCGCCAGTCCTGAGTAACAGTATTCGTGCAACAAGGTACAACGCACCTTCTAAGTGAGCCTTTATATCAGCCATTTGAACGTAATGGTTCTCTTCGAGGACTACACGAATTGTTTCTAAGTCTTCCGCTGCTCTAATCAGGGCTCGGCATACAACAAAGAGAACCCAGGACGAACCTTCAGACTTGGCCATTTCACTGGAGACGGCCGACAGTTCTTTTTGCGCTTCCAGGGCGCCGTGCAAAAAGTTCTTCATTTCGTCTCTCTGCACTTCCTTTTCAATCCGAATCTGCTCATTTTTTCGCTCCTGCTCTTCTAAAAGTGACACCTGCTCTCGACAATTATCAAGTTGGTCTCGCAACAACTGCTTCATAATTGCGAACTGGTTTTGGATTCCTTGTACTGAAGAGACAGATGATGGTGCAGAGGCTTTCTCTGGATGACTACGTGGGTTTTCTGGGGTTTCGGCAGTCGAGGTCAATGAGGCAGGTTGATGGTTCGTGTCTGAAACCATTGTAATTCGACAAAGTCACTGACTGCTTCTCGAGGAATATTAGAGGTACGACGATAGAACAAACAAGTTCAAGAAGCTTGAGTCGTGATCAGAAATGCTCTCAAGTTGCCTGCTGTTGCCTGTATCTCTCTCACATAGACTCCGTCTCTCACTTGATGATGCACACCCTGACTGAAGGTCGTTGCAGAGGTCTCCAACCATGTCAACTCAGGAAACACTCAATGTCAACCCTGAACTTGATATAGCATTGTGCTACTACCGCGCTCCAGCGGCTTGATCGACTACTTTTCGGGATAACCTCTCATCCATTGTTCTCTTCGCATCTGCGCCCCTCGAATCGAATCGATCATTGACACTAAGCTCCTCATTTCATCCTGAAATGACGAATGGGTCTATGTGACAGGATCTGATAACGCATTTCAAGGCCGCGCATGAGTGACCATGCAGCGTTTCGACTCCCGCAAAAGTAAGCCTTCTTCCCTTGTCCTTGGGAGGGTAAGGCTCAGGTAAGGCTTTCCCTGAACCTGGTACGTGACATAACATAAGTAGGAACATATTTCGTTTGCCTTGTACGTGAATATCGTTAGCATATATCGCCACTTTGGAGGATGCGTCTATCTTTGACTCCAGGTATAATAGCTTAGTGTCTAACGTCAGTCAAGATTCGGGTGGCTAACAGCATAAACCAGGGGAAGACCATTTGTGGTGGAGATAAGCAAAAAGTTATACAAAGATAGGAGCCTGAGGAGACGTTGTCCGGACTCCGGTTCAGCATCTATGAGCTCGAGAATGCAACCGAAATTCTTGCATCTGGTTTAAGGTGTTCCATTCATAGTCCAAGGCGAAAAGGACCTGATATGTTCTGTATATCTTTGAATATTAAACGTTGTCAACACCGACTTCTCATCTTCTCCCATACTCCTTTCAGACATATGGTGATGAAGGCGTACCCCCTCTCATTTATTCAAATGCCACGCTGACTTTTGAGATGGTGATAATCGAAGTTCTAAAGATAAAAAAACATACTGTAATGACTCGGATAATACAGAAATGCGACGTAAACCGTCTGCCTTTTCTCGAGGCACCTTTGTGAGGAAATTCCGAGTTCCTGGAATCTCGAGGTTCAGATGGGTGTTGTAAGTTCACGGTTGATCGACGTTATGGAACGGGGATACAACTGAGTTGGAGCCGATATTCAATGCCGTGCGCGGTCGGGCTTTCCCTGAACGACCGATAGATTTTGTGAAAGTGTACAGAATCGGGGTCATTGAACTGGGAGCGATCAGATTTCGAATGCATCCAGATAACCGTACACCACTGCTGCTACACTGTAACCTTTGTATATGTTCTGAGAAGTATGCCCACGACAAAGGTAGTCAATAGCAGTCTAGTAATCTGACGTAGTACGTGAACATGCTTCGCAATGAGAAGATGAACTTATTAACGACATACCTCTCCTTTGGATACGTCCCGGGCGCCACCTGAGACAGATATAACAAGTGCTATCATGCTGAGTCTTGCAAGGTCTTGCATGAATATATGATCGGTCACTACTCTGGAATTCCGCGCGCTTCCGGTTCCTCGAAGCTCGGTAGTGGCTTGGTCCCTCAAGCTTCAAGGCTTGAGCTCCGATTGAGGAACGTTGAGAGGCGCAAACTTGAAGGAGGTGGGAAAATAAAAAGGAATACTTACATTTCGAGTTGCATATGCCACAAACTTAAAGGTCGATGCAGGACTTAAAGAGGGATAGATACGGATGCGAGCCGCAGCAATTTGACTAGCTGCCAGATTCGATCACTTGTGATGTAACTGGCATCGTCGCGCAGCGAGAAATTTGCAGGCTGCGATATCCACAGCGTCGTGAAGGCACTCCAGAGGGAGTGGTGAGGATAACCAAGTACTTGAGGCTTGAAAGAGGTAGTTTCATGCCAGTGGGCGAAGCGCTGAAGAGACTCTTCCACAAACCATGGTTAGTTGGAAATGTCATATATCACGCCACGAGAATGCGTTCCAAATTTACCTCCGTGACCAGAGTGGCAGATGTGATCTCTAAATTTTCGAATTCTGTTTGCGGGAGGTCTTCTTTAAATTAGTGAACTTGGTGGTTCAAAACTTTGTTGAGTTGGTGATTATTGAACTCGTATCAAATGTATGTGGTTGCGAGGTGATTCACATGCATGAGAATTTTTTATACGCTTTTCGCGGGTTTTTCGGGGAAAAAAAGTTGGAGTTGGAGACGACCGGGGGAGCGTTCAATTCGCTCAGCAAGCAGGAGCATATCAAATGAAAAATCGAGTGCACAAGATCTCCAAAGTTCTAAAAAAGGAAGACGCGTATACGCAGGCTGAAGCAGCCTGTGAGAGGAGTAAAAGAGAAATTAAAAGAAGGAAATGTATTCCGATATGCATCATACGGCGTGAGAAAATATTGATCAGGCCGAAGATCTTAGATCCTTATACATACTCACATTCGCAGAAATTATCTTTCCAGTTTGCCTTTTCGTTCGAGTCCACCATCTTACCCCTTCTACTGAGGTGTGAATAGGATGCTCCATTCCATCTACGACCTGACTACCTCTTGTCGTAAGACTACCGGCGATGTTCCTGCCAAGCTCGTGGTAGGTTTTCAGCTCTGGAATTATCGCTGTGCCAATATCTTGTGTAGGGTGCCTCAACAACAGTAGTGGGTTCCAAAGTGTATTTGTTCGTGAGTGACTCCTGTCTGTTGTGCCCTCAATCCGCTGAGTCGTTATGCAGGGAGGACGCCTGGTCACAGAACGTAGAATGGTCTCCGACTTGTATGCTTTCGACCTTGAGACCCACGTATGGGAGAAGATTGCTCCTTTTCCTCAAGACGACATCCCCAAGCCTCGATATTTTCATAGCACTGATACTTGTGAGCTTTAACGTGCAACTGCTGGCCATGACATTCATCATCATCATCTAGGGAACAATCAGTTGATCATCTTCGGAGGTATGAGTAACGAACCTAATTCGCCAAATCCCGAAGAACTCTGTGTTTTGAGTGATGTCCGATTCTTCGACCTCAATACTCGACATTGGATTCCGCAATCACAGTTCTCGGTTCCTGTTTCTGACTCCCTGGTGCCGCGTGCCCGTTACGCACATCTATCATCCGTTTCTGCCGACCGTTTGTTCATCATTGGAGGACAAGATTTTTATAACACATGGTTGGATGATATCTGTGTTTACGACCTTCTAGGAAAGGCCTGGGTCCAACAACGAGATTACCCACGACACTGTGGGACCTATCGAAGCATTGCAGTTTCATCTTCTCTTTGCGTTCGAATTCCTCAGGAAGAGACGCGTAACTCACAAACACCTACCGACTTTGGACCTCCTGGAACGCGTTTCCGGGATAACTCCAATTCAAACCCTGCGGACTATACCTCCTCTGAGTCCCTAACGCACATACCATACTCTACGACGCCCACTGATGATCATCCTGCCGACATCTATCTCTACAGTAACTACAACGTAAGCTTCTCTCATTTTCCAAGTCTGCTTTTGTTCTAATCTTCGACACAGTTTACTGATGTCAAGCGTGAATTGGAAGTGTTCTCACCGCTTCCCGATACTGATTTCACCATACAAGAACGATCTAGTGCGATGAACGGAACAACATTCCCTCCAGGTCTCCGGTTTCCCACAGGAGCAATTCTTGGCACACACCTCATAATTGCTGGGACATACCTCGCTCACAGTTATCAGTCGTTTTCAATATGGGTCCTCGACCTTCTCACCATGACATGGTCTCGTATAGATCCTGGAAAAGCTGTAGAAACTGGCTCGTGGTTCCGTGGGTGTGTCTGGCCAGAGCAGAATAAATTCTTCATATTTGGGAATCGTAGTGGAAACCTTGTGGACGATTATAACCGAAGACTGCTAAGCTGGGATCATGTGGCTGTAATTGACCTGGAAGCCTTCGGGATATACCAACCACCGCCGTTGAAGATGGATATTCCGATGCAGGAGCTCGGATTGGCTGCACTTGAAGAAAATGTTCTTGCAGATTTCGAAATTGTTTGTGACGATCGTCGAAAAATCCCTTGCTCGCGGCGGCTGCTGGAAGAGCGGTGGCAGTGGTTCAGTGTCCAACGCAAACAGTTTCTTGAGAAGGCTCTATCAACTAGCGAGTCCCTGCCAACCTCCCCTATGCATGTGGAGGTCTCAGAACTACCTGGTGCAGCCCCAGCTTATGAACGACCTGACCCAAGATTAACCCCTCGCGCACTTCATCTCTCCGAGCCCTATCCAATAACTCTGGCCCTGCTACAATATTTCTATACCCTGTCGCTCACTACCCCCCTGCAACTTGCTCCAGCCGTTCTTAGCCAACTTCTAGTTCTAGCTACGAATTACCAAATTTCCCATCTCGAGGCGTTGGTAAAGCACGCGATGCATCGTGCACTGTCAAATTCGACTTCCGTAGGTGTGTATGAAGTTGCCACACTCTGCGGATGCCGAAGTCTACAAATCCGGTAAGCAAATTCACTGCCATATGGCCAAAAATCTATAATTTGCTCATTTCTGAATGAATTCTTTTTTCAGCGCGCTGAAGACTGTAATGGTGAGAGGTCATTTCGTATTTTACCCAATTACGTACGTGAACTTATATTTGTCACAGTCCTATACCCAGAAACGACCGCGTCGCGATAAAGATTCAAGTGGTCGACCGCCTGATAGTGGAGGCCATGGCGGTGGTGGTAATGGCACTTCTGGCGGTGGTTCCTCCAGGGGGTTTGATGGTTCTGGTGGTGGTTCTCGAGCTGAAAAACACTCTACCCGCCCCCGAGGTACTTCGGATGCCAAGTGGAGGACCATGGGTACAGATGGCAGTGGCGCCGGCTTCGCTCAAAGTTAGTCTTGGTTTTTGATGCTGTGTATCTATTGATTTTCTTCCCTCCAGATCGAAACGTCAACGCTCCATATGCCTTATCTTCATTTTCACCACTAAGACCTGATTCTCCTCCTTTACCCTCTGCGAGTGGTGCTAGTACATCACTTGCGGAAGACGATGATTACCCGGATTCGTTGTTTACCAGACCGCGACTTTCGCACACTCGTCAGACTAGTGCTATGTCTGTGGTGTCGCTGCGCACAGCGCGCGAAATGCATGATGTCGCAGATTTGCTAGGCTCAGCTATTGATGCCCCAGTTGATCGACCACGACATGAGCGTGCCAAGAGCGACGAAACCATCCTCGATCCTTCTGTCCACCCTCCGACAACAGATGATGAGAGCGATGTTGACAAACATTCAAGTTCTATCTCGTCGCCGTCTCGGTCAAGGCTCTCTTATGCGTCTACATATTCTCAACCATCCGAATTCGAGCTCGTCACAGCCGACGGACAAATTGAAAGGGTCTATCTTCCTCCCTCGCCTTCTTTCTCTGGCTTCAATATACCCCGATCTCGAACGTCAGCTATCAGCGAAACACCGTCGTTAGCCTCATCCAGATCGCGTAGCTCCTACAGTAGCACGTCTTCCCACCAACTTCCTCCCACACCTGGAATTATCACTCCGGCAGAGTTTGCTGATGGAACCCTTCTTCCTGTCATTGTTGAAAAGCAGAGTGAAGGCCAGGAGTGGTCATCAAACTCAAGCTCTGAAGAAATATCGGTACTGCATGTTTCACCCCCCGACACTCTGGTGAGTTCTTGGCCGAAGCAAAAATCGAAACTCCGGTGGAAAGTGCCAATCTCACCTCGGAGGGATGCTATCACTGAAGAAGTGCGTCGACCAGACTCCCCGGGTCCATGGTCTCCTTCGTTCTTCGATACTCTTAGTCCGATGTCCCAGAATTCCCCTACTACACTATCTCCGACATCACCATCTACTAAAACGAGTCCATTCTCTCTGTTCACGAAGAGGGAGAAAGGGTCACGCTCTTCCTTAACATCTTCAATCTCTAGTCAAGCTTCTCAGTTGCCTTTAGACAACAAAACCATGAAAGCTGAGGAAAAACGGCGGAGAAAGGAGGAAGCGAAGGCAAGGACAGAGAAACTTGCAGAGCAGTTAAAGGCGAAGAGTAAAGAACGTGCTCGAATGGAGGCTGATAATAATTCTAACTTTTCGGCGGAACGAAGAAAAAAGGAGCCAGGCGCTATGTATGGTGGTATAGCTGGTGTCGTCATGTAGGCCCGTTTTTTCTGTTTCCTGTCCTCTTTTCATTTATCACCTTCATTTATTGCTTTCGGATTATCTGCTTTTCTTACTTCATATCTTTTGAAGTTGCTGATCGTTGACCACGCTCATTATTGTTGTATTATTCTACGTATGTGCTTGATTTGATTGTGTACATTTACATTAGAGTTGATATCACTAGTACTCTCACGTATTTTGTTGAACGTTGTTCTCTATTATGTGGATCATCACATAATGATAATCCATTGCGCTCATGCTTGTCTAGAGACCTTTTGGAAGGACCCCACTATAATGCAAGCCGCATAGGGGGATTTGAAAATACTTTTGTATACTAGTGATTCAAGCAGACAAATTAGTTCAGACGACATGTTCATCATGATCCTTGGTTTTCTTGTCACTATGACCGACACTGAGTACTGAGTATTCAGATTAGATTGACCAGTAACCATTAAAAGTATGTAATTAAGCAGGGCCAGTGAATATACAAAAAAATCTGCAAGAAATGCAGTCCAACCGTCATTCGGATACAGGTGCGGATGTAACGGCCGGAATGGATTCTGCAGTAGAAGGCGAATGGCCACCCTCTGTTATTGCGGTGGTTTCGGTAGCTTCGGTAGGTGTTGCAGAGCCGGCAGAAATGGTTGTAAATCCCACTGGCTTTCCGTCGATGTGATTGACTACAAATTTGCGACTTTAATGCAGATGTTCTGAGATCGGATGGGAGTGCAGCTTACATTCTTTGGCGTGACCTATACAACATTAACACGAGAAATTCAGTAAGACTAACACCATTGATATAAGATTGCACAGACCAAATTCGCTCTGCATGGCACAACCACTACCTGCAGGGCAATCTTTGCGATTCATAATACTTTCTTCCAGGAAACCTTTTCTTCGTTCACGAATCCACCAATCCTTAATGCCCCAGATAAAAATTTCGCAAGCACATGATCGACATATCCTGTGTAGAGGAGCCAAGGAGTCTGTTTCAACGCGAGGACCAACATGGGATACAATGAAAAGTTCCATTTCGATGAGAGGTCGGAACTGTCTTGGTTGTTCCAAGATGTACTTCACGATCTTCGGAAGAGTAAATTCCCCATATCAAGAGACAGATAAGTCTACTTACGTCTCGGTAAATATGCCGGGGACTAAGTCCTTGGGCAGTAATGTAGTCAAGCATGATTTCAACTTCGACTGTGTTGCTATTGAAGCATTCATAGATGTCGGATGACTGTATTAGGTCACCTATATCTGTGAATCCATGAGGCTGCTGCAGTGGAATTGGTGCTGGAAACAAGAACATTCATTATGCACCCAAAGAACGCTTAAAATGACGGGATACCTGCTGAGCACCTAGATGGCACACCGACGCCACAGAAGTACGTCTGACAAAAGTCGCATCTCGTTGTGGAAGGGGCGCGGAGGGCGAGGAAAGTTTCGCTGCAGAGTAGTAAGAAAGAATGCAAACAGATCCGCGACAAACGCACCAATTACCGCATTGCACGTGTCCAGTCGGTAGACCGTCGTCTAAATGCCAAGCATGTTCAAGGTCGACAGCTGGATCAGGTATTGGTAAAGGGCAACTCCAGCCGTAGGTGTTGTTGGGCGAACAATGAGGACACGGACGAGCATATTCTGCGCTAATGTTGACATTGGGTTCCGGAGATGCTTCTCGTGGAGATGGAAACTATTGATCACGGTTCAAATGAAAAGACTAGGGTACTGAAGGAGCGCCACACACACCCTCAACGTAGTGCCACTTTTGTAAATCACATCAGCTTGTTCTCGTTCTCGTTCGGTTCTTGCTTTTTGAGGCACATTACGTAGTAGGGCATCAAGAACAAGTTGCAATGGTCGGGACGGTGAAGCGGTTGTTGAGATTGCACGACAAGCAGGACAGTTGGTGCCACCGTTCTGAAGGAGATATCAATGGTATGAATTGACAATAGTTATCCGCAGAACTCACGCGGATCCAGAGCAGACAACAACTATAAGGGGGATACGATAGTGGCGATGAGAGGATAGTAAGGCAAGCTTCAAAAGAATAATCACCTGCCACAAAAGGTGTGCTGACAAGGCGAAACCATTACAGGCTTGTACAATAACTCGGAACAGCAACCGCATTCTAATTCTTGAGCAATATCATCCACTAGCTGTGATTCAGTTCCGCCATCCTCTTTGCATTGGTTATCCATTGATCCTTCAGATTCTTTAAATCGTTTCCGAGAATCCTGGTCTTCAAAAGTCGGCGACGCTGGTCTTTTAAGAGACAATGCATTAATTCTGGGAGATGAATTACGCGTCAGTGAAGCATTCCCAGTATATTGAGGATGTGAGTCCGTCTTTAACTGTTCTTCAGCCATGCGAGAGAATATACAGGTAGTGGAAGTGAAAGGACAAGGAGCGATAAATGACGATTTCCGATTAAGAGCTGATTCCTGCTAATTTGAGAATCAAGCATTTATTGTCCTTCCTATTGCCGACCCACCGGCTAAAAGAACTAAGGCTACATTTGAGTCTTGACGAAAGGTACAATGTTTTACAAAGAGAATTTCACAAAATATCGTATAGGGTCATTTCATAAAAGTCTATAATATGCGAGATGAAGGATTGGGAAGAGCAAAGTTCGCAGGAGGAGGGGTGGATATAGCAGCGATATGGCAGGCAGAATCCAAGCGTCCACGAAGACGCATGTAACGTTGACGTTGCTCTAGTGGACGAACCATCAGTATAATCACAGGAAGACTACAGAACGACGCACCGTCACACGGCCAAAGAGCACTCAAGCTGTGGGGACAATCGTCAGAGAGGTGAGATACGATAATGATAACAGCAGGGATTCGTACTAATCTATGGCTGGTAAAAATGCTTTACAAACGTCCAACGCTATGGTGAGCGAGTTATCACAGTGCCACAAGCGCAACGAGCTAAGTTCAAAGATGTTGAGGATTGGAAACACAAGAACCGGAACCATGTAAGCCCATACCGAAGTACTTGAGACATGAACCAGAATACAAAGAAAGGACGCCGAGCTAAAAGATTGTTGGAATTTCCTGTGACTGCATGCAAACCTTGCATAAAACGTTCGGCAACGATTGCTTGATGTGTGACTAGATAGTCGTTGGCAGATGTGATTAGGAGAACTAATACGAGGACGTACGCCATTCCTTAGCTTTGGTTCGGTGAAAAATTCCACTGACACCTCTGGAAAAGACTCAGAAACTCATAGTCAATCATCATCAAGAAGATCACTCACGAATTAACGAGCGGAATATAACGCTGGAAATCGAAGGAGATACACATCCGGGTGCTACAATTCAAACGTGGGTCTAATTATCACCTTTCGATATCAAGCGCTACCCACTTGAAAAGATACTCCCTTCCTTGGAAGATATACGCCTTTTCAATGGCGCAGGTGTGTTTGTCCAAGGCACTCTCAATAACATCCGTTTCTAACCAAGCTTTGACTGCGAACTTTCCTTTCTCTACGTCACTCATAGACGTATCAGCTCTGACCCTAGCACAGATATGCCACAACACAAATGAACGGTCGTAAAGAGCCCAAACGGTGTCCTTTGCTGCGGAAGGCGAGAGTGAGAGAGAGCAGGAAATTGACTCTCCTGAAAAAAGCAGGGCAAACTACAAAGTGTCATAATCAAAAAAAAACGAAACCCCGGCGATGAAGTAGCGGTTACTTACGTTGCTGGGGTCTGCGATGTGGAGGTCAGGAATATGAGAATCGTTTGCAGAAGCGTAAGAAACGTGTCCCGCAGCGAGGCTTATGGCCGCCCAGCACAATCGGCGGGAGGACTCTTTTCGGATTTCAGCCTCTGACCAAGCAGGATCCCAAGCCGGGGTCGTCGCCCATAGGGGTGCATGCTCAACACATTTCGACCAATATTTTCCCAGTGTCCGCGAAAGGCAGCTACATCCAGAGCTGGTCGAAGCACTGCGTTCCTGATGAGGAATGTATACATTACCATCCGAGGACCGTATGTTTATTGAGGGAACTTGACCTGCTGCAAATACGGAGGCGTTGGGATCATACGCGTCAAGGACTGTGAGGGCAAGGCACCGGATGATAGAATCAAGCATTACAATAGCCGAGACGGAACGGGAAGTGGAGTGGTCTGGATGAGCACAGACTTCGAACAACGCCAGAAGCTGCACAAACAGAAACATTCAGTGGTTACACGTTGGGTCCTTATCAATGAGACCTACCCAAGCAGCCTGCGCAAGGGTTTCATCAATAGAGCCGGCATTGAAGCTAGCCTCGAGCGCACTTTGTGCCTCTTCTCGCAGTCGGAGAGCACGAATTCTACCCTTCCTGCCCTGCTCTATTTCAGAACTTTGCCAAAAGGCCGACAGCGCAAGAGCAGCTAGTATAAGACTAGGTTGCATAGTGTCACGTCGGACGGGGTCGAAAAATTGGCCAAAGAAACTTGGAACGTGGAAGAAGGAAAACCAATAATTCGAGGCTCGGAAGAGAAAGCCAAGATCCCGAGCTATGCTTCGAGATATAGCTGCACGGTTGGTGTAAGTAATTCTATTCGCATTTGAGGTTTCGGCGGAAGCATATAGTGAGCATAGTGCTTCGTACCAGATTTTCCGGGAAAACCTGAGGGAAGGCTCGTTCGAGATATCCGTTACATTATCGGACTCGTCGCTGTGATCGTCTATGGTGAGGGTCCATCCTCGGGTCGCTGCACCACCATGTTCAACAGTGTTCGAAAGTTGCTCGAGTGGAATATGTCCTGGACTCGCTGGCAACTGTATCGAATGATAAGATCAGATTTGTAGGTGTGAGATGGAAAGACAAGTACCAAATCAAAAAAAGGCAGTGATTGCCTCCTCGTAGAGACATATGGCTGGCTTATAGGGCAATGTACTAATCCATGACAAGAGCAGCCACCATATATTGGAGGATCGACCAAAGGGGATGGGAAGGAGGTCGAAGAGGCGGAGTATGACGGCGATATGCTCTGATTACTGGATGCTTCCGGAGAAAGTAACCTGTTAACATAGAAGGTAGGAGCAACATTGTTGATCTGACTCGTTTGTGATGTAATTTCAGATACCCTCGAGGAACTTGTTTCACGAGGCTTTCGGCGGCGACGTGTCCCGCTACTGTCCAGATCCTGTTGCAATTCCCTCGCCATTCGTTGCCGAGCTCCTGGTGTTTTATCCGGTCCTCTACGTCTAGGGGCGGCGTCGGAGTTGCAGTCGTGACCTCCATTACTTTTGCGAGCACAGTTATAACAAATTGGTTTTACACCATCACAACGAATCTTCCGGTTGCGGCTACGTAGAATTCAATCAGCGGATATGCCCAAATAAGATAGAAAGGCAACGCACTCACCACTGAATACATGCAACATATACTCGTGCCCGTGGTCTGCCCTGGGTTGTTGGAGGTTGATCTGGAGCAAGGGCAATCTTAGGCTTTTCTCTCCGTGACTTTTTCTTGGGGAGATCGACATTCGTAGTACCTCCCTCTGTTGTAGGCCAAGAATGCGACGTGGAAGCAGTTGCCAACTGCGTGTGATTTGACATGTAGGGAATGGAAACGCCCAATGAATGGCTGTCGCGTCTTGGAGAAAGCGGATTTATTGCCGGAAATTGCGCTCGTGTATCGATCCTTACAGGAGCAATTTCAGGCAGACTATTGGTAATGTGGGAATCCAGAACATGTTGAAAATGAGGGTCCGTGTACACGGGAGCGATAGAAGAAAAACCATGACTAGATATAGGATATTGGCCAGAGTAAGGAAATGGTGGCTTGGAATAAGTGTCCGATTGATATCGAGAAGGATAATCTCTGTGTGCCTGTATGTTCGGCCGGTAGTCAATTTGCATTGAGGGGCTCCGACTAGGGACATCTGAACTCGTAGAGTGCAAGTCACTGGAGGAGTAACGGATTTCATTGGTTCGAGCCCGATTTCTGTCCTCTGCCTCGTACAACATAAAGTAGAAAAAAGAGATGGGGGAATAATGGGAAGTAAAAGTTCAGGATCGTCATGTTTTGAACAGATTTCAGACCCCTTCAAGGCTCAGATCGTTGATGAGAATTGTATGATTACGTGATTTATTCCTTTCCGTTTACATAATTCAACTTCCTCCACAGAGAAAAAACCTGAGTAGAAAAACCTCCTCCGATAATCAAAGCAGTCGATGAAGATGGTTGTATTAAACCCGGGCACTGCACTCAGTCAGCGAATGCCGAGAGTGAGCCAAGAAGCTGGGCAGGGGTGTTTCCAGATCAAGAAACTAAATTTCCTTGCATGTTTAACTCAAGCATCTCGTGAACCGGTCGGAAAATCAAGATGTACGAAGTTAAAAAGCCCGCTTGAACCGCGAAAACTTCCCAATTACCGAATTCCTTCTCGTCCCCGCCCTTCGCCTCGAAGTTTAACTTCCTGTCAACAAATCCTATACACATACTATAGCGATTCCTGCTGGCCTGCCTGCCGAGCATCCCGCATTCTCCTAGCATTCAGGTGAAAATGGAACATATCGTACCTCAATTCAATGGAGGGATTGTGAAGAACTCGTTGTCTCTCGTTGTGCTTCTAAAGTGACTGGCACTAGGCGATGTCCATTCTGTATCTATGGACATTGCATTACACGTAGGGAACCCTTTTTTTTCTCATTTTCCCATAAGCTCTCTATCTCAGGGCAAGCCTACATGGCTATCATATGTATGTGCCCACCGTCTTCGAGGCAAAAGCGCCTTCTTCGGTTAAATAAGCTAACATTATATCCCATACCTCTCAGGCCCAGCGACACTACTATTAATGATTCTTGAAGACTAAAATCTGTTTTCAAGATATGCGAGCTCTCGTCCGTTGTCATGCACTGCCAAAGATCCATCTTGTGCAGCATGTTGGAATGTACCCTGGAGCTACCATCTGACAAACAAGGTTGCCGACTGTGTAGTGCCGTCCTTGTGTTTTAGCAAGTACCGTACAAATGCGGACACCACGGTAAGTATTTGCGAAACCGTTATTGACTCGGAAGACGCCTCTTCAAT
The DNA here is from genome assembly GCF_021015755.1 of Lentinula edodes. Taxonomy (NCBI): domain Eukaryota; kingdom Fungi; phylum Basidiomycota; class Agaricomycetes; order Agaricales; family Omphalotaceae; genus Lentinula; species Lentinula edodes. Next base: position 212,827 of record NW_025764347.1, read on the forward strand.
AGTTCACCGTTACAAGGACCATCTTCTTCCCATTTCATCACGCTGTGTAAGTAGACACTCCTTAAAAGTCGAGAAACATGATTCGGCCAGTGTCCATCAGGAAGGATGTCATCGCAAGTGTGTAAATAGACCTGTTTCGATTTTGTCAAGCTTCAGGGCTCCAAGGCAGGGCAAATCACGAAATTCAAGCTCTATATCTGGTAACATCCCACTTCCTGTGTAGAGATAAGTGGTTCGACCCAGGTTTGACCAGGATAAATGATAATATCCGCGGGACCGTCCATAAAAGTGAGTGTTACTCTCTAATTATAGGCTCGATACATTCATGTATATTTCGCTTCGTTGGCAGGAAAGACTCTGGAAGGCTCTTGCAAATTCCACACAATGATTGTCTCTGCCTCCCGTCTGCAGAACCTTAAAGGGAACTACTTACAGCAACTAATTTCATTGAAATAGTCTTCCATCTCGATGATCTCCTGGCAATATCAATGGTATGTATGTGTTTTCTTGCATCTATCAGGATCGAGAGTCTCGATCTGCCCATAACTAAGTCACACATGCCCATTCCAGTCCAAAGGCGACACCGATTCTATTTTGAAGACATATATTTATTGACGGTGCGACAGCTACGGAAACACTTTTGTTTCCTATTTGTTGCGGCCCTTTCTCGTTGCTCCCATATTTCATTTAACCATAGGGACCAAGGCGCTTCTTCAGTCTCAACCAAATTTCGACGGTCGAAGAAGTCCTTCCAAGAATCAAATGGGCGTGCTTTGTGCTTTTGATTCTAGAGAATCATAAGTTAAAGCCTTGCCCACGGTGCCGGTGAAGCCCCAGCCCGATTAGTTCCCCGTAGGCAGACTGACACAACAGCCTCAATCAACCGGTACACATGTTGGTCTTGAAGCTTGAAGCGTCATCTCAATCTAATTTTGTCCTCGGAAGTTCCCAACTAGAATCAGATTGAACTTGACTCTGGGATCCTTATTCATAGCTCACTTGTGGGTTGAGCGCTCACATTATTGACCCAGGTACTAGGGCATATGGAAGACGAGAACGCATAGTAAAGAAGTGCTCGACAATTTTGGATCGTCCTAGAGGTCAAGATGTCATTGAGAACCAGTCCAAGTATTGTCACTACGTAAGTATACATCATCTACTTGTTGACTTTAAGATTGAAGGCGTTGGAAGACTTAATTTACCAGGGGCTTAGATCCTCGATTTATGACAGTACTTAGCAATTTTATCTACGTCCCTCAGACCCATTCATCATATGCCCATAGGTAGTCTGAAATTGTGCAAGCGTCATCCTGGCCTTGGAAGCCAATCTGCAAAATCTATATTTTTGGTCAAACAACTGAGAGAATTTCCCAGCAGCGAAAGCACTCAAGCAGGCTGTTTTAGGAGCTTCCAGGGTTGGGATCTACTCTTGGACCTTAAGGTTTCGCAGACTTCAATGTTACTGTTTTTGTGATTAATAGAAGACTCGATTAAATTGATTAAACTGGAAATTGCTGACACCCTTGTTTGCAGTATTTGACATGCAATGAACATGCTTCCCGGTTACGGAAGAGAAGAGAATGAGATGAGATAAGATTCAAAATTCAATCTGACACGTTAGGTATCCAGCCGGTACGTCCCGGGCCGAATCTTGTAAATGCCTAAACCCAACCTTTGATCCCGGATTTGTTGTCTTCTTTGAAGCCTCTTTACCATGGATGATCCTTCTAGTCTGACGCAAGGCGATGTGTGCTCATTTATCTCTACTTCCCGAATAAAATTCTGACCAAAATGCTGGACAGCCTTGGTTTCAAGACGGAAACATCATTCTAGTTTCTCGCGACGAGTCAGGATCTTCTGAGTTACCCGAGAGACCACCGGTCGGCTTCCGGGTCCATAGAGGTGCTCATAAGAGCGCGTTTCCATCATATTTTGAACACTCAAAGATGAATGTTAGGCGTTCTGTCTCGTCACTCCGAGGTCTTGAGGGATATGTTCGAGCTTCCGCAACCAGACACCATGTACGATAACGATAACGATGCTTCCCGGTATGAAGGATGCCAGGTTATAACCATGTATGATATACCCATAGAGCTTTCAAATCTGGTCAAGGCATTGTACGATGGGGTGTGCGTGCTTCTCCAGATTTTTCTTGTTGTTCAGGAAACTAAATGGGACCTCACTATGGGCAGAACTTTCCATAACCGTTCAGTAGACGACTTTTTCTACCTTGCTGGCATCTTACGTCTCTCCACCAAATATGTTATTAGCCATCTTCGTACTCAGGCAATAAAACATCTGACTCAAACATGGTCATACGATCTTAAAGGCCACGACAACATGCTCGATCTAGCGATCCGTACTCCCCAATTATCTTACTCGTCGGACCCTAACACCCCATCCAAATTAAGCTATCCTTATATTCACCCCATACACGTTCTAAACCTCGCACGTTCTACAAATGTTCGCATCGTCGTGCCCTCCGCACTGTACTTCCTATCTTTGTATCCTTTAACCGACCTACTTCGTGCAGACCACCCCAAGCTTCAGGTCGCACACCCATCTAAGCCTAGCTCTTCTCTGCAACCGTCCGATTTGGTTAACTATACACTGATGTTCTAAAGGAGAATTGACGCTATCTTGGACTTTGTCAATACTGTTGTTGGTCAACGTACGTCTTCGGCTAGATGCACAAATGGCACCGGGAGAACATGCACGAGGAACTTTCAACGTCTTGGTATGAGGTTGGCGAGTTCTTGGGTTGTGAGGACAGGTCCGTTCAACTTTATTGGACAAACTATGTCGCAAGTGAGCCAGAATACTGAAGGCTTTTGCGCGGCATGTCGAGGAGATTTTGCGACGGACGTGGGCGCGTTCAGACAGAAATTCTGGGATGATCTACCGGCGGTGTGTGGATTGCCAGCATGGGATGTCATGAGAGAGGAGGAATTGTCGTAAACTCTGCAAGCTTAGGGAAGTTTGCCTTGACTTTCGCTGACAAGACTAATATATTATTCTCTCTATTATATGCCGTCTAGTATAACGACGTTGTAAGGCAGAAACGCTTAGTTATGCCCTTACATGCCCTTCGGTCAATATAGATACTTGACCTACCCTTACACTCCTCTGCACTCCTGTTGTTTCAATGTTTTCTCCGTCGGTACCTCGTCGGTACATACTCCCGTCGCTCTTGGACGGCCATCGAAGTAATATATATACCTTGTAAGTTAGTAAAGTACCTGGAGTCGCCCATCCTATTCTACCTTCGGTTGGCAGCTTTTTTTCTATAACGCTGGTTCGGTAGGTTGAAATTTCTTTGGACTTGCCATACTTAATCTTCATGCACACGATTCACCGGCACCTCTCAGTTATAATTCTTTTTCCAACACAGTCACAATACATCCAAGTCGATTGGGACACCGGTTTGCAGGTCAAATTGAAGTTCGTGACTATTGCACTCGTATTGCTATTTTGTTGAATCAACACATTATTAGCATCTGGCCCTAATTACTACCTTCACTTCGAAAACAACATGTTCTGCCTTCCATCATCGCTAACTCGTTTCGTATGCATGTGCATCCTCATCGTCACCCTTCTCAGTGTTGGAGCGCGCGCTGCTCCGTTGCCTCTCTATACCAGATTCAGTGCAGGTATGCATTCTCAAGTGATACTGGACACTTTTACTTAAAACAATCAACAGGTACCGAGGCAGATATACAGCTCTTGCGAAAAGACCGAAACGGCAAGGATATAGCTCCCCTCGCTCCCGTCTCCAAGGATGAACAATTGACCCTTTACGTTGGCAATGTGGGCTTCGAAATTTCATTGGTGAAAGGACAGCTGAAGCCCCAGATGGTGGTTTCCTTCCCACGGGATCAGAAAGAAACTTTTGGAAAGATGATCTTCAGCAGTGACACAAAGTTGCACCAGGTTTACAATGATCTTTTGGCACTGCCTGAAAAGGTTCAATTCCACAGGAAGAAGAGCGAGTTAGAGTATTTGAGTGCGATATACGCGAAACTGTTGCTTATGTTACAGAGACACGAGGCGGAGGGAACTCTGGACCAGGCCAAGTGGGTTGATTTCTATAACAAGATGCAGTGTGCAGAGCGCCCTGGGGCACCGTGTTGACGATTTACAAAGAGGGTTGGATGATCGGACGTGGTATTTTGTTAATGTCTTTGTAATGAACGCTTTGTACAATTAACGTGGAGCTGGCGGAGCAGGATGCTACGGAAATGGAAGTGAATGGAAAGATGGCGATTCAAAGCAACAGCGAGCACGAGCCAGGCGTATGCTATCCAAATATCTTCACACCTTGAACCCACACCGCCTCTCGGTTCCTCTCATCCCCTATGCACCACCACTTTTCGATCATCTCCTCGGTGAGATCGGGCTTTTTGTAAGATTCTTCATGACATTTAGTGACTACCATTTCCAACTCGAAGAAATCCAGCGCGCCTGCTCCAATTCCCGATCTCGGGTCAAATAACCGAACTAAGAAAGTAAAGGTAGAGCCTCAAATTCCGTACCATGAAGACAAAAGCTTACTCTGCTGAGCATCAAATGGTGCTCCAACTGTAAATATCCCGGAATCGATCCCGAGTGCTTGAGCTCCTCCGAGAGTAGCAAGGAACAGCGACTCTTTCCAGTCAATGGCCAGGCTCTTGCCGTGATCTGACGAGACCGTCCGCACTCTTTCGCCTTCTCTGATCCTCGAAACAGCCACAGCCATTCTCATGGCTGACATAACATCCAAGCTATATCCTCCTGCGATGTCTGTTCCGAGACCGATTTTGATTTGCGCTTCAAGAGCTTCGCGGAGGGGGAATGCACGCGAGGCGGAGAAGTATATGTTGGAAAGGGGACAGTGGGCGATGGCAGTTCCGAGGGCGTGTAAGTCGACGAACGGTTTGGAGGACGGGGGTGAAGAAGATGAGATGAATGTACAGTGGGCTTGGATGGTACGTGATGTTAAGAGGTTGTGCTATGTGATAATCGTTAATTCAAGGCGAAGAGGTATCATGCCCGGACTCGGAATCACCTTTTTGAAAATATGGATATCATCTTCCCCTCTTTCCTTTCTTACCCACTCGACCTGGTCGCTCGATTCAGCCATGTGACTTTGAATACGCCATCCTTTTTCTGCTGAAAGCGCACCGAGCCCGTGTAAAAGCTCATCGGAGCACGTAGGCACAAAGCGAGGTGTAATGACTGGATGAACGAGTGAAGGGCGGGACTGAGACGTAACTGAATAAGTTTGTTCTAGTTTTTCGCCGAATGCCCTGGCAGCGTCGACGGCAGCTGATGAAGAAGCTTCGATGTACGAAGGCCGAGAGGATATATCCATAGATACCTTTCCAACGTATGCCCGTATTCCGGTCGACTGCATTTCTTCCGCTAAAATCATATTTGTATCCCCTTTCAACGTTCCAAACAAGCATACTGCGCCTGTACCCGCCTTGACTAGTCGTTGACCCAACCTGCGATACACTGTTCGCGCCAACACTGGGTCACTGTCGAGCTTCTCCTCCGCTTTGAACGCGTATTGATGTAGCCATTCGAGGAGAGGCAGGTCTAAGCCCGTACCCTGATACAGGAATTGCGGTGCGTGGAGATGTAAATCGTTGAATGGTGGAAGGAGAAAAGTTCCAAGTGGCAAAATGAGCGCAGTTCGTACGCGTTGAAGCTCTAAAGACGTCGAGGATTCTGCATTCTCAAAGTGCGTGATGTATCCAGAGTCATCAACAGCTGAAGAACGCGTTCATGAGCTGAACCGCGGAATCAAGATTTTGTTCACGTACCAGCTAACCAATCACTCAAGATCACCAACTCTCCGAGTTTTGGGCATTGCACAAACGTTCCTCTAATAAGCATCGATGGGGAAAGTATAACTCAAAGGCATTAATACATCGAATTTTGCGTTCGCACTGGCCCGATTCACTGATAAGCTTGTTTTTCACATAATTACTCGAAGCCTCAAATATTTGCAATTTACGAATAATAGAGACATCAGCGATAGGAAGGAAAAAGTGACGCCCTGAAGAAATCTAAAGAATCCAAAATTGATTACAACGAGGATACGCGAAAGACAGAGAATTGACCGTTTCGAATTTTGAGAGAGAGAGAGATTTTGAGACTAGAGCGGGAGTATTTACAAAAGTACATGCTGGTGACTTATTCCGAAGCATAAGCTTTTAATTATTAGATAGATTTCTGTGGCTCGAGCTGGCCTCTGGTGGACACAGATGATCAGGAATTATCATCTTTACGAGTTGCACGTGTTGACCACTGCACACATATATATATTTCCTTCTCTGTTCCATCATCGTAATCACTCACCATGGGGCAGTACTGGGCAATAATAAGCATTGACAACAGGGAAACCGCTAGGCACTTGGGAAAGCTGGGAGAGTTCTTCTGGATCCCAGATGACTCGCTTGTCAGCCGCCTGACGACTCCTGTGATTCCAGCGTCTTACAAGACTGATTCTGCCATTGGCGTTTTTGAAGGGAAAAAGGCCAAGTGCGTATTATATTGAGATTCCTTGATCAAGTTAACTGTGTACTAGAAAGAATTATCCTCCATCAATCCTTTTGTCACTTCCGCATGAGCTCTTGCTTGTAATAGCAGAAGAACTCTTGGAGAATTATCTTGATCTCATTTGCTTTTCTCTTATATGCATAGACGCATGGGAGCTGACTGAACAAGTCCGATACAAATCTCTGTCTCAAAAAATAAAGAGAAAAAGCTGGGCGGGTAGTCGTATAATCCTGTTAGGAGATTACGCTCGTGCCTTGCCCAAGGGACTCCTTACCGATGCAGAAAGCCTTGCCCAAGGGACTCCTTACCGATCAGTCCTTTGGCATACCACTCCGATTAGCGCGCGTGAAGATTTTACCACGGTTTATAAGATCTATATCCTTATTTGTAACATCCCAAACCTGCGCCTTCTCGTTTTTGCTTGCACTCCGTCGGTTGCGCATTATAAAAATCTCACATCGGTGCCTGCCATCTGCACGAGAAGATTTAGCCATGCTTCAGCATCATGTTAGATTTCGGACTCTTCTCATTCAAACACAGCAATGCTGCTCTAAACATTATGCCTAACTCCTTCTACATCTGCAAAACCTGGATATTCGGCTAAGGGCTGAGAGCAGATCCCAGCAGATCCCAGCGCTGAAAGCACCCACAGCAACATGCTCTGGGTGCTTTCACTGCTGGGAAGTGCTCTCGACCACTTTCAGACCCTTAGCCGAAAATACAGGTTTTGCAGATGTAGAATGTCTACCTTTGTGAGCATGCACCATTACTTCATGGGCAATTATCACCTTGCTTGCATAGGTCCTTTTCCATGTCAGTTTGTTTAGCACATGCGAAGATTTTACCATGCTTCCAAAGATCCTCTCCCTTATTCAGAAATACTTCAAAACAATCACACATGGCCCGGATCTGCAAAACCTGTATTTTCGGCTAAGAGTCTGAAAGCAGTTGAGAGCACTTCCCAGCAGTGAAAGCACCCAGAGCATGTTGCTTTCGGTGCTTTCAGCACTGGGATCTGCTCTCAGCCCTTAGCCGAATATCCAGGTTTTGCAGATGGGTACTTCCCTGCAGTTTCCCGCTGCCATCGTCCTCCTTCGCTTCCTTCACCTATGGTATTTCTTCCAAAAACCGGCACCTTCCCATCGCCATTGGTACAACAGGTTTGACTCCTTTGCATTTGGTACTCTTCTGTCCTCCATCTCCCTATACACTGAATGGCAGGCTACAAGCTGCTACAAGTAACAAAATGGTAGGTTGTATTGTGGAAATGAGTCTCGGAAAATGTGACCAAGCAAGGTGTAGGTCCCCGCAGGGGTACACTAGTGCAGAAAAGAAGGAGCTCAGGCTTGACGGTTACGCAGATGACCTTGCTTGCTTAGGTCCTTCTCCAGTCCGCCCGATTAGCGCGCGTGAAGATTTTACCATGCTTTTTCAGATTATCATTTCGGCTCACGTCACATTATCTTATCTGCACACCTTCTCACCAATTATTACAACGATCTTTGTCGGTCACACAATGCTTGCTTAGGTCCTACTGAAACTGAGATCTGACACTGCGTTATCAATGGAGTTGGATATTGCGTCCGAATCACCATTCAACATTACCACTATTGCTCATGCATTGTTGGGAACCTGCACTAATGAAGATCAAGCATCTTCAGAAGATACTTACGCGGACTGAGGGAGAACCTACATGTTACCTGTGGTTCAATGAAGGCGGTGGCGTTGTGGACACGCACATGAAGATTGGTACTCCCTGCCACTTTCGTGTATGTGGCAGACAATGACATTCAATCCATGCTGACTGTCTCTACCCAGGCTTGTGCTTACGGAGAAGGATGTGATGGTCAGTGGCCAACTTTACCTATAGAGTTTGCACTAACTGTTTGCAGGATGTCTCACTGATTTGATTCCTGTGAAAGAACGTACCAACCCCCGATGGGTTGATACATCGCAGAACCTCGCAGTTGCCAACTTCAACGCCGTTGATCATACCGGTGCGCCATTGCCTGAGGCTCTGCTACCACAGACTCTGAATGGGGTGACCATTGATGTCGCTTTCACTTTACGTGATTGGAAGTTTGGTCGCGATACTTTGGTACTGATGTACCAACATCACTTTTAGATACTTTTCAACAGAGAGGATACTGCTGCACACTACATCTGCAAAACATGGATATTCGGCTAAGGGCTGAGAGCAGATCCCAGCAGATCCCAGTACCAAAAGCACTGAGAGCAGGCTGCTCTGAGTGCTTTCACTGCTGGGAAATGATCTCAACTGCTTTCGGACCCTTAGCCGAATATCCAGGTTTTGCAGATGTAGAGTCAATTTTGCGATATGATGCGGGCCGTTTTCGTTTTAGCTATACAGTTACATTAATTTGTAAGCTATGCACTGAACCAAGCAAGGTGTAGGGCCCCGAAGGGGTACACTAGTCATGAATTAGGGCTACTTCTCTGTGCACACAAAGCTTTTGGGATGCCGTCCTATAAAATCCCCAGTGACCTTTATTATGACATAATGGTTCAAGACAATGATCTTCTCTCGGATGAACTCCGGTATTTTGTGTAGAGATATGTAAAGCTCAGTTGAGTAAGGAAGATCAACTGAGGAAATAGCTAATGGAACGAAAATATATATATCCCGATCGTTAGATTGGGATTAGTAAGTCAGAACATAGAAAGATAAACGGAAGTATAGATAGGAAGAGAGATACCAGAATAAGTAATATCAAAGCTAGATGTACGGAGTATTCTCCAACACCTCCCCTACTCCATACAGTAGCCCAACCTTTTCGCAAATTTGTGAACCATAGGTGCATTCAATGCCTTTGTCAAAATGTCGGCCACATTCTCACCAGAACATATAAGGTTAATTGCAATCTTCCCCTCATCTACTTTCTCCCGGATATGATGATGTTTTGTATCTATATGCTTCACCAGTCCAAGTTTCTTCGAATTCTCGGTAAGGCTTACCGAGCCAGTATTATTGGCTGATATCATTACCGGTCCATCTTGCGCGAGGTCTACTTCAGCCAAGAATGAAGACAACCATGTCGCTTGTTCGCTCGCTCTAGCTAAAGCAATATATTCCGCTGCGACTGTCAATGTTGCCACAGAACCCTGTCTTTTGGATGACCATGCGACGGGCGCCCCAGCCATGAAAAAAAACATAACCTGATGTTGAACGATGGGTATCCAAACGATTCGCGAGATCAGAATCCGAAAAACCTGCGGGTTGTATTCCTTTCCCTAAAGCTTCCTCCCCTACTTCAGGTTTCCGGTATACAATGCAGTAGTGCACAGACCAACGAACATAACCAGCGAGCCATATTAAACCCTCCCAGTGAGCCCAACCAGGGTTTGATTGAAACCTCGCTAAGTATCCCATGGCGAACGCAATGTCAGCGCGAGTGCAGGTCGAACCCCACATGAGAGATCCAAGGAGTTCACGGAACGGCTTCTTCTCCATGAACATACGTTCATCATCCAGCAGAGTTTCTGGTGACTGTTCTAGATGGATACCTACAGGGAGAGGAGTCTTCTTCGGCTGTACGTCTTGTAGCCCAAAATGCTGAAGCATCCGTGTAAAATATCCTTGTTGTGAAATAGTAATCGCTCGAGTAGATGGGTCTTGACTTATCGACATTCCCAGTAACATTCTGGACCCTACTTCATCCGATTCCCAACGCTTCCCAAGGTCTCTTATTGCCTCCCGCCTTTCCGGTTCGGAAGAGGCTCCTCCACAAACATTGTCTCCATAAGTACTCGTTATGACAAATTCCCCTCCTCGACGGCGTGAGCGTATGCAAGGATCTGCCCTGGAACTTCTGTATCCATCTTCCTTGAAGCCACTCGACAGGGTAGCTTGCCAGTCATGGCTACCCTGCATGGTCCTGTAGATCGAACGCTGTAGTTTACAAACCAAATTTTCGCATCCCGGCTGGATAAAGCCCTCTGGTTGCCTCATATAGATGTCATGAGTGATCGGACTGTTCAAGAAAGCGGATTTGAAGTCGACTTGGAAGAGTAAAAGACCTAAGCAGGCAATAATAGCGAGTACGATACGCACGGACTCCATCCGCGCTACTCCTCCGTACGTCTTCTCATAATCCAAACCGAAAACTTGTGTAAACCCTTGAGCAACGTAACGAGCTTTCCGTCTAATGATTTCTCCCGATGCACCACGTTTGATAGCAAAAACCCACTTTCCACCCATAAGATTTGCGCCAGGCGGTAGGTCGACCAGTGTCCAGACGTTCTTCGCCATAAGCATTTTATACTCCAATTCCATCGGCTCTGGAGAGCAACTTGCTTGTAATCAGATGGAATGCTGTCTACCTCAGTACTCATGGCAAATGACCAAGGATCTGCACAAATTCGCGTGAAAGCTGTTTCGGTCGCCCAATCCCTCCCCTGATCATTAGCTTCTTTTTCTCTATCTTCGAACTCCTTGGATTCGAGGTATCGAGTACTTGGTATTTTAAGACGTGCCGATCGACGCAGTGGTTGAGAATGAAAAGGAGGAGGTATAAGTGGAAGTTCTGGCAAAGCAGGATTATCAAATTCTGGTATAGCCGCAGGAGGTAAATCTCGAGGTTCGTCGTCATCGGCAGGTGGAAGAAGTTCTGGTGCAACTTCACCATGCATAGGAACAGGTGGAACGGCAGCTGGAGGGTCTTGAGGCTCTGGCATCGTGTCATCAACATCGAGTTCCTCGACATCAAAACCACGCCAATCCTCAGTGATACCCGATTTATCACCGACATCGGTATCTCTGAGCCCGCGATTGGTACCCAGTCCTCGCGAAAATGTCCTTTTAGCTTGCCCTTCCTCAAATTGGACATCCCTATTTTCTAAAACCACACGCCATTCCAGAATCCACAAACGGTACCCCCTTCTATCCATATATCCGATCAGTATACCCTTCACTGCCTGCCATGATAGTTTTCCGTCTTTTCGTTTCTCAGGTAATGTTGCCCAAGCCTGGCAGCCAAAGGGTCGAAGATGAGAGACGTCCTGTCATTTGCCGGTGAAAACTTCAATAGGAATATCGTCTGGGAAACGGGAGGATGGTACGAAGCTGTCAACATAGCAGTATGTTGCTGCGGCTTCTGCCCAAAAGGAATGGCCTAAACCCGATTCATCCAGCAGGGTACGTACACCAGAAATAACTGTCCGATTAGCATGTTCAGCCATACCATTAGCTGCCGAGGAGTACGGGGGAATTTTTTCGATTTTAATCCCTCTCTCCCCACAGTAGTTTGCCATCAATATGTTGTCCAATTCCTTCCCTCCGTCGATATGAATACATTTCACCTTCTTGCCTGTTTCCAATTCAGCCTTAAGGCAGTAACGATGGAAGGACTTCAGTGTCATGCCAGCTTGTTTGTTACTAAGGAAATCGGGAACCTTTACTGTCGAGCGCCCATCTGTAAACAAGATCATCCACGTCGCACCACCCCTGCTCTTTGTTCGAGATTGGCCCCAGAGGTCGATATGTACCCGTTCTAATACCTCTGATTCGTGTACCACTTTCTCGTCGAATGGCCGTCGTGTTGCCTTTCACACATGCCCTCCACCTTCTTCAACGTGATTTTTAAACCATCGACAAGGTTCTTGCTTGACATATGAAGAATACGTGGAATCCCGACGTGTCCCAGACGACGATGCCAGGTGTGTATATCGACTGCCCTTTCGTGCGAACGGGCGGAATTCGCTAATGTATCTTGTTTCTCCAGTACTTCCACTTCGTACATCTTTCCACCAGCAGTACCACTAGTGCTTTCACTGCCAGTCCCGGTCAACAGGATATTCCCGTCTCTATCAGCTACATTAATCCTTCGCCCACCCCAATCGCCTCGTAGACCCTTGTGATCCAGTGTCATGAGGGAGATAAGGTTATGACCGAATGACGGCGTGTGCTTTACCCCCGTCAATTTCATGATTTTATCCTTTCCTCCTACCCGTGTCCGGAATTCAACTGTTCCTATGCCTTCGATCCGGAAGCTCAATCCAGCAACGGCGGTCAGACCCGCTTGATTAACCACTGCCTGGTAAACGATGAAATCATCTCTGTCTACCCAGCAGTGTTCCGAAGCGCCGGAATCAATATACGTTCTGACTGGTTTGTGGCAAGGGAAAAGTTTATTGCTGCTAAAAACAGTACAACCATTGAAGGAGATAGGTTTTCGGAATGATACAGGTAAGTCTCTACTCGAACCCTCGTCTCCCTGACTCATTGTCTGATTCAATATGGATCGACTATTTCTGTTTTGTTGAGAGTCAGGGAGTTTTTGGGTGGAGGTAGAATGAGACGTACGTGCTGAAAGGGTGAAAGTTTCAATGGGAGAGGTTGAATTGGCCGTGGTAGGCGGCTCCTGGTTATGCTTCTTGTACCACCAGGCTGGAGCCTTACCCTCACAACCTCCCCCTTTAGCCCAACACTTCTTCAAAGTGTGACCGATTTTGCTAGGGCAAGGAGGGTTGGAACAGATTAAGTGTTCGTGTCGGGTCCCGGTCGTCGCTACGATGGTAGATTGGCTTTGGGCAGGCATAGCGGCCATAATCTCCTTTGCTATCAACGCCCGGACCTTGTTCGATTGTTCAATCTCGTTGCTCTCGGATTTACGTTCGAGATAGACTGTATAGAGGTGGATGAACGCTTCGTCGCTACCTTTACCTGGAATGTTCCTAGTCTTGGGTTTCCAGTCAGTGGGAACAGATGCCAGGATGATAATCCGAAACTGGGCATCTGTAAGTGTACCACCTACGTCGGTAAGCTTCTTCTTCAAATTCTTCATCTTCTTCTCATGGTCCTCCATTGTGCAGGAGTCAGGATCGAATTTCTCTGTCCTCAGGGCATGATCTGCTAGGTAGATTAGCTGTTCATCCTTCCGCTCAAACTTTTCTGTCAAATCCTTCCAGATGTTAGCGGCTGATTTGGCGAGATCAATTCCAAGCCCGGTGGCGTCTACGGTGTTAAGGTTTATAGTAGCTGCGACAAAGCGGTCACGCATGTACCATTCCTCGGGATAAGGGGTTGTGCTATAAGCAGGGGTAGCTGTTACTGGTGGGTAGATACTGCCTGCTGCAGATGAATAGAGGGAGGAGGCTGGTTTGACGATGGTGCTGTCGAGATAGCCAGTGTAGCCCCTAAGTTGAGCTGTGAGTTCAACGGCGGCTTTGAACCTGCTCCAGCTGTCCTTTCCAGTGAGTTTACTCTCTTCCGGAAATATCGGAACGTTGACTTGATTTGTTGACATACTTGGACGATGGAGATTCAGTAGGTTTGTGAGTTACAATGGAGTGTATTCAGGCTCGGGAAGAGCCCAGTCTCATAATCTGTAGAGATATGTAAAGCTCAGTTGAGTAAGGAAGATCAACTGAGGAAATAGCTAATGGAACGAAAATATATATATCCCGATCGTTAGATCGGGATTAGTAAGTCGGAACATAGAAAGATAAACGGAAGTATAGATAGGAAGAGAGATACCAGAATAAGTAATATCAAAGCTAGATGTACGGAGTATTCTCCAACATTTTGCTCGTCGCAAGCCATTCTCCCAATATGGATCAGGCTACCAGGAAATTTCAAACTCACCAAGTCATCGTCCTCGAAAGATCTTTGGATGGTCCGCAATCTCACCAACTTGAAACAGGAGTATGTAATTCCCACCAGACCACAGAGCCTCACACAGGTTGTCTACAGTCTCATAGGATGCTCTAGTGACGCTTCCGTTTCCATGCAAGGTGAAAGGTGTAGTGTGCTTATCAACGGACCCTGGGCAGGAGATAGGATTGACATCACACTTGTGTCAATCCATAGGCAAGAGCATGCACCTGAGGAAGGATCCAGTTGGAAAGACATCACTGTCAGTGTCAAGGAGTTGTTGGAGGCCTTGGCGACAGAAGACGACGATTATGGTGTTTTCAAATTCTAGACACTTGTACATAGTTTTAGCCCGAAATCCTTTATCCTTTGGGAACATTGCTTCTATTTGGAAATTGTGGATGCACAAGATCAAGGTTGAATGAATGATGGGCTGAATGAACTCAGCAGTCTGCTCAAAGGGAATGATAGGTTCTTCTGTGACCACCATCATCTTGTTTTTTCCCACGCTAAACAGCTGAACGCTGGGGAGAAAAAAAGACCTCGATAGTGGGTAACGTAGAGCAGAATTGAAGAAACATTATCACGTACCGAGCGAAAAGAGTGCGAACGAAAGTTCTACCAAAAAAAAGCAAGCATGTCGTCGCCACCAGAGACGGACAAGCAAGACCTCTCCGCATCGATGAATCAAAAACAAGGAGCGCTGTCGACCGAAGGCTTTGACTGCCCTGCGAACGGTGCCTTGCAGACGGAGTGGACTATTGGCGAGGACCGAGGCTCAGAAGACAGGCAGGGTCTTGCTGGAAGTGAGGAGACTGACGATAGGAGGGCTACACCTGGGACGAAGACAGTGGGAGAAGGCTTGGTGAAGGACGGTGGTCACGAACAAGACACAGGCCCGAGTGTTGAAGATAGCAGAAGGGACGGTGAGAGCTTCAACGGGTCCGCGGACACTGCTGGGACTGTGGTGGAGTCGCCGAAAAAGACGAAGAAAAAGGCTGGGGGGCAGGCAGCGCCAAAAGCGAGGGCGAAAACAGTGCGAAAGTCGGAAGTTGGCGGGGAGAAGGGCCCATCGGACGCGAAGCAAAAACCGCGGACACGTGGATCGACTGCCTCTCCGGCAGCCAGGACCCTTGCCTCAACATTGTCAGCAGCAACAATGGACCACGATGAGTCAGGGGACGAACCGTTAGCAACATCTTTGCTTCTCTCTCCTATGTCGGAGGCGCCGGACGTTATTGTGGACTCACTAGGTAATGCGACGATGGAAGCGCGTGTGGAGAAGGAGTACGGTGTCAATTTGGACATGAGTTCTGTCTCAAAGGTTGTCCAGGTGGCAAGCAAACTGAAGAAAACTGCTATCGCTGTTGGGGGATGGCAGATGGAGATGCGGAATGCGTTCCGGGACGAGACATCAACTCTGCGTCAAGATCTCAGCAAGCTAGAGGAGCGAGTGGCAAGAGTAGAAAAGGGCCAGGCTGGCAGTGAAAAAGCAGGGGAGTTTGTTCTACGACCGGAGCTGGTGCTGCTCAAGAGCAGGGTGCAGAATGTGGAAAAGGTTGCATTGAAGATGCCGACTGGAAGCGAGATTGACGGAAGGCTAGCGGTAGCACTGAAGGGAGTAAAGGAGGACATGGCTGGGACATGCAGTGGAATACAGGGGGAGATGAGGGCCTTGCGGGGGATTGTGAAGAATGATGTGAAGGTTGTCAGCAAGGAGGCAAGGGATGATGGCAGAGCAGTGCGTGCAGAGTTGAAGGGCGAGATCCAGCGAGTGACTGCTGCTACAAAGGAGAGTTTAAAAGAGATCCAGGGACGGCTGAGGCAGGAAACGGAAAGTAGGTGTAACGAGCAGAAGAAAAAAGCGGAGGCGTACACGGCAAAGGTGGAGGATGTTGTAAAGGATCTGATGGCGAGAATAGAGGTCCTGGAGAGGCAGAACCGAGAGCTGGAAGGCAAGAACAGGGACCTCGAGCAAAGGGTGGAAAGGGTGGCGCAAGAGAAGAGGCAAGAAGAGGAGGCACAGGTGGAGAGGATGTCGGAAAGGGCAAGGGAAGTCATGGGGTATGGGGCACAGAGAAACAGGTTGGGGGAGGACGAAATGACGGATGAAGGCCGTAGTGGGAAGTTCCCGCGTGGGAACAGTGCAGAGTCAGTACACGATATGGGCAGCAGGGGTAATGAATGGAGCACTGACAACCGAGGGAGTGGTCACAATGACTATCGACGGAACGATTCTCACACTCGCGGGAATTATCAGCATGATCAGCAGAATCAAGGGTATGGGGCGCCGCTGCCACGTCTTGCCCGACCACCCGCCTTTGCACCAACTGCCCCAGCAAGGGATAAGCAGGAGCTGAAGTTGGCTATTGGGGTGTTTCGAGGGCAATATGCCACAGCCGGCGTGGGTGATCAGATTGCGCTCATTGCAAAATCTGTCCCAAGGAGTGTCATTCCCAGGGATGTGAGGAGAGATGAATACCGGTTTGGGGTCTTGGTCATGACATTCCGGTCATATCATGATAGGGATGCATTTACACGGGAGTGGAGTGCTGGCTATAAAAACTCACCGAGTGAGCAGGAAGGATTGAAGCTCCGGGGTATTGGGGAGGATTTTTAGAGGGGGCTGGGGGTCTCTTGCAGGTCAATGAGGTTGAAATATATCAGCTGGAGTGACACACTGCATGCATATTGAGGCAGGGAAGACCATGTAATTCATGATACCATGGGAGGGGTTTTTTTCCGCTTTTCCCCTCAATAACCAGGACATGAATGATCATAATCGCCCCCCTGTATTAGATATGTGTGTTCCATTATTGTACAACATTATGTAATATTGTACAGTATATGGTAAACTGGTTGTTCGGGAATCGGACCTCGCCAGTATAATTCATATCCTATCCTATCCATAATAAAATATGTGTGGCTTGTGGCCTAACGAGCGAAGTAAAAAAAGGTCCACTTATTGCACCGAGACTGGTTGCTTTCCGATTACGAATGATCCGTGATGTATGGTAAGACATTGATACAATTCGTGGACAAAGGAAGAGCATGGTAGTACACAGCTGTACCTGAAACGATAAGTGTAATGGCCAAAACAAAACACGACGAGAAAGGTCTTTCAAAATCTCATTTGTATGTTCCCTGAGTTCTGATCAGAGGAACTATCAACCATTATTTCCTTCATAGCGCCATGCTTAACCCCTCGACACTCACATTCCACCCAGTTCTCGGAAAGCCTGGTGCCTTTCCCCCTTCTCTTTCCTTCTCGTCACTCCCGTCCCACCCTTGCGCCATCATTGCCGTTGCATAGAGTAGTGCCCCGGATCCAGGGAAGTATGGTCTGTCGCGGAAGGTTGAGTTGAGTTGATAGCAGGGAGCGATAGCAAATGGAGTCACAGAAACCATTGAAAAAAAGGAAAATACAAGTAACGAAGAAATAGGCGACAAGAGTGATGATGAAAGGATGAGTGATGCGGAATGACAGATGTAAACTCGGAAACCCCAAGACACAAGAGACCAGACGAATAACATGAAGAGAGGACTGACGTAGGCACCCTCACCCCGCCTATCGGCATCCCAACATCGTCAAACTGGAATAACGGATGCAGCAGCCACTCGATAGCTTTTTCTGTATCGTTGTTCCGTGCGGCTGACATTGCTAGCATAGGGAAATCCCATCTGCGATGAATACGAGGATGAAGGAGGTTGGTCAGTCTGATATTAGGTATAGAAAAATGTAGAGGTAGAATAAGTAGGAATGTAAAATCAATGAATTGATCGAGTAAGAGCAGCCTGGAGGTGAACCGTTCGACAACGAACAACAAAGGACAGAGCCCTTGGGAATGGTTTAATGGAAGAAATGAAGGGAGGGAGGGAGGAAGTAGAAGAAAGAGATGTAGAGCCGATAGAACTTCATTATTTGAGTGCTTACCCCCAGCAATTACTAAAATTCCACCTTGCCCATACCTCCTCCATTGTCACCTTTGCTATCCCCAGATCGAGGCCTTCCGTAGGCGGAAGCCAACCATGTAATCCCACCAAGGAAGGATGATCATTGATATACGCTGGATCCGTCCAGAAATCAGGTTCAATGCCTTCATAGACGGCATACACCGTAGAAGTACCGTTATTCTGAATTGGGAGAGGAGCGAGGTTATTTTTGACTGTAGTCCAATCGCGTGGAACTTCTTCTCTGAGTTCATTGAACCACGCCTCTGCCAGACCAAGCCCAAACCGCCAATACGCCAATTCAAAAGCAGGGTTCACAGTCACATTCGGGGATGTATCCTCCGAAACGACGTATAACGGCGGACCCAGATCATATACCCCCGTAGACGCATTAAACCATGCGAAGACCGCCATCCAATCCGCTGTCGCCTTCACCACGTCTTTCCATTTCTCCAATGTCGAGAGAGAGGGAAAGGCGCGGTATTCGTATGTGGCGAAGACTAATGGATGGGGCTGTTCCCATATTAAGAGATTGTTGATTTCGCCGGGGGAAGAACGGCCTGAGGGATCAGTCATTTTGGGCCAACGGGCACCAGAGGACCAGCCTTGTTGGATTTGGGAACGGGAAAGAGAGGTAGGGAGGAAGGAAGTGTAGACGTTTGAGGAACGGTGGAGAATATCCCAGTTGGACCACAGCGCCCAGTGGGCAGAGTGCCAGAAGTATTCTTCCATGTGGAATTTGCTAGTGGGAGAAGGTCAGGAAGAATTGGACAATGAGGGTACATTCAGGAGACATACCCATACTAGTTGCATCAGAACATAGGAAGTGCATGAGTATTATACGCACTCGCTCGAACGGTCAGCTTACCCAGCCGTCATTCACTAGACCTGACTAGAAATAGTTAGTCAAGACCACGTTGACAAAACAAAGGAGAAGCGCAATTGCATGACGGAGGTTTTGGTGGTCGGAGAAATGGGAGAGGACAAGTGCTTGGCAACTCAAGAAGAATACATTACCTCTTGCGGTGGATCCTCCCCCGCCTCGTTAACTCTCATCAAATACCTCGAAAGGATGATCCTTCTCTGCAATTCGTCGGCTCTAGAATCTGTTGACCCGGTAATGAGATCGATAAATCCACCATCCATCCAGTATGATTCCCAGGTGGCGATGGATGATTGGACAAGGGAAGCGGAAGAAGGGAGTGAGGAAGGGAGGGTGGAGTTGTATGAGATTACGAGGGAGAGAGAGTGGGTGTCTGAGTGGGGAAGGATTGTGTAGCGGTGAGCGATAGGCGAATCGCGTGTGATGTTGAATTTGGTAGAACTTTCAACCGCGGTATAGAATATCGCGTCAACCATTTGATGTTTAATCTGAGCCTGAATTTCGCTATGGTCCAATAACGTGGTGGTATGGTTATCGAAAAGGGCAGAGCTAAAGTTTCCTACGAACGGAGCACTGAACTTTTGAGAACCATCTCCCCAAGGAAAGTCGAGGAAAATCCCGAGACGAGTAAAGGCGTTACTCGTATTGGGAAATAGGAGAGGAGAGGAGACTGTGACTGTGATTGCAGATATATCCTGCGCCGAAGTAGTGGTCACGTTAATGGTCGTATCCTCGTAAGTAAATTCGCTTGACATGATTCCCGTCCATAAGTCCAACGTTTGGTGAACGTCGCTGAGATCACTTTCCGAAACGTTCTGGATTAAGCCTGTTTGCGCGTCCAGAAAAACCAGTCCGACAATTCCCAAATTCACCCGATTGGGATTCGCAGTCAACCACTGCTCAATCTCCGGATCTCCACCAAAATCATATTGTACCAATCTCCCATGATTGTACCACGATTCGCCTTTGTAATTGTATACATCCTCGATAGTGCGGTTTGGTGGAAGTGAGTCGTTTTTCCAGCCCCAGGAAGACATGGTAGCAAAGGGAAGGAAAGTTTGTAGCGAGGTCACATCGGCGCCGAATGCAAAGTTGCCGTTACCGACTTGCATGGGTGTTGTTGGGTTGGACGCATTTCGAGTGGGATTGTAGCGGGTTACGAGGGAGTGTCGGTCGATAGCGGCGTTGGAGGTAAGAAATATCGAGCAGAGTAGGAAGAGGCAATATATATTGTTTGACTCTGTAGGGAACATGGTAGGAGGTTGTTGAGGATTTGGCCATGACCAGTTCAGTTATGTATCGCAGTAGGTGTCGTTGGAGTTTGCCTACGACTATGTCAGAATATAAAAGATGGATCATGGGGTATATGTAGAACGCGTCTGACCATTGTGACTATCGTCTTCTGAAGTCTCCGGACCGTCATAACATCAACAGAAATCCGTATGCAGTGAAATCCTTCTAGTTATTTGACTTGAATGAGAAATTTAGAACTTTTGTGAAGAAAAACTTACCCTTCATCATGGAGCGAATGGATACTAGGGTGAAATTGAACCTGTAGCGAGTTTCCAGGTTATGAAACGTAAAATTTTGACTCGGATGTCAGTGAGGCGTAACGCGTAGAGAGTAAGACCCAGGTGAGACCGATGCTGATGAGATTTTTGTACGGAATGCATCGGGCCGACCAAGTATAGATGTAAGGTGTTACTTGCGACATCATCCTGTATGTTCATGATCCCTGTTGTTCTGTACAACATCCGAGCCCATATGAGACTGTCCTTCTGTAGGGAGCTTATATAAATTATATTTGAGCGTGAAGGGGTGAATAAAATGAGCACTACTCGCGTCACTGTCAAGTTGTCGTTCTAGGCCCATCATAGGCACTCCTACAGCACCTGGAATTTCAACTCCAACAGTTGCAAAATAGGTCTGTGAAGTAGCAACAATCAATATTGATGCTATACCTTGTGTTGGGAGTACAGAGAAGATGTCATAAGTATAAGGCAACCTTTCGGAGGAAAAATGTGTCAGTCACATACCACAATCTGCGTGAAACCACAATGTGTTATGAAAAACACTCAGGAAACTCCCGAAAAACTGAAAGCCTGCTACAGGATAAAAAATATCGGAGAGAGAACGAAAGACTCTAAACTTCGGACTGTGTTAGTATATTTATAATAGAGAACTTATGCGCAAAGTGACGCCCTGAAGGAATTTGGGAAAAATCACATTAACATTGTCCTACATTATTACACCGGTTATACCACCATACATAGCACTTGGCTCTTTATTCCTTCGCTCCGCTGATATAGTAGAATTGTGGTCTACTTCGGATTGAGCGTGTTCTTCAGCTCTAGCCTTCAGCTGTTCTGCGAGTCTCTCAGTCCTTGCCCTTGACTCTTCCTTTTTCCGGCGCTTCTCTTCGGCCTTCAGGGCCTTGTTGTCCAAGGGCAGTTGGGGAGCCTCACTAGACATCGAAGAAGGCAGGGAGAAACGTTTTTCTTTTTCTTTTTTCCTGAAGAGGGAAAACCGACGTCTTATTGTAGATGGTGACGCAAGACACGGTGAAGACGACGGAGATTCGGGAGAATTTAGGGACGATGTGGGACTGAGGGTATCGGAGATAGAAAGAGACAACGGACGCAAGTCCAGCTCACGTTGTTCTTCGGTTATGATATCACTTTCAAGTGTATTATGCACGGGAGTACCGGACGATATGCTATGTCCAGTTGTAGAGTCTGCCAAGGCGTCTGACTGGGGTATAAATAGTACGTCCAGAACCTGCTTGCGACGCGTGTTAACATTTGATGACTCACATACCATCTATGGAACATTGTTCTCTTGTTACAAACCACTATCTCACTATTGTGTTATCAGTCTCACCGTCGTGTTATCAATCCCACCATCGTGTACTATTACTATAGGACTACCAGTAGGATACATCGTATTGTACTTCTTTTCTCTCTCGCTATGTTTAGCTGTAACATGACATCGTCTACCTTGGACTTGTATATAAACCTGTAGTATTCGTCTTGTCGAATAAGCAGTTCTCTCTACTCCTTCATCGTTTGATCTGTGTGATCAACTACAGTGCTGTGTGCACTCTATCTCTTACTGCCATTGCTGCTGAATATAACGTGATTATATTCTAACAGGTTATGGGCCCCGCCCTAACCTAAATAAACAAGAAATACGGTGCATACATTGATTTATGTCATTAAGGACTAACCCTCCTCGCAAAGCCGATAACCGTCCAACCAAGCCAACTGCAGCTTGTGCTCATAGGGAGCATATCTTCGATAAAGACGACGTCAAGGATCGGTATCACGATCCCGACGGCAACAAATACAGAGTTTGCAAAGATCAACCTTGTCCGAATAGATACGACAAAATAACAACTGGTTATATCCCTGGCTTTGCTAGACTTATCGACAGAAAGCAAGAAGACCTTATACTTGGACGAGGAGCACCCCCAGAGCAGGTCGCATCATCATCATCCCAGAAACCAGAGGGTACGCCAGAAGCAGCACCAGCTCCAGAACCAGAATATCCTGTATTCCCACCACCACCTAGCCCAGTACTAGACCGACCCTCATCACCAATATCTTCACTACCAAGATCTTCACCACCTCCACCAGATCCGGAAGACCCAGATCCAGGAGCAGAAGTATCAGATCCAGAAAGTGACGACGACGACGATATGTCTAAAGTATTCAAAGCCTTTGACAAGGTATCTACGCTTAAAAGTGATGGATCTAACTGGGACACGTGGAAGAATCGAGTGGAGCTAGCCACCCGATCAATTGGATTTTCAGATCACCTCACATCTAATCCAAAAGATAACACTGAAGCATGGGAAGCCAAGAAAGACGATGATGGAAATTTATTAAATGCCATTGTGGGCCGCCTATCAGACCAGATCTATAGGCGATACAAGAATTACGAAAACGTGTTTGATCTATGGAAAAATCTGCTGAGTGATTTTGATTCGAAAAGTGCTCTCACTGAAGCGCACTTACAACAACAGCTTCATTCCATGCACTGCCATGAACCGTCAAAGGTTAATGAGCATTTGGATAAATTGTTGGAAATCAGGGACAGTTTGGAGGCGCGGAAAATCACCATTCCCGAGGAAATGTTCAATAACACAATCATTGCTTCCATCCCAAACATATTCAAACCAACAATTAACGCATTAGTAGTGGTTGCAGCAAGGACTTCAGTCCCGCTGACCACAAGGGAGCTAGTTTCGACGATACGTGCTGAAGCATCTGGTCATACCCGAGGACAGTCTGGAAAGAAGGAATCTGCAAACTATGCCGGTGGAAATTCCAACCGCGGCAGGGGTGGATTTAACCGAAATCGTGGAAACTTCAGAGGCCAGTCCAGGGGCAGAGGAAATGGTAATAGAGGAGGAGGTCAAAGTCGACCAAACTCGAACAATTCCACATGCTACAATTGCGGTGGAAAAGGGCATTTCGCTAATAAATGCAGTTCGCCGAAGCGACAACAGGCCAACGAGGCCCAAGAGAGTTCTCAGAAGAAGGAGAAAAACCAACCATCTGGGAGCGGCAGTAATAATTGGAGATCAAAGAATAAAGAAGTGGGATCCTCAGCCACCATTGAAGAAGTACCCGAGTCATCGTGGGCAGCCGTGGAAGTTACCACAACTACGTCACAGGAAATATTTAATTTCTCTGAAATCGCTAGTAATTACGAGACAGCTTTCGTAGCATCTCACAGCAGCGGAGCAATTCTGTTTGATTCAGGATGCTCATCCCACATGACGCCACTTCAGGACAAACTTCGCAACACGCGGAGTGTCCCTACCCGAATTATCCAGGCAGCTAATGCCGAGACCTTCACATCCAACACTGCCGGAAATCTCCAGATCGATCTTCCAATCAACGAGGATGGAATTTCGAAATCGCTTACACTCCAAAACACTCTCCTATGCCCCAACACACCTAACACACTTGTATCATTGGGTAAACTCGACGATGCAGGATATGTGATGGTAATTAAAGATGGAACTCTTAAAATCATCAATAGACAGGGAGAGACGATTGGAATTGTTCCCAAGACAAATGGTCTCTACCAGATTCCGAGCGCAGAATATGCCTATGCCGGGAAGGCAACCAGGATGGTTTCGCTTTATGAAGCACACTGCATCGCTGGCCACCAGAACTATGCTTATGTCAAACATATGTTCAAATCAAACCAGGTTCACGGGATCAAGTTAGATCCTAAGCAGATGGAAGAACCCGAATGCCGAACTTGCATGCTTGCTAAAGCTGCCAGATCTCCGATCTCCAAAATTCGAACATCCCCGAGAGCGGAGAAATTCGGTGATGTATTTCACATGGATGTATGGGGACCAGCTTCTGTCCAGACGCTAAATCATTATGTCTACGCATTGACAGTCATCGACGAAGCCACCAGTTGGTTGGAGGAACCGTTAATGAAGGGCAAAGATGAGGCTTTCGCTCAATACGTAATACTCCAAACCGGACTCCAAACGCAATATGGCGTAACAGTCAAGAAACTCCACTCTGATCGAGGGGGAGAATTTCTCAGTGGTGAATTCACAGCATACCTGGAACGATTAGGCACTAAACGTAGCCTTACGGTACATGACACTCCGGAACACAACGGCATAGCAGAACGCAGCCACAGGACGCTACTCAATGGAGTACGCAGCCTCATGATATCATCTGGATTACCGAAATGGCTTTGGGGATTTATGATGGGGTACACAGTGTATGTATGGAACAGGACACCAAAGAAGGCAAATGGTATGATTTCTCCATGGGAGAAACGATTTGGCACAATCCCCGACATTTCCAACTTCCACATCTTTGGAAGCACGGTCTATGTTAAACGTGAAAAGGAGCCTGGGAAGCTTGACGCTCAAGCACAGGAAGGACGATGGGTAGGCATTGAGCCAGAGTCTAATGGTTACTTCATCTATTGGCCAGATCGCCACACAGTCTCAACTGAACGTAATGTGCAATTCTCTGATAGGCAGATCCAACCCGTTGAGGGGGAGGATCAGGATTTGGGAAATCTGGAAACATCGGTCACCGAGTCGGAACAGCCTATCATACCAGTACCGGAGGAAATAGCTGAACCCATCAACCCAGATATAATCACAGGAAAACGTGTCAGGAAGCCGACCAAGAAAATCCAGGACATCATCAATGGACTTGGAGAGCCGAACCGAGAGCTCAGGCATCTTACAGCATCACTTGGTCAAGTAACAGGTGAAATCATCGCTGACCCCACATCAGTTGCAGAAGCAATGCGACGTCCCGATTGGTCTCAATGGCGGGAAGCCATGAATGAGGAAATCCGTAGATTACAACAGCGCGGGACATATGATATTGTCATTCCACCTGATGATGCCAACATCCTCACATCAAAATGGGTATTCAGGACGAAGCGAGACGAACAAGGAAAAGTCACAGGTCACAGAGCCAGACTAGTGGTACGAGGTTTTAACCAGATACCAGACGTTGACTACTTCCCAGATGAGACGTTCGCATCAGTCACAAAGCTAGCAGCAGCTCGAGCCATCCTCAGCACAGGAGCTGAACAGAACATGTTCATCCACCAGATGGATGTCAAATCGGCATACCTATATGGCAAACTGGACGACAATGAACAAATCTACATGAAGGCACCGCCAGGCGTCGACATTGAAGTTAAAGCAGGACAAGTGCTTAAACTCAAGCTCGCCCTCTATGGACTTAAACAAGCCGGTCGCCGTTGGTACATGAGATTCAGGGAGATCATGACATCAGTCGGTCTCACCAGGTCAAATTTCGATCATGCTGTATTCTATCGAACTGACCCTTTTTGTATCATATTCATCCACGTCGATGATATGACTATGCTTACCAAGACCATGGCTGTAATGGACACTCTAAAGAAGAAGATCAGGGACCAGATCGAAGTTGTCGATTCTGGAGAGATTCACTGGTTACTAGGGATTGAGATCCGCCGATCTCTACATACACGGTCCATTCATTTATCCCAAAGGGCATATATTGACGCAATCCTATCTCGATATGGATTTGCAGATGTCAAACCCCTTTCCATCCCATTCGATCCACACATACATCTTACCAAGGACCAGATGCCAACTACCGTCGAGGATATCACATACATGCGCGACAAGCCCTACAGAGAAGCTGTTGGCGCCCTACAATACTTATCAGTAGCAACTCGACCTGACATCACTTATGCAGTCGGCATACTGGCAAAGTTTTTGCAGAACCCCGGAATTACTCACTGGAATGCTGTAAAGCGTGTTTATGCATATCTCAAATACACCCGAGATCTATGGCTCACATTTGGAGGAACACAAGCAGAAATTGAAGGATACACGGACGCTGACGGAATGTCCCAGGAGGATAGACATGCTATCTCAGGATACGTTTTCATGCTCAACGGAGGAGCAGTGTCATGGTCATCCAAGCGACAAGATACCATCTCATTATCAACCACGGAAGCTGAGTATATTGCTTTAACTCACGCTGCAAAGGAAGCAATTTGGTTTAGGAATCTCTTATCGGAACTATTTGGCCCTATCACAAAACCAATCATTCTCAACGCCGACAACCAATCTGCCATCGCTCTTGCTAAAGATGATCGCTTCCATGCCCGAACCAAACACATTGATATTCGATACCACTTCATCCGATATGTCATTGAAGAAGGAAAGATTCGCCTTGTTTACTGCCCTACGGAGGACATGACTGCAGACATCTTTACAAAGGCGCTTCCATCTCTTAAGGCCAAACACTTCGCTGCGTCCATGGGACTAACAAAGGTTTGAGGGGGAGTGTTAACATTTGATGACTCACATACCATCTATGGAACATTGTTCTCTTGTTACAAACCACTATCTCACTATTGTGTTATCAGTCTCACCGTCGTGTTATCAATCCCACCATCGTGTACTATTACTATAGGACTACCAGTAGGATACATCGTATTGTACTTCTTTTCTCTCTCGCTATGTTTAGCTGTAACATGACATCGTCTACCTTGGACTTGTATATAAACCTGTAGTATTCGTCTTGTCGAATAAGCAGTTCTCTCTACTCCTTCATCGTTTGATCTGTGTGATCAACTACAGTGCTGTGTGCACTCTATCTCTTACTGCCATTGCTGCTGAATATAACGTGATTATATTCTAACAACGCGATGAAGCGGAGGGAGCACCTGTTCTGTCTCGATAAATCTCAGGAAGAGGCACCGGAAGGGGGCTGACTGTTTTCTCATGGAATAACAGTGGCGCAGTTGATCCTGATGCCACCGCAACAGCTGGAATAGGAGGAAGAGGTCGGACTCTAGGCCTGCGCGAAGCCTGATCGTATTTAATCAAGTTATTCTGAGATGCTATGGAAACGGACGTCGGCGAGGTAGAACTCCCATCTTGTGAATAAGGCGGGGGTGGAAGCTCATCCGTAATCGAACTTCTGCTTTCTGAAAATTGTCGTCCATAGTTTCGAAGCGTTTCAAGGGGAAACTCCTCTTGGAACTCGCATTCACCGCGTAGATATCCTGCAGCCAGACCACATATGCGCATATACCTGTCACATATCAGATCCTTCAGCATAGCGTAATAACGAACGAAAGTAATTAAAGAAAGATCAGAAGGTCTCTCACCAGTCGGCCGGGATACTATAACCGTCCTCGTCCAAAGGCAATAGCGGGCTGTCGTGAGATACTGGGAGTAACAGTCTGCTTTCCACAGCAGGCATCAAGGCCGTTCCTTCATCGTATCTATCATTGAATTAGACCGTCGACCAATAGAATCACTGAGTTGGATTCTTACTCGTCCCATG
Organism: Lentinula edodes; assembly: GCF_021015755.1. Classification (NCBI taxonomy): domain Eukaryota; kingdom Fungi; phylum Basidiomycota; class Agaricomycetes; order Agaricales; family Omphalotaceae; genus Lentinula; species Lentinula edodes. The sequence goes on from NW_025764347.1 coordinate 240,668, forward strand.
TAGCACCATAAATGATTGTTGCACCATTCTTGAGTGCATTATAAATTTGTCGCCACAAGAAATGACCCCCCTCGCGTTTAATATTGTTGAAGGCCCATTTACCTCCCGACATGTTGTAGCCCTATTTGTCACGAGGGTGCGTTAGTTCAGGACAGATAATTTATGGAGGGGATTACTGACTGAACCTCCTGGTAGTACTACGGGAATATAATCGACGTGGCGGAAGGGTCCTGGCCGGATTTGATTCGTAGCAGTTATCAACTCTACATCTGCCTTCATAATCTCGTTCGAATATTGAGTCGCATCGTCTTCATTCCTATACCGACCAACAGTCCAAGGAGATATAGCGTCAAAAGACTCCAGCCATAGATTTAGGAATGCGGGATTGTGATCAGAATCTCCATCAGCTGTCCGCCAGTGGGTTGGAACTCCTAAGAAAGATCAGGCTCGCGCTTCGAGGACTAGATCAAGGAATGAAGAAGCCAACCTGCGATGATATACACGCCACCAGGAGTAGACTCCCGAAAGAACGATACGATAGCTCTTATAGGATAGGATAGGATAGGATAGTTAAATTATACTGGCGAGGTCCGATTCCCGAACGACCAGTTTACCATACTGTACAATCTCTACTTAGATTACAGTATTGGAACACACATTTCTAATACGGGGGGGCGATAATGCCACTCTCACACTTGATGAGGAAAAAGCAGGAAAAAAACCTCGTGAGACGTGCACGGTCTTCCCCGTCTCGACAATGCATGCAAGCAACCTTTGCATCAAGATGGGACAAAGATTTCAACCTCATATACAACTTCTAAAACATCATATGCCAACTTTGCAAATAATTCCGTGATTCTTGTATCAGCCAATAAGGTGCGGAATAGCATCCATGCATCTGGATAGAATTTTGCATATTGTGGAAGTCCCAGGATTACTTTCTGCATGAAAGTCTCCCTTAATTTGATCAATTCAAGACTGCCCTTACATTCAAATAAAACATGGGCAGGATCCTCGACTGAGCCTTTACAAAGACGGCACAACCGGTGCTCTCTGATTATTCGAGGTCTGTTTCTCTCATCCCAGCGCAACCGTTCCACCGCAAGCTGGTGATTACCAGTCACAATGTGGATCAGTGCTTTCCGATGTGAACCTGTTGGGACATTCAAATAGTGTCGAAAAGTCAGAGGTTTAAAGACCATCTTTTTCTGTTTCCGGTCATACTCCGTTCGTTCTTTCAGAGTGTCCATTGTTCTGGGACAAGATATCACAGCCTTTTGCAGAGTCTTCTCCATGGAATTTTGAATGCCAGTGATTAGATCATTCAGGTATGCAGTAGTGATATCCTCAAACTCTGGAATGTTCCAAGTGAATGGTATTGGCAGGTTGTCAAGTACTCTGCATGCCTCCAAAATTATTGATGTGTGTCCATTTTGAGCCAAAGAGTAAGCTTCTCTGAATGCTTTCCATGCGAGATGATGATGTGGTAAATTGACCAGGTACTGCATGTTCTTGAAGAAAAGAATGATTCTTCGATAGCGGATTGGCATCACTCCCGTTTCGGTGAACAGAATCTGGGTTGATGATCGTTTTTGTAAAGAGAGAACCCTCCGTAAGAAATAATGTTGTACTTCCTCTAATTGGTCTCTATGAGATGCAACCACATCCATACTGAACTCGGCACCACTTTTCAAATATGGGTCAATTCTAGCCCAGTACATAGTAATCATATCCTTTATTGGCATGTCACTGCCTACAAAAGCCTTAGCATGAAGGACTGCACCTGCAGCATTCTTAGCCTTATCTGCGAGTACCTGATAGTTGTCTTTGTATATGCTTCCTCGACCAGTCTGATGATGTACCCCAATATATTTCAGTTTCTTCTTCTTTTGCAAAGGTTTGTCATGTAGCATGAAAACAGTGTCAGTGACAACTTCCTTTCCAAATACTGCAATCATACATTTAGGCACAGATACTTCAAAACCTGTGAAGGATGCATATGCTTCAAATTGTCTAAGCTTAGATTGAATGCTAGATGGTGTTGTCCCAGCCATTCCTGTGTCATCTGCTTGCAACATGTGGTTGACATACATATCATGAAGAACCACATCTGTTGGGTGTTCCGTCACTTTAAAATCTGCAACAACCAGATTAAACAATTATCTGGGTCATGTCGGGTTTTGGAAAATCCAAATCCTACATAGGCCAGGGATTGAGCGACCGACGAGTAGCACACGGGGATCCATGTAACTTACCCCATAAGCAGACCACTGGTTTGCCTCGCTCCTGAAGATAATTTGGACTGTCCAATATGCATCGCTCGCGAATGAGATGCAGCCAATCATGCTCGAGAATTTGTTGTATGCGATTGGGTTGGACTCCAGACACATCATATCTGATGGAGTTTATTATTCATTCAGTCAAATCATTGAAGCTTGTGTTATAAACGGACGTGATGGAAAACACTCTGCCCTCAGCTTCAGCGGCTAGCCTCACATTATCACCAATTTTGTCTCTCCAATCCAGAATAGCTTTGTGATCTGGATTCAATGGATCGCATTGCCCTGCAAAGCGTTGGAGAAATACACCGTCGATACCATGGCACGCCATCCAATTGAAATGCCTGATGTCCGAACTATGAGTACTTTCCCGTAGATAACTAAGCACCCACCTCTGAACAGTTTTAGGGTTGCAAGAAGAGAATAGAAACGCTTGGCTTCCGGATTTATGCTTGATGCCCGGAACAGGAAACAGTTCCGAGGGCGGATATCGAGACATGTCGGGCCAAAGATCTGTAGCAAGTTTATCGCCACCACCCTCTTCGTCGCACTTCGTTAACCAGTGTGACCAATCATGGCCTTTTATCGTTGGAGTCAGATACGCGTTGACATCTACCAGAATTTTAACACATACCGAGTCCTGCACCATCTCCTCGACAAGTGAACCTTTGTACAAAACCTCAGAAAACTCCTCACGATAAACACCTCGCTAGCGTACCAGCCCTGATAACCGACCAAAAACTTGCGCTGTATGGTGGTAGTATCGACTCTAAATGGTAAAAACTTGAGCACCTTGCTCTTTCAGCGAGGCAATGGATCGACCTTTGGAAATTGTCGGGTCCATGTTGCAGTGTACTCTGGGACACTCGGTTCATAGAAAAATTCCTTCAGTGCAAGAACCGAAGAGGTACCGATGAAAGCTGTCTGACGTCTGCAGCAGGTCTGCAGGGTCCATCTATGTAGATGAACGTACATTATGTAAATCGGGCGCTGACGGCCTCGAGGTCATGCTGCCACAGTGCGTGCGCGATGCATTCGAAGAATATTTATTCTTTGCTTTTGTCCTCCAAACTTCCCTGATCAACAAGATAGCCCGAATGTATCCCAACCAATCCACACATTTGAGAGTGTTCCGCCCATATTATCGATTGGATAGAGTGATTTCTTCAAGCTTGTAAACTGAGATCGATTCTGCGAGGTTCTGCGGTATTGCCGGTGCTGAAAATGCTCAAAGAGGCTTATACTCTAGAGTGGTAATAGGATAGCTTCAACTTCGTGAGAGTTTTCGATCCGAAGATCCTCATCAGATCTGAAACCAAAGGCATTTCGACGCAGTACTGTGCAACTTCTCAAACGGTATCCACAGGCCATCTCTGGCCATGTTCAAGGAACTGTACCGAAATTTGCCTTTACATGCCACACCGGTCGAGTACAGATATGATTTCAATCTGTACAGTAACTTTTAAACGATGAGGGTTCTGTTGTCCAATGAGTAAACCACGAATGCCATTTAAAGATATACCGATAAACAGAGCGTCCAAGTTCTTAGCCCATTTGTAATGCACACTATGCAACCCAGCACATCCACGACATCCAAGTGACCAGGACTGCTACCATACTCCATGTATACTCACCTCGTTGCCAACCCTTGTGATTACTCCAGGCGTTGTTCGGTATGAAAGTCGGCGCGTGACCCGCTGCCACACTAACGGTGGCCAGTGTTTGAGTTGGTCCACCGGCGGCAGGAACGCCAGCAGCGGTGTTCGTCGCAGGCCCGCTAGTCTCCACCGTGTCAGCGCCAATGTAGAACTGACCAAGATCATTGAGAGAGCCATTGTTATTCAGCATGTCTTGTAAAATGATAGTGTGTCAATTAGTCCAAGTCGTCAGGTTGTGAGATCACCTACTGTATGCGGAGCCATTTTCTGGTCTCTGTTATTGACACAAATATTTTAGCAGGAGTTGCACTGGGGAAAAAAAGGTGGGAACTTACAAAGTATCCAAACCATGCATATCTCTCAACAAAGTCCAGGCCGTCCATGAAAACCGTTGTCTGATTGATAAAGTCCATTACCTCTGCGGGACATGACATGGGTTAAGTGATTGAATTGAACTCGAACGGACAGACCTACCTGTATCATTCAAAGACGTATCTGCGTACTCCGTTACCCAAATGGTTTTGTTACCGAATTCACCGTACATCTGATACAAGTAATCATAGAAACCTCCAGTACCTTCGCCATACCTCGTGACAGAGGGATTGCAGATCAGCTTTTATTGCAAGATGAAGATGTTCGAGGTGAATGCTCACCAATGGATTGGAAGGAAATCAAAGCTACAATTACCACAAGCGGAAAAGAATGTTGTCAACCAAGGGAACCCGGTCCCGCCGCTACTGACCGCTGGTGCACCAATCTTGATTCCAGGTATGTCAGTCCTTAATGGCTCAATATATTGCATCCATAATTGCGCGGCGGTTTTGGGATCGATATTGGATTGTTGGTTGAAGTCGGGTTCATTGAAGGTCTGAAAGACAGTCATGGTGAGTTGCGGCAAAATCAAAATCACTGGTCCCGCTCACCAAGAGAACGTTCGTTCCCTGGGCCTTAACCGCCGCACTAATATTCTCAATCCCACCTGAGCCCCACTGCATCGGCACATATTCTATGCCAGATTGCGCCAAATTCGTCGGAGGGGTCAGCCCCCAGTCATACTGCCACGAAATGACGCTCTTGGTCTGATTAACATTTAAGATGTCCGGGATGTTATCGGTGGAAGGATAAGAGAGTCCGCGTTTGGTATTTTTACCGGTGCTACTAGTAGTGGTACTGGCAGCAGAGGAAGATGTAGCCGAGGACGTTGCGGAGGAGGAGACAGACCCAGACGCGGGAGAAGCGGTTATGAAGTGAGGTAGGAAACAAGCAAATAAATAAATAAGAATAGAGGTGTGCATGATGTTGATGTTCTCGTTAACGAAAGATAACGGATAGAAGCAAGAGCACCAGTTAGTGAGCGAGTGGAGGACGAATTATAAGCAAGGTCGAGCCAAGCTATCTAGACGTAAGTTGGAAGGCTTTGAGCGGAGAAGAAGGGAAAGAAAGCCAGTACTAGTGGACGACCGAAGGGAGGGGAAGGTCAAATCAAACAGGCAGGGGGCGATGCTGATTATAAGAACGTCTGCTGTAAGACAGCAGTTACGAATACACCGAGGTATACGTTCCTATCTCGGTCCATTTTCGTTTTACGGCCTGTTCTGACAGGAACATTTCGATTTTTCAGGAGACGGATAGGCCTTCAAGGGCAAACATTCAAAGTTTTGGGCGTGCCTTGAGTCCTTGCTTCTCCAACCTGCCTATCAGTATTCTTTCTCCGACTCCGAGCCTCTCCGAGAACCAGAAATGTATACTGTTGACCATCGTAATTGGGTAGACACTGAAGGACCAATGTCAGAAGATGAATGAGCTCTATCACCGCAGGCACGTACAGGGCACGTATCAATTTTTGTGAACATATATATAGCTTTCGGGAGGTGAAAGATACAGCAAGTTCAACTCAGACGGGCGTAATGCACATCTATTAGGTTGATAGAGAGTGATCAACAAAAAAGCAATGATTGAAAGGACCCTGGCCCTGGGTCCGGATATCATTACCGGCGGTTGGCATACACGGTCTCGTGATTGTGAGCCGTATGAGTATCGGACGACTTTCAATTTGAGTTTCCCACTGGGCACACCGCTCTTGATTCTTGAAGTCGTCCACGATGGCCTCATCTCCACCCACCATATTCACCGCAACATCTTTATTCTCTCTTCTCGGAGTCATAGTGGTCGGCATAGCTGCTCATATAGGGTCTAAACTTCTCCTTCCTAAAAATGCAAGTACCAAAGATCGGTTCACGTTCATATGGCTGGTGGGTGTCTTTTCTCATGTTATCATGTATGTTTTGTCTTTACCTTTGTTCTTCGATTGGATTCCGTCATTTATGAAATGACCAACCCCTTGCTTGCAGGCTTTCGATGCGATGATTCACTTCTCCTTCGAGGGATCGTTCCTGTACCTTTCTGTATTGGGCAGGCAAGTCAATACGAGTACGGGGCCTTTCGCGGAGATGTGTACGTTCTTTTCGAGTGCCTTCATGCTGATGTCCGTCTACTAATTTTTATATCAATCCCAAAACCTAAACTTTCCTCATGGACACCACACATCTCCGAATATCTCCCATACCTGCCTGCTATTTGCTTTGTTGACGAGAATAGGGCGAGAATACGCTGCGGCTGACTTACGCTGGGGGAACGCTGATCCTGGAATCGTATCGCTTGAACTCTTGACCGTTCTTGGAGCTGGGCCTATCTGCTGTTACATTCTGAAGCAACTGGTCAATGATGATCCGGCGAGACATTTTTGGATTGTGGTTTTGAGCACTGCTGAGCTCTACGGAGGGTGCGTTATGCTGCCAGTTCAGTTGCTTGTTGCTTTTTGACATGTGTACATGTAGGTGGATGACATTCTGTCCCGAGTGGTTGACCGGTAGCCCAAACCTGGACACCTCGAACTGGCTGTACCTTTGGGTTTACCTTGTTGTGAGCTATCGAACTTAGCCCAACGTACAATGTATTATACTGACTCTCTTTGCACCTAGTTCATGAACGTAATGTGAGTAGCGTCCTCTTTTCTATTTACTCCTCTTCTCACCATTGTCACGTATCAGTTGGGTCGGCATCCCCATCTGGCTCATGTATGACTCTTATCATTACATTGCCCAAGCAGTGCGCCTTAACCGCGCATCTATCAAGTCTAAAACTGCATAATGAACTGGAAAAGTCTTCAATTCGTTCGAATTAGCCTTATTCGACCGCAAAAATAGGATAATGGAGACACTCATGCTGCTATCTATCGAAAGATTTGTCGAGTATTTCATGCTGCATCTATCAAAGGATTTGTCGGCGTTTCTAAATAGCACACATTTCTTATCAACCAAGTACTCTTTCTCTCATGACCTCATATCGATTGACCAAATGGGCACTACCCGAATATTGATTATGACGAGTGTACTATGAACAAAAAAGATGCAAAAGCGACAAAGCTAAGTAGCGAGAGTAACGAGCTGTGAATTAATTGGGGCTTTTATGTGTATATGATGTCCGAGGCATATGCAAGTTCGTCAAACAAGAACAAGTCTGATCACGGTTTATGAAGAATAAGGCGGCGACACAAATCGAGCGTGTCAAGGAAAGTCGTTGTCTCATATTGCTCATGCCTGAGCAGCCTGGATTGTGAGCCTGTTCGAAATGTTTCCCGAGTCGCCGAGCACTGAAAATCCATAAATCAGCACTCTGAAAACCATAAAGGTTTTAGAAACGTACAACAAAGAACATAGCTGTCCCGAGTGGTCAAGTTTCTCGAAGGATCGAGTGTGAAGTAAGCGATTCCATCGGTGAGGGGGAAACCACAAGCGAGAGGTTTTCCTAGATAGAATAAATATATTAGTATGTTTTGATATCGAGCCCGATTAAGTGAACATACTCCAGTCGAGGTGCTCATCTGAGCTGGTATCGTTATCGTCGAGATATCCAAGCATAATGATTCCAGTGTTGTTTCTTGCATCTTCAGGGATATTATCCGTTTCTAATCACCGCAAAGATTAGGCGAGTAAGGGCGAGTATCAATGAGCGTTTCAGAAACTTACCCCAAGTCATCTGAAGGTATACCGTCAGTTAGTCCGATTTAAAATACAAGAAAGACCTACATTGTACACAGTGTTTCCTGACTGCCAGACAATGTCTTCGCCTAGAGGATACGTAATGGTAGGCGACCACACAACTTCTTCTTCTCGAGAAGCCAGTATGGGCGAGGAATAGACGAGGTGCGAAAGGGAGACAAGGAAGAAAGTGAAAACGGTGGAGAATTTCATATTGATTTTAGGCGACAATGCAGTTACGACGAAGAGAAATTATTTGAGAAAGTGCAGTAGAATTTCCGATATGCTGAAAGATGCAATGGTCGTGAGTATCGAGCGTTGAAAGTTGGAGTATGTGTTGAAAAGCTGTGGAGAGTGAAACAGGTTTTTATACAACTTAGGGCCATGTTTGTTTGGCTCTCGAGAAGCTCCTCTAGATCGGAAATTTACTTCACCTTTACACCTAAATTGGACTCTAGAAGAGTCTATAAGGTTAGAGACCCTTAATACGCGTAAATGCAGCGGCATTTGGCTGTCCGCCTGTTGCAGTTTCAAGTTCTCGCCCTTCGCATAGTAATAAACCGGTGACCGCTATCGATTCTTCTTCGCTGACTCTAATTCCCGATTTGCGGATATTTCCCTCTCAAAAACAAGATAGCCTAAGAGTAATCATCGTTACTCCTGAGTCTTGCCCCTTGGTTCTCTTTGCCAGGATTGCGTATCGAAAATATTGAGCCTCGAGATGAAAGTGGGAACGAGTTTGAGCTTTTTCCCAATATAGCAACTTAAATTCCAATTCCGGAAATCCGAAATACCAGTACAGCTGTTTAGCTCCGGTAGCTTTCGTACTCATCAAATTCTATGTACATACCCCTGTTATTAACCACATATGAAACTCTATCAAGACTTGAAATTTGCGGAGCCAACTTTCATTTAACTCATACTCAAGTTCATCTCAAGCTTGAAGTTGCTCCACCCGCATTGTACCAAGAGGAACGTAAGATCGTAACGCGGGCTTGGAAACTTGAAGTCGTTCATAGGCCGGACTGGGGTAGACCTTGTACAAGAAATATCATTTTCGGGACATATTCAGGACAGAGTGTACTACAGAATCTATCGCGCTAAAAGCACTATCAAGCGGCATCGGTATTCGGAGGGTCAGACGCAGAATCACTCGAGGAATCGGTGGGGGTACTCGAAGTATCGGAAGAGTTATTACTTGCCGCACCACCGGAGCCAGATTGAATCATGAATTCCGGACTGCGATTGCCCGAATCACCCATCACTACAAGGGAATAGGACTAAGACACGGGGTCGGAGGATGGAAAGGAAATAAGCGGACTCACAGACAATGATATAACGCCCGGTCGGAACGTCGGGAACTTCTATGGTCGCCTTGCCTAGGGTGAGATTGACGTATGATGCCAAAGGATGCTCTGAAGCGAAGAGATAAATGAGTGGAGATACGGACAAGAGAAAGTTCTAACGAAGATCAAGGTTCTCGCTCCCATTGTCACTCATATGGCCTAACAATATCGTGCCATTGGGGTTGGTAATCTGAGCGGGCGCGCCAGTGGTGATCCTATAACAAAAATCCATCACCATCTATTTGAGTACACGATCAGCACATGTACAGCTTTGAACATACCACGTAACATCGGCATGGTCATTCACTTTCCAAACAGTGCTGCTATCCGGCGATGTGATATTGGGCGACCATACATCGCGAATCATAAAAGGTAGAGACCTCGCATTGGCCGCGGGCTGAGCGATTGCGTCAATTCCGGATGCCCTCTTCAAAACCGCCGTGGGCGGCAGGGCCAGAGCGTCTGCCGTATTGGTGAAAGCGAGTAAAAGAACAAGCGTCGACGCGGAAGAGAACGAAGAAACTTTGTGGAAAAACATCGTCCAGCGATAATTCCAGTGAGAGTACACAGATAGGGATGATCAAAGTTGAGAGAAGACCTGCTTGCCTTTGACCCTGAGCAGGCTGTCCAGCTAATATACCTCCGGAGCCCGAGCCTGCCGATCATTTATGGGCGGGAACCGGGTTCGTCTCCGGGGAATGATAGAGAATGATCCTGCCTTTTGCTCGACTTTTGGTGAATCGATACGAGTGTATATGCAGCCATAATATACTGTCGATATGCTGCTCATGTTACGCCTTGATGCCATCTTTACAGAGCAGTTTGACTGGACTCACTTTTGGGCAACGATTTTTTCTCACAGCATCACATGTTTTCCACGATACACAAACGCGCCTGTTCAACTCATGCTTGTTCCACGACTGTCATCATGAAAGGCCTTTGTCTTCTAATTTGACTCGTGAACACTGCCTTCGTTTCCTTTATAAAAGCTCTGGTACGTGCTTCTTGACCTGGACCCACATATCACCCTCACTACATATTGTCAGCTTTATTGTATTTCAGGTCCTAAGCTTGACGCCACATTCAACTATACATATTTTGTTTAATCGAACTCACGAATCTTCTCCGGATGACCATTCTTGGGCCAGAACATATTGCCAATTGTCTACTCTGCTGTGCATATCTACTTCCAGTACTCCGACGCAGAAGGCGCCTGATATGAACGAGAGTAGTAACGTGAAGGAGAATATACCATTAAACAAGGAGCGATATAAGGCAATCGAGGCAGAGCACGATAATAAGAAGTACCACACGTCGCATCCTCACAATAATTTGAACCCTCCCATCTTATCCATGGCCTCATCATCCACTACCTCCCCCGCAGAAGAAGCTGGAAATACAATTATGTCCGCCCATTATCTTCTTTCTCCGCTAGAAACGCTGAACGAGTCGTTGAATGACTCGCATGAAGAGCGTATCGGACTTCACGACCTCACCGAGACGTATAACCTCCTTGCTACGAGGATCAAAGAAATTCTGCTTCAAAGTTCAGAACCGGATCAAGCTGCTTCTCCTCTAACGTTACTCGCAGAACGCTCCCATGTTCTGCTTAGTGCTCTCCGGCGAGATGTAAAGCGAGTCTTGATCAACCCCCGCACAACATCCCCGAAGGAGAGAAGCCAGGGGATGGACCTTGATGAAGTACACTATGCTCGCGATTTGGCTCTCCTCGGTCAACAGGCAATCCGCTTAACCTCGGAGTTGTTCGCTTTCCCACAGTTGAATGCCACTATGCATGGTATGATTCATCATTCTATGCACTGAAGCCTGAGTTCTAACGCGTTCACGTCTGTCCATCAGTGAATCAACTTCGCCTCCTACTCAGTGACGTTCTAATTATCCTTTCGGAAACATCGCTTCCGACGCCGCATTCCAAGCGGACATTTGCACTCTTGCGTTGGATTCTTCAGGTCCAGAAGCTTCCGGTCAACGTTCTCTCTCCTCATAATTCGAAAATCATCGCATGCGTGAAGCGTAGTCTAGAAGGAGAGAAAGAACATGTCAATGTCGATGGTCTGAAGGTACGTGTTTTTACCCTTGTTGATGTTCATCTTCAAACACTAATCGACACTATCTTGAGATCCTTGCTGAGCTGCTTCGCAACTATCCCAAACTCTTCTTAGGACCTGCTTGCAATCTTTTCTCCGACGCTCTCCGATTCCTCATATCTGAATCTGAAAGCCTTCGCTCTGCAGCCGCACACACCACCAGTGCTTTTGCATACGCCAAAGTACTCCAGGGCCTTCCTTATTCTCGTACACAGCAAGTCTCTTACGAGCTTTCGCGCACTATCCGCAAATTTTCGATCCGGTATCTTGAAGAGGAAGAGGATCCTTCCTTGCGTAATTTGCTGCAGTCGTCGCTGAACAACTCTCACCTTTCGCCTCATAGCGCTGGTCCACAATGGGCTGCCGTCGTTATAGCCTCTTTCATAGTTCTCATAGACACTCCTCTCTTCAAAAGTGCGACCCTGCCGCAAATAAAGAGCCTCCTCTGGCAAATTACCGATCATTCGAGTGCTACCGTTAGGCTTCTGCATATGCCAGTCTGGAAATGCTTTGTTTGGGCATTCGCACGGATCCCCGTCGATGAAGAAAATTCCAAAAAGGTCCAAACCGTCATTTCACAGGACCTCCGGAATGGCACTGGGGCACTTCTTTTACATGTGATGCTGAACCTGAAAGGAAAGGACATGATGGCGAGGATTCTAGAGGTGGTGGGATGGATGTTTGTTGACAAGCCATCGAGGCTAGATGGTGTGGTTGTACTGTGCCAATTGCTCGGCTCTGCCAGGATGCCTCGTTCTGGCACGAGTGTCATCCCCATCTTACACGAGCAACTGTTCAATGGCGAAATCTTAGGGGCCCACCTAGCTGACCTGATGAAGCACACTGTGACCATCTGCGACTCCACTGTCGTTCGCAAGATTATTCGCGAGCTCACTGTCCAAGAAACGATGGATCATTGGGATAAGCTGTACGATCTGTGGAAACATAGCTTCAAAGTAATCTTACGACGTCCTCTACCAGACATTCGGGTAGGTTGATCATCCTTAGCCCTCGCTCTGTACTTACCTTCCCGTGGTAGAAATCGGTCATCGCAGCATTTGAAACTCTTCTTCGAGCTGATTCCGAATACTGTCAAAGGCAAAGTCAGGTCTCTCCTTCATCAAAAGTTGCTCATATAGTGGGCAATCTTTGTAATGACTTTCCCCACACTACTTCGGACGTGATCATTGAAGTAGAACACATCCGGGTCCTGCGTATGCTATGGCATTCTGTCCAGCGGTTGTTCTCCCGGTCTCAGTTGTTGAAGGAGCCGGGGGATAAGCTACTCACTGCTGTGGTGAAACGCGACTATCAAATCTCTAACATGGTGATTCAGGCCGAGTGGTTGAAGTTATGTCGAGACATTGTGTGCTCCGCTTCCGGTAGTGAAGAACTGGCTGGCGGCTCTATTTTCGACTCGCGGACATGGGTAGCCGTAGCACGCCTATGGGCCGCTATCGACGATGTTTCTGCAGACAGCCTGGTCACATTCCTGAAATTCGTGTTTCCGTGCGTCTTTTTTCTGCCCTACATCCATTTTGATACTCAGCGTCCTTCGATTGCAGTGAACAACTCACCGCTGATGATGCACTTAGCCTCTGGGGGAGGCTTTTACACAAGGCACTGTTCGAGTTTAGGACCCGAGATCGCGCAAATGACTTATGGATAATCTTTGCAGCAGACGACCAGACTCTGTCAGTCCACCCGCTACCATCTTTTCCTTATATGCTCATCTTTCATATTTTAGGGCCCTCGTCTTTCCGCAGCAGTTCCATACATTGATATCGGCCTTTGTCATCCCATGGAACACAGAACAAGCGAAACCAGTGTTACCATTCCTGGACAATCTCTTATGCTCCTTGTATTCTTCCGATTGTTCTCTCGTAATATCCATTCAATATATCGACACAATCCGTGAAATGCTTCTTTCTGTACACGAAAACCAGTTCGTATCATGCTTATCTTCGTTGTGCTGTAGCCTCCGTTGCTGGATAGAAGATCAATCTACTATCGTACCGGACAAAGTGTATTTCCAAAGCGTAGGTAATTGTCTTGTTCAGAATAACTCAGGTTGACAAACTTCCAAATGCAGATATTCCCTTTGTATGAAGACATTCTTCAAAGGCTCCGTAAAGAAGAACCGAATGAAAGGACTCTCGGCCTCTTGTGGAAACTCTTTTTATCTCCCATTGAGCGACCTGTCCCCTCAAAGGAAGCTGTGAAAGCCTTTGAGGTTTTCTGGTTTGCCACGTACCATGGAAAGGATATCTTATTTGAGCCGGAACTCATTGGATACTTGAAAGGCCTGGATATGGCCTTGGGTGTCGGTCTCGCTGCGGGGTTAACTCAAAGTGACGATTCGCAACAAACAGTGAGTCGTGCCGACATTTATCTGATTTATTTTTGTAACAGTACGACTTTTATAGACTGGTTCGCTGGTACCCGAAACTCAGTCTTTGGAACCTGTTCCTCTAACGGGATCGCAGATACTTGAGAAATGGTTCGATACTTTCACTCATGCTGACAAGGCCAACGACCCTAAGATCGTTCCACCGTCATCGTCACCAATTCATGAGCCTGAGATTTCGCCGCCAGGAGGCGCTGCTGAATCAAGCAATCTCATTCCGATGCTAATTGACGACGAAATCCCCGAAAATCAGTCAAACTCAGCTTCGCCTCGCGGGTTCAAGCGAAAACGGCGTCAGGAGGATGAAGAGATTGTAGAAGAGACTCCCGCACCGATCTCCTCTGTTCGTATATCACAACGCGAAGGAGCAGTCCCTGACATTGATGAGCTCAATAACGGCAGTCCGGATCAGCGAACGAAATTAGAAGAAAAATCGAAGTTCAAAGACAAGGGTAAAGGCCGAGCTTTGTCTGCTTCCGAGAAGCAGCTGAAAACACCCACTAAGAGTGGCCAGAAGGCGAGCGAAACCCGATCGTGGATTCGAGAGAGCCAACTCATGACACCCGAACCCTCCGCACCGCCCTCCAGTCATCACGGACATGCAGCCGCTGTATCGGTCTCTCTGGACGAAGACGAAGGAGATGAGGATTACGGAAGTTGGGAGAACGCCGTAGTGTCACCTGAGACGTTCCTCCATATATCTAGAGAGCTAGATGTGGATATGGACGCCCCCGACACCAATATGGTGGAACGAGGTGAGCCAATAACAGCCACCCGCCGCCATTCGAACACTCTTCCTCATCTTTCCTCTTCTTAGATCGGTTCGGTGCAAACGATCATAATGATGATGACGATGCGATTCTCCTCAACAGTCCCTCTATTCGTGCTGCGAAACGACGCAAGCCCAGTCCTAAAACGACTGGGACTACCAACGCTTCCGATAGAGCTCGGGGCAGAGACAGAACGATCTCCGCAAAAGTCTTTCAGTTGCAACAAGCTCTCCAAGCATTCAAGGACGACACGGAGACCCCGGTGGAGGACCTAATTAAGGTCTCCGAGTTGGTACAAGAGTTCGGGTCCAAAGTAAATCACAAGCTATTGGCACGGACTCGGACGGATCGCAACAAATCTTGAAGAATTCTATACATTGCCTAACAGAGCTTCATCTGTCCACTTATGAAGAATAGATACTAGCATGCACTTATTTATTCATAATTATTTACTTACGCGCAATCTGTTGTAGTATTACTATGCTTGCAGGAATCCAAACATTCAAATCTCATATCCCTGTTTTCTCGAGGCTGTACTACGATACCTTTATCTCAAAATGCGCGTTGTTCCCACGGACCTGCAACAGCGCCCACCATGACACTGACAGGAGGTTCTACGTTGTGCTAAACGAGACATACTGACCGACCATAAGCTACGCCTTTCTTGATTCAATTCCTTCATGCTGAACTCTACTGCAACGAAGTCCGCTTCTGCTGTTCCCATTCGGCAGTCGTTTTCAATAGGCCCCTATCTCATACTACCTGACCTCATCCTCGCCGCCATCCTTGCATTGGGTCTAAAATTTCAATTTCGCGTTCTTTTTTTCGCGTTATTCTCTTATGTATGCATTTCCGGTGTCCTATGCACTACGGGGGATAGAATGCAAGACTATTCCATCGGTTCGACGCTCGGTGGACAATTCTTCACTGCGGCACATCTTCTTCTATTCGCGGAGCCCCTCGCTCATTATCGACACTGTGCAGATAAGGACGATCCTAGGAACAAGACCCTTTGGAGAAGGATGCTATGGTCTTTGTGTATTGTTCATTCACCTCGCGGAATAGGATGGAATTACCAGGTTTGTTTTCCCAACTGCTTCTTTCTGAATCGTCTCACATATTTGTGGTTTCCTAGGTCTCCAACGTACCACCGCGACCTCTCTCAACTTCCAAATGGACCTTTATACGATCTCGACTTGTTCAAATTATCAGATTCTATCTGATTATGGACTTGGCTCAAAGCTACATTCACATGAATTCTTTGTTCACTGATCCCCCTCCCAATGCGACAATCACTTCTCAAGGTTGGCTGCTACAAATTATCAGCGGAGCTGCCTGGATGACTACCCCGTATGCTGGCATGAGTATGCAGTATTTAATCTTTGCCGTATTCAGTGTAGGTCTTGGTTTCTCGAGCCCAGAGGATTGGCCAGACACGTTTGGAACATGGAAGCATGCATATACAGTACGCAACTTCTGGGGGTGTGTGATTACTCTCTGACATCTGTATATTCTCTCAATCTCTGTCCTTTCCTTTAGGAAATTTTGGCATCAAATGATTCGACGAGTAGGTGCATGTCTTACCATGTTTTTCGACAAACATTGATCATCGGATTTGTAACCTTGTCTTTTCGTTCAGTACGTGACGTCTATCGGAAAATTCGTATGTCGACAACTAGGCTTTCAACCTGGGACCTGGCTTTCTTCGTACACCCAGCTCTACATTGCGTTCTTCGTTTCTGCCATTTTGCATTGCTTCGGAGACGTCATGGTCGGCTGGGAATATCTGGGAGCGTCGTTCCCTTTCTTCATATCCCAAGCGTTTGGTATAACACTTGAAGATATTGTTATCGATGTTGTTCGACGCTTGGGCTTACGGGTCACGCCTGTATTTGCTAAATTCATCGGGTATATGTGGGTCGTGTTTTGGATGTCGTTTTCTCTTCCTTGGTACATCGATTGGGCAGTCAATGCTAAATTAGGTCAATCCGAAGTGTTGCCCGTTTCTCCTGTCCGTTATGTTTTACGAGCATTATCACTCTTGTGAATTATTCGTTAAAATGATTCCTAAATATACTTTGCAGTAAATAATGATCACGGAAAGCTCACGGAAAGCAAGAATCGCCCGTTCCCGCATGAGGCTGAGTTCGATGCAGGTGGGGAATGGCCCGAGAGATTTAAAAAATGAAAATATGGTCAACTCACCTCCAAGTTTCCTGGAGAACACACCGGTTAACAGCGGAAAAGAAGGAGACTGACAAAGATAACGCATGATGTCGACAAGCGCAATGCTACTACCAATATGCGGCAGCGAATAGACTCACCACTGAGTACTGAACTACGACGATAAGTCCAGCCAGCAGATCTAAGCCCCACTAAGGTTTGAAAATGAGTTCAAAAGTGAACTAGGTCTTGAGATTGAGCACGAGTAGATGAGATGAGTCAATCAGAGATCAACGTATCGATCCAACGTCGACGCATTTTTGACAGAGGGTACTGGTGAAAGGGGAGGTCGAAGCATCCAGTGCACTCTTGATAAAAACCGGTATGGTTCTACAATACAACCTGGAGAATTACCAAAAAGAGTCGAAAATAGCATCGGAAAAGCGGAGACTGTTAATCTTGACTCGTAAAAGAAAACATCGACCAAAGACGGCAGATTCCTAATTAAAGGACAGTAATACTGTACTAAAGTACTTCTGTGTTTTATGCCGAAGAAAGAATCGCGAAAACAAGAACTTGAAAGACAAGAGAGCAATAACTTGCCAACTTCCAATACGGCTTAGTCAGACAGATAGATTGGGGAGTGTAGGTGTTGTGGCAATCTTCAACTTGTACTTCACTTTAGACCAGCTTCACTCGCTACTCGGAATTCCCCACAACATGCAATCCCAGGCCAGTCAGCTTCGAATAAGAGAAGTATGGGCTCCAAATCTTCCAGAAGAACTAGAGCTTATTCGACAAATCATTGAAACCCATCCTTACATTGCGATGGTATGTACGCCTTGCGAGAAGATGAATTAAAAGCTTTTCTGACCCAGTTTACCAACGTATATCTAGGACACTGAATTCCCTGGCGTGGTCGCAAGACCAATTGGAAACTTCAAGACGTCTTCTGATTACCATTATCAGACTATGCGGTGTAATGTGGATCTCCTCAAGATAATACAAGTCGGTATCACGTTGACGGACGAGGAAGGAAACTATTCACCGGAAGGATCGACGTGGCAGTTCAACTTTCGCTTCAGTTTGAAGTGTGTGTGGCTATATCTTACTCTTCTGACTGAACGCTCAATAATGTACCCCATAGTGAAGATATCTACGCCCCAGAGTCAATAGAACTGCTACAAAAGTCCGGAATCGACTTTCAGCGTCACGAAGACATTGGAATCTCGCCGAATGACTTTGCGGAGCTGATGATCACCTCGGGGCTGGTACTGGCACCGGAGACCAGGTGGATATCATTTCATAGGTGTGTGGCGTTTTGCTTTTTTGCCACGCCGTTTTCTTACATCGACCGGTGGTTGGCAGCGGATACGATTTCGGATATTTCGTCAAGCTGTTGACGGCGGAATCGTTACCCACAACCGAAGATTCGTTTTTTGATCTTCTGCGGACGTGGTTCCCTACCGTCTACGATATCAAGTTCATGATGCGAGCTACCAAATTAATGAAGGGCGGGTTACAAGATATCGCGGACGACCTTGGTGTACGTCTTTACCTCTACCACATTCTCGAGTTTATCATTCTGAACGACAATATACATATATACAGGTACAACGCGTCGGGATTTCTCATCAGGCAGGCTCCGATTCACTCCTTACCTCGTCCGCGTTCTTCAAGATGCTCGAAACGTATTTCCAGGATGGATTTGACGACTCGGAATACAACGGAAAGCTCTACGGTCTGGGACAAACCTTTACGGTTATTAATGGGTCACTGGCGGATTCTGGACGACCTGGTGCGGCGACGCTTGCAGAGAGAGAGGATAGGAATCCAGTTAGGGAAATGCCTCCTCCAAATGGCCAAACGCCATCTGTCTCAATGACAATGGCAATGCCCACCATACCTTCCCAAATAGCGCCTACAGCCTATGGACCAATGGGCAATGGACCGTCTTATCTAAGGACCTCATTAGTCGGAGGACGATAAGTTTATTCTTCATAACTTTTTATGTATACAATTTACTGTAGCTTCTAGGCAATGGGTTTCTTTGTTTGGAAATCGTCAATCTCATTTTTCTTCTCTCTCACTACAATGGTTGGATGACGTCTCAATGGAAGCGATAACAATTACATGTATGATGCGACAATTCTACCTATGGTACAGGATTTACTTCTCTTCTTGAGCATTTAGTTTCGTTCTGCAGCTTTCTTCATTTCTTCAGTTGGGAATTTGGAAAACATATCCTTGAGTTTATCGATTGGCAAGGCGAGAAATCCCGCAAGGGTTTCTGCGGGAGGCTTGTTTGGGGCAGATGGGTGGGGACTAAAATATCCTTAAAATCACCTGCGACAAAGATATGTACTGATTAGCCAACGTACCGGGTAGGAGCAAATTTCTTCGTTTTGGTAAAGGTAGCTGCGGCGTGCTGACTACCTTCTTGGCCCAGTTTCGGTTCAAGTTGAGGAAGATCTTGGGTTTCTTCGCTGTCATTGTGCTGGCGAAGATGAGCCATAATCTACAAGTTCAGTAATAAGCGTCAAGATGCAGGTTGAGAACATGGACAAAAAGACCAACCTGGGTCATCAAAGTATCATAATCAGTCGTTCCAGCTGTGAGTGATTCCAGTTGATAGAGTTGTTCTTTTACTTTCTACAAATAATTTTGAGTGCATACGAAGAAAGAGAAAAAAGAAAGCTCGTTATGGAATTTTTTACCTGATGGTCTGCACGATCCTGATCTGCAAGCTTGATTCCTTCGTGACCCATGTGTTGCTCCATGAGCGGGTATACCACAATTTCTTCGCCTACAGCGTGGCGCGCAATCTCCCAGGTAAGTTGACGTGCCTAGATACAATAAAGGAGCGTCAGTTCGTCCATAATACTGTCAACGGGATTTCGGTTCGTATAGCGACCTACCCAACGAGCCTGTGCGTCTGCGTCCCCAGCAGCCTTCTTATAGTTGTCGTAGTATTCATACATCTGCAAGGTGCGATTTTAACATAGCATATATTTTAAAGGATGAAAAGTTTTCACCTCTTCATGGTCCTCCTTGATGGCATCGGTAAGAGTTCTCTGGGATGACATTGTTCTGAATACAGGAACGGTGTACGAAGTGAGAGAGGTAGAAAAGATTGGTATGGATCGTTTGACTAGGAAGCGAAAAGCTGAGGTTGTTGAGGGCGAAAGAGCAGTTAGAAGCATAATTTGTTCGCGTCTCCCTGAAATGACATAGCCTATCCTGCGACTGGCAGCCAATAGGATAACTCGAAACTGTAATTGAATGCGTCCATGACGATTCCCGTTACGTCGCTGGTAACATCATTTGTTTGGTGGGTTGGTACAATATTAACAGTACGTATCTTGGTATAAATATTAAAGATAGTCGAGCAAAGGCGCTAGTCAAAGGGTAGAGCAAGAAAATAGAGACGCTACTAAACCAATGGCCCAAATTCTGGCTGTAAGCAACGAATTTCGGAATCATCAGCGACGACGCCATTAACTGGATCGACAACGAGGTCAAATTGGGCAATCAAGCTGACTCCTAGTCGTATAGGAAACCCTTTGCAGGACTGTAACAGAAATAAATGCACAAGCTCTTGAGACGGATGTGAAGAAAACAGTCGGATGAAACAAATGCGTTTTCGGTCTCATGATCAAGGAGGATTATACTGGTGATGGACATTTTTCGAGTAAAGCTTGCAACGACCCACCCCACGGCGAAAAGATCTCAACGCCAGCAATATTTGCAATAATGCCGAGATCGGTGACATTGGATGACTTCCCGTAGGAATTATTTGCAGGACACCAGACAATTAATTTGTGCCACCAATATAAGCGAACCTAAGCGAAGATGGCCGGACAGCGGCTTCGCAAAAACTGCATCAAAACCAACTTACAACGGCCTCCCTACCCTGTTGTAAACTGGTTTTTGGTGTAAGCGAGGGTCCCATCAACAGTCCGTACGTCGCATCAAATACCGTTAATAGTTAACTGCAGGTTAACTGCAGAATAATTGCAGCGGGAAGTCACCCATTCAGATGCAAGATACGAACGTCCAAACAATGTTTCCCACAAGTTGGTCTCTTTCTGCATAACGGGATCTTCTGACCGGCAACTGCTCTGTTGTCCATGACTCCAAGTAGGGGAAAAATTGGTTTCAACGGACACTGCTCTCCCATCGTGAATATAGCGCAAGATCGAGGAAATCGAATGGCGTTATGTTGAGAGTGACAGACATGGGTAATTCCAGTGACCGTGATAGATATCCCTCGATAAAGGAAAAGAATGAACTGGGAAGTATCACCACCATTCCACAAGAAATACGCAAGGAGGACCAGAGGCAGGGCTCTGACAAAACTTGATTACGCCACCAAGAACAAACCCTACTCAGCGAAAAAAAAAAAAAAACTGTACCATACAGGAATCGGCTTGAGTTTGTTGATGGTAGACAATTCGAGGACTGGTGTCCTGGTATATGCCATGCGTTGTTCGTTGTTGAAATGGATCGACCTCCCAATTTGCCGAACGGAAGATTTCACTCATGATTTCAGGAGGTAGATTCCGAATGAGTCCCCATCATCGAACGTTGGGAATGTTTTGAGAGTAAAAAAAATTATCCGTGAACGATTGTGTAATCATCGTGGCTTGACAGATGGAGAGTGTGCGCAACGTGCGCTTATTGCGAGCGAAGTGAAGCAACCCGGAGAGGCGAACGGAGAGGGCGACCGTGCTGAGTTGAGTTCTGTGCATAAATCCCACGAGGTCACAGCCACATCACGATCCGCCTCCGTGTTGGGTATGGCCTGGGTATGGCCTATACATTCGTCCGAATTCATTCAACTACAGTCGGGGACAATCAAACCCGACAAGTCTGTAATCAGCCGATAGCGGCCGAACGAGAGTTTTTTGCAGAAAACTGATGGCAGATTCAGATTCAGAACGATGAAATACGTCTAAAAACGCACCTCCGAAGTTTTTCCCACGACGTTTTAGGTACGGCCAATTTTTTGGCAGTTTTCAACGCATCTTTAGACCCCTTTTGACAAGGATTTCCACTGATTTTCAAAAACTTCTGAGGTAAAAGTTGACCCTAAGCTACTTCATTTCATATCTGAGCACTATGGAGGTCACTGAAAGGTATAATAAGGGAACAATTGATTAGAATTTCTGTTAAATTCTACCCACTTCATTTCCCTCTGTATGTCCGAGCTGCTGCAAGCATCACATGACAGAGCATGTGAAGCTTTCCCACCCTTTTGGCAGATGGGAAACTTCATCAAAGCTGTTGTGGCACATGAGGGTGAGTTTTCTCGATGAAACTGATGATGGATTTGTACTCAGGAAGGCCAAATACGTCCAAAAACACACCTCCGAAGTTTTTCCCACGAGATTTTAGGGTACGGCCAATTTTTCGAGGTCTGCAACCCAAACTTGCCTTTTTCGGAGATCGGCTCGTTGAAACCTCTTCCTTTTTGTGCCAGAATACTTGAAAAGTAGAATAGAATGATTTCTACTATAATCTGAGCCTGGGAAAACTCGCTCATTTTTTTTGTCGACTTTGATTGTCCCCGACTGTACATATCAACACTACAAAAAATTATGTGTTTGTCCCTGCTTGGTCCAATCATTCCGATTGGCTAGACAAATTTTGTCTTACATAAATGCACGTGCTATCTATATCTAATAAGTTACAAACGAACACTGCACGGGCGAAGGTAGCGAGTGGGCGGAGCAACGCGACGCCCTGAGCGGAACTGAGCTTCTCATCGTGCATCGCACGGGTCACTGCTAGTACCTCTACATTATAACAGGCGGGGACAAAATTCCTGGTCGTTCGTACCCTGGACTTCGTTTCCTGATTAAATCTAGAATGTACTACTAGAGTGTTTATATTGTTATTTATTGAGAGGGTATGTCACCACTATGTACTATTTTCTGTTGAGACGTATACTATGTAGAATTCGAATATGAGTTCAGGTTGCCCCTCTTTTCCCAATCGCCATTCTCTATCCGCAGCGCAACCTCCAGATACAAGGAGCCAAGAGCGACAAACACCAAATTGATGCTCTCATGTTATCATATATCGGAATTCAGCAATACCAAGCGATAACCGTTCAAGGCTGGTTCAAGGCCTACGGAAATTGCTTGAAGGCACGAGGGGTTCAAACTTAACCTGAGGATCATCCGAGTCCTAATCCAAGACAGCCGCGAATTCCATCGTTCCAAGGTTTCGAGAGGGCCTTCGCAGTCATCTATCGCAAGAGTACAATTGCCATTCAAGAGAAAGTGTCTCATGCATGCTACAAGCTTGTTCTCTTGGCGATACAGACTACGAAAAGGCCCTGTCTGACCTCGAACTCTGGTTCAACTGCAGTGAGTCGATGGACATGATTGTACCAGAGGAAAGATGGCGGAGGAAACTTAAGACATATGTCAGGGGGAGTATGTTTTTCCCAGAGGGGTCTGGGTTCGCTCTGTCCAGATCCTCGACTCTTTTATAACTCATGCAGCCGAGCCAGTTTTCACCATGCATATGTGGCACAAGCATGCTTGTGTACGATGTCTCTGAGTCTCAGCAAATGTCATTGTAATCGATTGTATTGGCGAAGCTTCTTAACAGTTCTTGACCTGCACCGTGCGCATGCACTCCTAGAAATTGAACGAAGATCTAACGCGCTTCTGTGGCATTCCATCAAGCATTTCGTGGGCGGAGCTCAGGGCTCCTTGACGTATGTTTTACTTATGCGCAGGCGCTGGAAGCCCCGTAAGTAATAGTTTGTGTTTTACGCAGAGTTAATTATCTTCCGCTGCTGCGCCATGTAATCTAAGGGTATCCCTTCGGGTCCTTTTGAGAGTCACCAATAATGATATAAGATCTCGCCAGAAGCTTGCTGATTTCTACAGTCAAGGAAGAATCAATCTGACTCCATATATGTAGCAGATTAACTGGAGAATGGAGCGTTTCGAGTCACACGCCCGAAAAACATTCAGGAGTTTTCATCTGTCGATTGAAATTCTTGACACCCTCCAGGGCTCTCTAGCAGGGTCTTTTTTGGCCACCGCAGTCATCGCACAAACTGAAAAGAACCTCCTCATGTTCTTAGATATATCGATATCATCATGTATACCGTCTTATATCTTGCAACATGGTCTTCCTCGTTTCTCGAGCTCGCTTCTCATTTTGATACACGTCCAAAAGTTGCGCAAGGTACAGTTCCCTTCCGTTCCCCGATTTCATCTGGGTTTGATGAATGCATGTCCCAGTTTCATTTTAACACCTCGCACAGACGTAGTGCGCTCTCACCTGCACTTCACAAAGATGAGTGTTAAAGGAAGCTTCTCAAAAAAAAGACCAGTACGAAGCTTCTATCGAGCTACAAAAGCGCTGAACGCCGTACAAGTTTAGAATCTAGATATAGATCAAGTACTGTAAATAATCACAAAAAACTTGACAGAATTGATTACAGTCGGGGTAGCTCTCGATGATATGGTACATGGCATCCATGCGGCCCCAACGGCGTGTCGGTACTTACTTTATACCAACTCAACCTGTAGAAAAGAAACTTAACCGGAAAACGGAGGATCGGAATGAGGCGACATACATAATTACTAGGGAATATACCCTTTTGTCCCAACGAATCGATACCTGGATCCAATGCTGAGTGAGCGAGCCAGCGCGCGCGGAAAGCATGCATTTGCGGGGAACTCGCCTTCCCACCAGCCCTCTCCGTAATACTGACCACCTGATGGACCGCTTGATAACTCAATCAACTCTCCGTCCTTCAAACCAAGCTCGTCGGAGCCCCGCGCTTCATATGCATAGATAGCCTTGACTAGTACATAAATGTAAATGACGGAAAGAATCCCTTGTGTAGATCCCTAGCAAGTGAAGAAAATAAATGAAACCCACCATATTGGCCAGATCCTTGTTCATTCGAACTT
Source organism: Lentinula edodes (assembly GCF_021015755.1). Classification (NCBI taxonomy): domain Eukaryota; kingdom Fungi; phylum Basidiomycota; class Agaricomycetes; order Agaricales; family Omphalotaceae; genus Lentinula; species Lentinula edodes. Next base: position 265,382 of record NW_025764347.1, read on the forward strand.
GACGCTGGGCCAGTTCCATGTTGAAGATACGAAGCGGGGACAAGCCCATCGCCACTGCCATCCTTGACTTTGACCCATCCAGAACCGTCATCGTGTTCAATGACAGTGACAGTAGATCCCTCTGATGAACACTTAAATTCCGAGTTATGAAATTGTGCCACAAAAGGCTCACCTGAGACAGATAATTCAAATTCGGAGGTAGCAGTAAAATCGAACAAGACCTTTGCCGTCGAATAATGCTCTTCCTCTTTAGACACGGCGTGCACAAAAGACGACGCAGTTGGGGTGACTAGTTGTGTTGGAACTAGTAAAATTAGTATTGGTGTACAGTATGTCATGAGTAACTGTAATTAAAGGAAGCATGATGGAGCTTACTACTAGTACCGGTGACGCTCATTCGACTGGCACTGCTAGTTGACGTTGACAGTCGAGAAGCATGGCGACTGACCCCTCCCCCTCGCTGACAATCGGCTGGAACCTGTGGAGCGAAAACATCACTGCAGTCTTATCTACGACAGTCTAATGCCAGTCCGCTACTCACCTTGAGCTCGCATTTGGCGTGAACAGAAAGATTGCAAACTTTGCATGTCTTTCCTTGTTTGCTGAGCCCCCAGATCGACGTCTAACAAACAATTTCTTATAAGCACCGGAACGTCACAAGCCTGACATTAACGACATGTTACTTTGCAGTATCCGCACGTAGTTGGAATTGAGAAGGAAGAGCTTTTGAAATTATGGGGTTGTTGGGCACCCACATCGTCTGTTAGAAGGTCAATTCAATCCAAAGATGTGGAACATGACAAAGAGGATGGCCCACCTCCAATGGCTTTAACGATAGCATCTATCTCGGCATTGAGTATGCATTCAGATGTTCTGAAAAACGTCATGTTGTGATCGGTCTCTAAATATTTCTGGAGCAAACATATTAGCAAAGGGTACGTGTTATTTCATTCCAGGGGACACACATCGGATATATCCTCGATATTCCCCAGGGAATGATCTCCATCATAGGCTACGGCAAGCTTCTCCAGCTGTTCATATTCACGCTCTAATGCTACATGTAGGATGAAGATAATAAGAGAGGATTCTGACACCCACGTTTGGTTTCTATCACTGGCATCAATTCTTGCAACTTGCCACGGCTTCGTCTAAGTCGGTTCTGCAAGACAGTCTTGGCATCCGGCTCGACACTCATCTCCTCCTGTGTGCATTACGTATCTATTAAAGATATCATCCATGCGATAAAAAGCGACTGACGTTGTCGTAGAAGGTCGCGCAAGGCTCGAACTTCCAGTCGCTGGGAGCGCTAAAAGGCCTAATATTGTATTCGATGTACAGATCTTGGTCTTTGGAAGGGTTGACCTCATTAAGCCTCGCCTCATTTTCAGCCAACCGATTCTTCAAAACGTCGAGGTGACTGATCTGCAAGGCTTGCGCATGAAGCAAAATCTTCGCAAATTTGTTAACAAGACGCGTTTGAACAGCCTCTTAGGAAGGATGTCGTTGAAAAGCTTGTCGAAAGATGGCAACATATGTACGCACGAAGTTGCTGGAAGAGGGATCACGATTAAAAAGATGGATCGTGTAACAAACTATAGACGTACATTCTCTAGATGGACCAGATCTGTGTCGAAGAATTTGCTCTTGGTCTTGTTCGCTATAGCGGTGGCGATGATGTACGCACTAATGAAGTATTAGAAACACGCAAAAAAGATGCTCGAAAGCAAAAGGGGATGGAAGACTTTTTGCTGTTCAGCATATCGACTCGTTGTTGTTCAGATTGGCGCGCAACCCGTTCCGCATGCTTGTCATCGTTGGCACGACTCTGCGAGAGGCTTCAGTCCGACGTCTACGTTTGTGTAAATTTCTCAAACGAAGACTGACCTGCCTCTGTCGATTGCCCTCGACTTCCCCACATTCTTCGTCGTACTATCAACAACCATTAGAAAACGTCGATATTGAACTTGATTGCATACTTTCTGTTTCGTCTATAAATGTCATCAGAATTTGGGGGCTAACCGAATGCAAGCGGACACTGAATATTGAATAACGAGTACTGTACCTTGAGACGCTCAGAGTAGCTACGATCTCTGTCTGAAATTAGTTTTTGATAAAATTGGCCTTCCTGTGGATGGTTTTAGTTGAAAGTACGGATAATGATTGAAGAAGGACCGTGCCGTCTTCTGAATGTTCTCGTTTTTGCGTTCTACGGTTTTGAGTGCCTCAACCACTTGAGTCGTAAGGGTGTCTGCGATATTATTATGATCTTGGGCTGCATTGGCCATTGAATTTATGATCGAATCGAACGCGAAGTTTAGTGTACTAATCACGATTCGACTATTAATGATCAATAACAGATAGAAAGGGCGAAATCACGCACCTCTGCTTCAATGTTGATTCACCCCAAGCCGTTGTAGGGTCATCCCCTAGCACAAGTACAGATTCCATCTTGACCTTCTTTTCCGCGGATTTCTTGGCCAAGGCTTGTAACTTCGTGGCGAAGTCTCGTTCAAGAGCCACCCGATCCTTGTATAATTCTCGAACCTGTCAGTTTTTCTAGAATCTAGACCTTGCAGGATTTCGATGAGTGGATATCCTTACATCGGCTACCAGTTGGATATGAGCGTCAAGGTTTGCGGAAATTCGGTCAACTTGATCCTAGATACGTTGAAGAACAGATAGATAGGTTTAGGTGCTTGCATGAAAGAAAAGAAAGCTAAGTTTACAGGAAGACAGTCACCATAAAGCTGTCTGCTAGAGGCCATATGGTTGGTCCAGGCGTCGAAAGGAAGGGGAGAGCGCTTATGATAATATCATTTCCGAATATGGTACGAAGCGCTTAAATTTGCGCTTGTTTAACTGCAACGGTAATGCCAGAGCTTACCCGTATGTCCACCCTCCAACCCTTCGCGTAATCTTCATCTTAAGACTTATAGGAGCATCAGGAAAGAGGGCCCCGGAGGGAGAATGAGAATGAGTATATGATGCAAATCTTCCCTGGGAAATTTCGGGCAATTGCTGAAATTGATACCTAGTAGGTGTGATACTGCTGTCATAAATTTCAAGGGGGTTTACTTGAAATGATTTGGTGGAGATCGTAAGTGAGAACTCTGTCCCTCCTTTAGTCTAACCCACATTCACGAGTGATCCATGTATCGTTTAGCCTCGAAGATCGTTCGTGGCTCTCCCGACAACCGCGATGAAGGCAGCCTAGAACGAATAATGGTTCAAAACCGTCAAGGTGAGTTCAATCCGGCAAAAAAGGATCTCCTTACATCTTACAAGCATCTTGAGGTAGGCCTAACTGTTCTTCAATAGGATTGTCACGCTGGTTTAACTACCCACTGTATTCGCATTATCAACGAACTTTTCCAGCCTCGGGAAGATTGAAGCTCCTGCTAGTTGCCTGCCTGTAGTTTGGATCCGGACTACGCAGGATACCGAAGTAGAAGGTTTTTTTTGATTGTGCGGTTTCCCAAAACTTTCGGTGGAGGGCAAAATGAATGGGAGGTCGTTTGTATTGCTTGAGAGAAAGAGTACAAGGAGAGGATAATCGGCGTCATTTATATTCAAGGCAGTATTTGAATTTTTGACTTTTGAATCTCTTTCAGCCGCTTAATTGCAATCATGTCCCCCTGGTACTTCCCTTCGCCTCAAATCCCTCGACCATTTTCCGCGGTCCAAACTATAATGAACTTCCCGTGCACATGATGAAAAATCCAACTTCTCTGCCCGGACTTACGTTCTACCACTGTTGGAGTTTAGCGGAACGTATGACCGATTCTCCTTTCCATGACTCCTTGTGAAGAAGGGAGATCAGATTATATCCTTCCCAATTTCGGTATCTTCCTCAGTATTTCATTTTAAGTTCATCCTATTGAAGGATAAAGAGCTCTAGACGAAATTTAGGCTAGCTTCAGGTAATATCTAATGCGGACTCTGAGGCTACTACTTCTGGGTCGACACGCGATAATCATTAGTATGCGATAACGTACTGTCTCTTGGATCTGCTCAAATATAAGAAGGTCCCTCGAAATCAACAATGTATCCTTGTGGAAAATTCCTCAAACACATTCCTTCTCCCTTCCTTCCTCGTTTCTCTTCCATTACGCATTCATCACACTCTCTCATCATTGCCATCGACAATCATGATGTCTTTCGTTACCATCCTGTCATTTCTCTTCGCAACGATCCTCATGGTGGTCTCTGCACCTGTGGAGACACCAGCAGAGCTGGACAAACGAACAACTCATACTGGAAGGGCAAGTGTAACAGTCTATCTATACTCTGACGCAACTTTGACTCTTGACGCAATTTATCGAAACAGGGTACCTGGTTTGAACCCGGTTTGGGCAATTGTGGCAAATTCAATACTGCCAACGATCCTATCATCGCTATTCCGGAGACTCTCTATGACGAGAATCATGGAAGTAATTGCGGCCAGGTCAGTATCATTCAATCTAGTTATCGGATGTGCATACTCACTTTTCCCTGAATACAGTGGATTGTTCGCACTTTCGCGTCTTTCAATGGTATCGTTTGTACTGACGCGTTTCTTGAAGCACATCGTCGATGAGAGCACTGGCAAGGTCGTCTATGGCCGTACAGAAGATAGTTGCCCAAGCTGCGGCGGCGGCGATCTAGGTATAACTTCATCGTATCTCTTCACTATTCCCTATTTTTATTAACACATCTGGTTAGATATGTCGCCCGCCGTGTTCCAACAATTTGCTTTTCTCGATGTCGGCATCTTGTCCATTTCTTGGTACTTCATGCCCCAAGGGTGGTCGCCTTAAGACGTTTGTCCTCGTTTGTCCTGTCCCCTTCGATCCAACAACCATAGAGGTCACAGAAATAACTCACAAGTTGATGTATTTTTATGAATTATTGTTCATATACCTGTTTTACAGTGCATGCACTGTCACAAATCCTTCAAGTTGCTAGTTGCTTCTTTCTTTCCTTGCTCTGCGAGCGCATGCTTCTGATATGATGTTTTGTATCGGATACATACCCATTTCATTTCCGATTGATTTCTGTATGTAGTAGGTTCGACATTTATTACATCCATATGTACTTCCATTGGGCTACGGAGCGCGTCGTAGAATGTGATTTTATATGTCACATTGGTCGTTCAGGATGATACTGTTCGGGTCCAGCAGTCCAGCAGTCAAGATATCGAATATTTTGTTTGATGACTTATACGTATCAGGTAATCGGATAGTCTGTAAAATGCGTAGCTTTACACAAGATATATGTAGCAGTTCAAAACGTTATGATACAGATCGTGAATGCTAAAGTGTTCATGCACGGAGTAGATGAGGTCGGTAAATCATAGTCGTGAGTATGAGAATCATGAGGACGATAAGGGGACGTCCTCATGATCGTAAATGTACACATGATGTCCAAAACAGCAATCACATATCACCCATCAAAGAAGACATGCGGCCAGTAGGCCAGCGACAACGAATGCGTAGACCTGGCTCTGAGATACACCTGGTTGCCACGCGCTGTTGCTAGATGCTGCTGCCTCAGTGGCAGACGGAGAAGCTGACGACCCAGATGTAGAGGAGATGGAGAGGCTTGAAGCACTGCCGATCTCCGCAGTCGTGGAAGAGGCAGGACCGGAAGAGACAGTGATAACGCTAGTTACAGTGTTTGTCGCTGACGATTCCGGAGCGAAAGTACTTGCGCTACTCGAAGCCTCTGCCTCGGTTACGACAGTAGTTTGTAGAGTAGAAGGCGAAGATGATGTAGGCACTGAGATAGAACTGGAGGTCGATAAGAGAGTAGAAACAAAGGTCGAGGTAGTAGGCGCAGATGAGGTAGACTCTGTTCCTTGAATTGTGAATGTAGGGCTTATGTTTCCAGAGTCACCGAACACTTGACCCAATCGTTAACATCTTGGAAATCAACAATAGCGCGGATACTCACGAGCAATGATGTAGTCTGACCGCGTAACTACAGAAGGCACAATGAAGCTGACATTTCCATCACTCAAGGGGAAGTCTTGAGCCAAAGGAGAGTCTGTACGAACAAATCAATGATGACATATGGGATCACAAACATCGGACGTACCAATCATGAGATGTTCCGAGTCTGTAGAGCTGGCCATGTAGCCAAGTACAACAGTTCCGTTCGGGTCTGTCAGTTGCGAGGCAGGAGGAAGATTGGTTATATCCCTGTGAATACAAAGATTGCAAGTGAATAACATAGTAGGGATATAGAGAGCAGATTTGAACATACCATATCACTGTAACGGTCTGACCAACTTGCCAAATTGTAGAGGCACTTGGGCTGGTGATTGGGGGGTCAAAAACGTCGCGCGATAAGAGAGTAGGGAGTGCTCGAACAACAGAGAAAAAAAGGCATGAAATTATGAAGGTCAACATGGCAGAAGCGTCTCTTGAACTAGTGTAAGAAGAAGAAGACGGGAGGGTACCGACAGTGAGGGTCAAGGACAACCGCGTCGGAGAACCAGCTGAACATCTGGCTTTTATGTTCCGGCAAGTTGTGGGAAAAAACGAGCAAACGTTGATGTCAAACATTTCTTGATTGAATTACATAAGGATGTTTAAGGACAATCGGTGGCACTGCAAGTTCTAGGCCCAGGTGAGTCTACATGTTACTTATGTCACACCTGAAGGGAACGCTTTTCGCGGCCGAGAAATATATAGGGAAATGAGAAGAGCAATTGCCGATTTCCCCTCAGTGAATAAGAATTTTTCCCATACTATGGTTCACAGGGTACTTCCGATTTCTTGAATATTGCGAATAACGTCTTAAATTTTTGAGTAAATAAAAATCTGAGTAGACAGTCTTATTTAGAATCATGTTAAGCTTGTCTTTTGTCTTACATGTTAAAGCAGATAAGGCATAAACAGAGCGTCGGACCATGACCGAGGAAAAACAGGGTACTTCCGCATCGTGGGTCACACTGAGTCACATCAATGCCGCTGCTCGGCACTCTGGCACACTTGGCCATTTGATGCAGGGTTGAGGCAGAACTTGTGTTGATCACACTTTTGGAGAGTGTCAGAGGTTTGCCGAGGCTACGGCATGAAGCTGGAATCAAATATTGTCACGTCGCATACCCTCTTCACTTTATCTGCTTGTCGAATCTCTACAACATATTGGATTGCTTTTAAATTTGCTATGCTAGCTGATGAGAGCCTCTACTTAATGCCCATGTCATTTTTATAGTTATCTACCAGCTCTTTGTACGGTTCCTGAGGCTTCAATCTAAAGTCACGCTTGTATATTACAGTATTTTGGTCTTGTACATATGTATCCCCTGAATACAATCTATTTCATATAGTACAGTATGTTTATAGAGAACCTAGAAAGTACTACATAAAAAGTCTGAGAGCATTTATCGACCTAAAATGTTCAAAATATGAGATTTTCGAAAATGCGGAAGTACCCTGTTTACGGAAGTACCCTGTGAACCATAGTAAGGAAATAATTAGGTTTTACGGACGGGAAATGAGTGAAATATTAATATTTCCCAATTTAGAAATATAGTATTTTTCATCAGATGAAGATTACTTTTCGCCTTTGATGAAGATTATCTTTTGCATTAGATAAAGATTACCTATTATGAAAGATAAAGATAATCTTTCGCGCTAGATAATTTTTTAGATTGCGCGCTAGGGAAATGGAAAATTTCCTGGTGCGCGAAACCAAATAGCTTAGCACCTCTTGGCGCCCACCCAGACATATGAGTGGCACTCACTCTAGTTGACACAGCTTGACACCCATTGGCACTACCTACAGCTTGCAGGGCTAATGAATCAATAGGTTGGTTTTTGCTGAGTTTTGGGAGAGGTGGCATGCTTAGCCACTCATGTCTTTAGGTGGGCGCTAAGCTATTTGGTTTCGCGAACTGGGAAATTTTCCATTTCCCTAGCACTGACACGCCTAAATTTTGGCTAGACGTCTATGCTGTGAATTGTGACATTTTCATGTATAGATCCGTATCGAGAGGACTGTAATTGAGACCCAGATTGGCAGTCAAAGTCAATACTGAATCAGTCTAATAAGTTGAAGGGACCATATACCCATACTACCACAAGCTGGTTAGTTTACCCATCCCCGATACTACCTTCGGATAGCAGTCTACCTGTTTGTCAAGCAGGATTATACCAGACTTGGACTACATCCGAAGGATGACCATTCACGTATGACATACCAAGGGTATTCTTATTGGACCTTACACTGGCAGGAGTTTGGAAGAACTTACTCAAGTGACCATGAGCCGAGGATTGACTCAAAATGACTTTCTAGAACTCAGGGATTATCAAATACTCCTTCTAGAACGAGATCATGCATTAATCTAAAAGACTGCGATTTAGTCTAATAGACCAATCAAGTTGCATGGTTGAGGAAAATGACTAGAAGAACGATCGAAGTACTGCGAGGCTCCGAAGATATATCAAATGAATGTCAAAGAGTCCTGACGTAGAAAATATTGAAGAATGCAATTAAATGAATACTATGCGTAACTCCCTTGATAGAGTATAGGCACAATGGGTGTCTATTGAAAGAGAGAAGCAATTAGTTTAATCCAGATGAATCAGATTAATAGGATTAGAATCGAGGAGAGCTGATTTGCCTCCGGACGAGGTGACAAACGATCAAAGTAAGTGTTGAACAGCAGTGACAGCTGAACACCATTCGAGTCATTCTCCAAAACAATTAAATTAAAATTAAATGAACATTGAAGTACCTACCTATGTTTGGAGGTATACTAGAATCTTGGAACCATTATGGACCAAATAAGGACATGTAGAATCAAATTAAATGATATCTTACCAATTGTAGAAGTTTCCTTGCAGTTCCGAACGTTTATTGTATTAAATTAATTGTACTGTGCGACTCTATATTCTGTATGTATAAATAGCGATCTGATGTATCTGGAATACAAGTGATTTTGGGACGACGTTGCAGTGCTAATCCGTAAAAAGGAAAGACACACTCCCGCCAGACTGAAACCTCTTCGCTAGCAGCCATTCGGGCCCGGCACTTGTGAGTATAGGAACGTCATGTTCTGCTCCTTGTGACTGCGAGAAGTATATCCACTTGTTGGTCTTAAGGGCAAATCACGCTGTGTGGTTGTGCCAGCACATAGTTCTAGCCCTCCGTAGGGGTCTGTGTGTTTCGGTTTTAATTTACTTTGATTCAAACCCCCAATTCTTGATATACCCATATCAATACAATCAAAGCACAAATCGTGCTGAATCTACCTTGATCAAAGGAATATATCAAATCCTTAGAACAATTCAAATTGATTGATCGAAGCTTCTTACTTAGCTCTCAAAGCTTTGCGGAACCTTTGCCAATGCTACCCCTTGCTATTAAATAAATTTGATAGCAGTGAACTCGCATATTGTGTATTAGATTGGTTGGTTGGAGTGCTCATTAGATTCCTTCCTTTCTCTTTCACACAAAAACGAGGCAAGCTCGTTAGCGCGCAATCTAAAAATTATCTAGCGCAAAAGATTATCTTTATCTAATGCAAAAGATAATCTTCATCAAAGGCGAAAGGTAATCTTTATCTGATGAAAAATACTATATTTCTAAATTGGGAAATACAGTTAATATTTCACTCATTTCCCATCCGTAAAACCTAATTATTTCCTTATGGGAAAAGTTTTTATTCACTGAGGGGAAATCAGCAATTGCTCTTCTCATTTCCCTATATATTTCTCGGCCGCGAAAAGTGTTCCCGTCAGGTGTGTGTACAACATACAGAGCCCAAGATAGGCCTAAAGCAGACCCCTCTAGGAGGCTGCCGCATTCTCTCTAGAGTCCAAGAAAATAAGGTATTGTGGTTGTCCTGACTTGTGTACTAAGAAATTAAAATAGGAGTTACAAACAATTTGCTTCGTTGCCTTCATCAGCAAGTTCCTCTATGTATAATCTGTATGATGGGTATAATGGTATGTTGGTGATGCCATATCATACATCAATCATACTCACTTGATCCGGAAACTATTATACCGAGTAGTATTTTCATCATACCCTCAATCATACAGCTGGCATACACTTATCATACACTTAAATCACGAAGTCATACATTATCTCTTCCACTTCATTTGGCTCTGATAGTTGTATAATCATGAAACTCCAAGTACAAATTATTTCCTTACCATATTGAGGAGTGAACAGACAGATGGAAGGCAATAAGAGGTGATAAGTCTGGTCCAACTGTATGAAGTGAACTCGACAAGAAAAAATCAAAGCCAATATCACATGATGAGGCTTGGGAAGTGCTGTATAGTTGAACATCATCCATACCTCGTCTCTTCCTTTTTGGCCCGTTCTTTGTTCAACGCACTTCCTTTCTGCAGGCTTATTCACTTCGGGACTAAAAAGAGCTCATCCATTATCAATTTGCTGTTTTCAACATCTGGGTCTGACCGGTTCATGTGTGGTAATATTTCTGTGTGAGTGGCATGCTATTTCTGGTTTTCCATGTACTCATTATCAGTGCTTTACAGACGACCCACCCTCCTTTCCTTCATGACATTTGGTTATCTTTTCCTTACATAGTGTCTCAGCCCAGTTCTCCCTCTGCCTTGACTTCCTCACACCCTTAATCTAGTGCTGCAGGTTCTTTGCTTGAGTAATAGCACTATTATTGCTTGTACATGTTCTGTAATATCTCTATAATAACAATAATATGAATTTTCTCATCAATAAAATGTCGTATAAGTGGTAATCGGATGTGTCTGGCATGTATAATTGGTGTATGAAACAGGTATGAGAGTGGTATGAGGTCTTGTATAATATTGTATAATTCATATGACAACATACGAGAAACTGGATATACATTCATATAATGTGGTATGTTTGAAGTATGTTCATCACGTACCCCCTTTTTCTATCATACAGGTCCGTCAGTGTATGATAGTGTATAATATTATACATATTATACAATCAGGAACTTGCTGATAAGTTTGTTGGTGTTCCAGGCCTTCAAAAGTGGATCTTGCACTCACTCCGGGTGACACGACACTGGTTTGTGTCATAAAAAGTAATTAGGAAGTATGGAAGCTAATAGAGGCAGGGAAGTAATGGGAGAGGGGGAACAACATACTTACTTACTATCAATTCATGGATGCTGTCGAAGAGTAAGGTCCTTCGATGATCATTGAAACGAGAGCAATGTCCTCAACATTGGATCCAAAGCCGCACACAAGTCTCAAAAACCAGAACAAGCAGAATGAAAATTTGGGAAGGTTGCTGGCAAAAATCCACATAGCATGCTTGGGTATTGGAGGACATTATTGCCAGTACTCTCGAGCTGCTTTCGTCCTAACATCAGCAGCTTTTCTGGTGGCCCATTGATTGTTTTCAGGTCTCCTTGGGAATGTCAAGTCTGTTACGATCACTTCTTTTTCATCTTATCTTTCTCCTTATCCCTTGTCTTATCTTTTATCTTTTGTCTTATCTTCTATCTCCCTTATCCTATATCTTGTCTTATCTTGTCACCTGATCTATTATTTATGCTTACTGATACAACATGCGCTTTTCATTTACTTATATTAAACACAGCAGTCTCACAACACGTATACAGCATGGTGATCGAGCTTTCATTACTTACACATTGCTTTGCTTGTGTTCTACTCATGTTTACCGCTAACCCAGGGCGTTGGGCATTACTAGGGCAGAGGGTTGTTCACTAGTATATAGGCTGTAGCTACTTGCTGTATTTCCTTAGCTTTGATCTCGTCTATTCTACCTGGTTTAGCCCAGAACTCTGCTTGCTTCCTTTATCGCTTCACTATCTGAGGTTTTCTTGAGTGTGACACCTGGTGACACCCGTTACTAGAACCAGTCGCTGACAGAAGATCAAAGCTATTCTTACCACCTGTCACACGCTACGCAATCATATCCCTATCACAATTATCCCCGCTCACATTTTTACCAACCCTTCACAGACTTCTACTCTCTATTCGAGCAGTGTCGCCTATAGTACAAAGGTGTAACGTTGAGTCCGACACCGTACTGGCAGACGAAAGCGTCGACTGATCACTAATCTTCGGAGAGGGGTCTTCGCGTGCACAACGAGCTCCATTCCTAGACAGGGAGGGTGCATCTGTTCATCAAGCGAGAGTGGAAGGCTGCTTCCCACATCATCATACTCTATTTTCGAAATCTCTCCCACACTACTCTCGACTTCTACAAATCCAATCATACATTTTCCCATCATCACCACCGGGTTGCATTAGTAACTCGTCTTCCTTACAATGGATTTTACCTCAAGACTAGGACGACCTAGACTTTCGGTACAAACCGATCGTTACCGTACCCCCGATTCATCTGCTCCATCCACTTCATCTTCTATCGAACGAAATATCACCTCATTCATACCTACCTACATATCACCCAACTACAGCATGTCTAACCCTACTCCCGCTCCCACCACCACTACCTCCAACATTCATGGCAAGTCGTTGCTCAGAGAACCTAGCATCTTTGATGGCGACAAAGCCCAGTTCAAAGAGTGGCGCCGTACCCTCTTTGCCTACATTCGTGATCCAAGGAATAGGATCGTCACAGACAGTGAAAGAATCGACATTGCGGTCTCGTATATGCGAGGTCCCAAAGTGAGTAGCTGGGTCCAGAATTATACGGACGATAATTTCAATGACGACGAGGAGGAATGGAAAGTCACCTGGAAAGGATTCAAGGACGCATTGAATGCCTCCTTCCTAGACAAAGGACTCACAGAGAATGCTCAGGAGAAGCTAGAACATCTCCGTCAAGGCCCCAATGAGAGGGCAGAGGATTCCTTCAAGGAATTTGAAGTCATCATGCGAGACGCCGGATATGCTAAGGACGCCCCCTACGTCATCAGGCTAATTGAAATGAATGTAAAGCCAAAGCTGATCGACCAAGTATATGGCACCAGCAATGAGCGAATCGAGAAATTCGATGAACTCAAACAGAAGATTATCAGTATCGATGACATGTGGTGGCGTCGTGAGGAAATGCGACGAAATTGGTCAAACAGATACCAGCGGAATGCTGGGCAAGGACCTAGTAGCCAGAGATGGCAACCACAAACGACACAGGCTCCCGCAACTAAAGCTCCGACCCCTGCGGTACCCACCCAGGATAGGAAAGACGGCACTGGAACGACTTTCAAAGGTGCAGGCAGACCAATGGATATTGATGCTGCGCGTCGCAACAGGGAATGTTTCCATTGTGGCAAGCAAGGCCACATTGCAAAGTTCTGTCCAGAAAAAGCACCAAAGCCACAGTTTGTCAGAGGCATGTGGAGCCGGATGACACAGGAGGATCAGGAGGCTATGGCCAAGGAATTGGGTTTTGTCCTGCCCCAGCAGTAGATGCAGGTCTGCCGGGGCCAATCTCAGAATCAGTATCGGACTTTTCGTCATCGTCATATGTAGACAGTCAATTTAGTTTTGAATTTGGTAGTACTGGTACACCCAATAAAAATAACTTATCTACAATGACGACCCGAGCTGAGAAAAAACCTGTGAGATATGAACCAAACACACCTGAATGGGTGGCGCAGCGGTTACAAATGGACAAACTCCCTATGGCTATAGGAATCCTTAGAGCCTGGATGCCTGGAAGTCGTGTCAGAGAAGCATCGGAAGAAACGGTATTGGCTATACGAAATCTGAGTCATGCAACCGCAACTGAAGCAGTTACCAATCTCAAAAGTCGTAAGAGATTCGTCCGAGGTACCCGAGGACGTGAGCTAAAGTTGCGAACCACTATTGAGAATATCGACAATGGTGTACAGATTGAAACGGAAGCCCTCCTAGACAGCGGAGCCACAGGGTCCTGTATCAATAAGGATTTTGTAGAACAGCACCAGCTCACTGTTAAGGAGTTACCAGTCAAAATGCCGGTCTATAACGCCGATGGCACTCTGAACAAAAATGGTTCCATAGAAGGCTATGTACAAGTCCGAATGGTGATAGGAGATCATGCCGAACAGATAGATATGGCAGTTACCAATCTAGGCAAGACAGATATCTTTCTAGGCATAGACTGGCTACGTTACCATAATCCTAGCATTGATTGGAAGGAATCTACATTAACGTTCGAACGTTGTCCTGACAAATGCGGGTATTTGCCACACTATGAACCACCTGAGGATGATGGTACAGAGGAAAAACTTGTCGATGGTGAAAGGATCTTCTGGTTCGATTGGGATGGGTATCTTTCTGACCAAGGCCATATCAAAGTACAAACTGCCACTACAGATGCCGCTACTCCGTACCTTGCCGAGTATGCTGATGTATTTAGTAAAAAAGACTTTGACCAAATGCCAGAAAGACGTCCATGGGATCATGCCATAGAGTTAACGCCAGGCTCCAAACCAGTTGACTGTAAAGTCTATCCCCTCAGTCCACCGGAACAGAAGGCTTTAGATGAATTCCTAGAGGAAAACCTTAGATTGGGACGAATACGACCATCACGCTCACCCATGGCTTCACCTTTCTTCTTTGTCAAAAAGAAAGATGGAACACTACGGCCTGTACAGGATTATCGAAAGCTAAATGACATGACTGTCAAGAATCGATATCCACTCCCGTTAATCCAGGAACTCATTGATAAACTGAAAAATTCCAAGATCTTTACCAAAATGGATGTCCGATGGGGATTTAATAACATCCGGATCAAAGAAGGAGATGAATGGAAGGCAGCATTCCGAACAAACAGAGGCTTGTTCGAGCCCACAGTCATGTTTTTCGGACTTACAAACTCACCCGCCACGTTCCAAGCATTCATGAATCACATCCTTCGAGAGCTCATTGATCAAGGACACGTCATTGTCTATATGGATGATATCCTTATCTTCACGGACAACATTGAGGAACATCGGATCATCGTCAGAAAGGTTCTTGACATCCTAAAAGCCAACAAACTGTACTTGAAACCTGAAAAGTGCACCTTTGAGGCTAGGGAAGTTGAATATCTTGGAATCATCGTAGGAAATGGACAAATCCGGATGGACCCAAAAAACGTTGAAGCAGTTCGAACCTGGCAGCCACCACAGAAAAAGCGCGAACTACAATCGTTCCTAGGGTTTTGCAACTTCTTCCGCCGATTCATCCGAGATTTCAGTAAAATTGCCAAACCCTTAACACGGCTCACAGGGAATGCGACTTGGGAATGGACATCTCTTGAACAAGATGCGTTCAATCAACTGAAAGACCGGATCATTAAAGACGTCACTCTCATTATTCCAAGAGAGACTGGAAAGTTCCGGATTGAAGCTGATTCTTCCGATTACGCAAATGGTGCTGTCTTATCGCAAAACGTCGATGGAAAGTGGAGACCAGTAGCCTTCAGGTCCAGGTCACTTAACGAGGTTGAACGGAATTATGAAATTTATGACAAGGAGATGATGGCCATCATGGATTCTCTATCAGACTGGAGACAGTATTTGCTGGGCGCAAAAGAACCTGTTGAAGTCTTTACCGATCACCAGAATCTCCAGTATTTCCGGAAACCTCAGAAGTTGAATCGACGACAAGCCAGATGGGTAGTTGAAATTGCTGAATACCATATTGAGCTCTTCCATAAGCCTGGGAAATCGATGGGAAAAGCTGATGCTCTGTCAAGGATGTCAGGCCTTGAGAAAGGGGAGAATGACAATACCGACGTCACACTGCTAAAACCAGAATTTTTCATTTCTCAAGTAACGGATCAGACATCTGCCCCCGAAGACGATCTGCTTAATCTCATCCGAAGGAAGAAAAACCAGCAAGACAAGTTAGTACAGGTTGCCCTCGAGTCTAAAGACAAGGAATGGCTTGAAACTGAGGATGGACTAGCAGTTTGGCAAGGACGTATCTATGTCCCCAAAGACAAAGAGCTCAGAGGACGGATCATACAGGCACATCATGACGCCCAGACAGCAGGACACCCTGGCCGCTATAAAACTATCGAGTTAATTACACGCAACTACTGGTGGCCAGGAATCAGTCGAGACGTCAGGATTTACGTGGAAGGCTGTGAAAAATGTCAGGCCACAAAGACACATCGTACAAAACCCGTAGGACCATTATATCCACATGACATACCATCTGAGCCTTGGGAAATCATAGGAACAGACATGATTGGCGAATTACCGGAGTCTGGAGGGTATAATGCCATCAGCGTATTTGTTGATCACTTCACGAAGAGGTTACGGCTCTTTGCCACACATACTACGATAACATCTGAAGGAATGGCACGTATCTATCGTGACAAAGTATTTCCGATCCATGGGATGCCCCGGAAGATTGTCCACGATCGCGGCCCTCAGTACCATGCCCGCTTCATGAAGGAACTGTACAAGTTGCTGGGAATCGAAAGCAACTATACAACTGCATACCATCCTCAGACTAATGGCCAGACGGAACGGATAAATCAAGAAATTGAACATTACATCCGTCTTTTTGTGAATCATCATCAGAGTGATTGGCACGAATGGCTTCCTATGATGGAGTTTGCATATAACGACCGAGTACACTCAGCTACGAAAGTTTCGCCCTTCTACGCAGACAATGGCAGACACCCATACAAAGGAACCACACCGAAGATGACGTCACAAAACCCAACAGCACAGGAGTTTGCCGATAGTATGAAACGGATCAGGGAAGAAGTAGGATCGGCGCTGAAAAAAGCCGCTGAGGACATGAAGCGCCAATATGACAAACACCGGAATGAAGTGATAGAGTATAAGGCTGGTGATAAAGTCTGGCTTGAAGGAACCAACATAACGACAGATCGCCCAATGAAGAAACTCGGGGATAAACGATTTGGACCATTTAAAGTTCTTGAAAAGATCGGATCCAGCTCATACAAACTCGACATCCCTCGCACGTGGAAAAGAGTCCATAATGTCTTCAACGAAACACACCTATTCCCGTACCATGAACCCCAATTCCCGACACAACCCCGAAATACCAAGCCACCTCCAGAAGTAGTTGGAGAAGAAGAAGAATACGAAGTAGAAGAGGTTGTGGATGCACGCAAGTATCGGAATGGCATCCAGTACAAGGTAAAATGGAGAGGTTACGGACCACATGAAATGACGTGGGAACCTGGAGCTAATATGACGAATGCCAAAGAAGCTGTTCAGGACTTCCACAAGAAGTATCCTAACAAGCCCAGGCCTCGAACCCTTAAACGGATCGAGATTCTGATTGCTCAGTTTCCTACTGAATTGTTCCGACAAATACCTACACCAGACATAGAACCAGTCCCAAGTACCATGCCGTCTGAAGCACTTGTCAACTGACTTGCGCGTCATGGAATTCGCGCCTTAAAGGGGGGGTAATGTTACGATCACTTCTTTTTCATCTTATCTTTCTCCTTATCCCTTGTCTTATCTTTTATCTTTTGTCTTATCTTCTATCTCCCTTATCCTATATCTTGTCTTATCTTGTCACCTGATCTATTATTTATGCTTACTGATACAACATGCGCTTTTCATTTACTTATATTAAACACAGCAGTCTCACAACACGTATACAGCATGGTGATCGAGCTTTCATTACTTACACATTGCTTTGCTTGTGTTCTACTCATGTTTACCGCTAACCCAGGGCGTTGGGCATTACTAGGGCAGAGGGTTGTTCACTAGTATATAGGCTGTAGCTACTTGCTGTATTTCCTTAGCTTTGATCTCGTCTATTCTACCTGGTTTAGCCCAGAACTCTGCTTGCTTCCTTTATCGCTTCACTATCTGAGGTTTTCTTGAGTGTGACACCTGGTGACACCCGTTACTAGAACCAGTCGCTGACAGAGTCCATGCCTCGGGCCTCCATTCTGCCGCTCGGTATTCCGAAGATCCATCTTTATTGTAATCTCTCCTTATTGTTCTTTCTCGCTACACATACCCTTTTGTTCTAGTCCCTCCTTATTGTCTTTTACTTTACCCTGCAGGTACTACACGTATAGCTCCTAGTAGTTAGTCTGGCGCTCCGCACCGATGCGCCGCTCCGTAGATATAATTACTGTCTGTATGCTACTGTAGTTCCTCAGTTTAATTATCGACTTAGATCAACTTAGATCTCCCTTCCCAACTTAGCCCTTCTCTAAGTCTTCAGGCTCAACGCCTTGAAGTACGTTCTACTCAACCTTAGGACTTAAACGTTCTTTGGTTCGCTCCTCGTCACCGGCAATACCGCTGTTCCGACTTGGCTGCTACTCAGCTCCTCCCTTCTATACTCTCGATCTCCGGGGACTAACGGCGTAATGGCAGTGTTGTTAATAACTTCACTACTGTCCCACTCGACCTCCCGCACTTAGACACCTTGTGGCCTCTGGCACAGTTACACGGTGTACATGATCTTAACAGAGAATCCGAAGAGACAAAACATTCTTCACGCCAAAGAACCTCAAAGAACTCCTTTAGAGGTTCTGTTAGGTGTGATAATGTTCTATAAAGACAGGGCATAGGCTGCCATAGTATCTGCCATAGTATTTTGGTAAATTATGTATGATGAGGCACAATGCAGGAATCGAGAGTTCTTGTAAGTGACTAACTTGGTGCTCGAGGGTGCTCAACATTAGAATGCTCGTGAGAAAAAGGCAAGGCGATATGGCAATACCCGATCCATCTCCAATTCAACTTTCAAGTGCTCTCATCTCACTGAGCTTGTGGAGGAAGTTGTTGATTCCATATTCAATCAAGTTTCTGCATCATGACAGAAATCATGGCTGAGTCGTTGGTGTTTTGGGTTTCACTTTTGTACAGTGCTTTGCGAAATGGTTTGCTTGTATGGATTTTTTACCAAGTGTTTATTGCTGTTTATTTCTAGTTATTTGTTCAATACATTTTTGGGCCGAGGCTTGAGAGGGCTCTCTTTGAGGACCACCAGGGCCGTCGGGCTTCAAAAAGTGATTGATGAATCCTTTTTGGGATAAAAATATATTGGACAAATAAATAAACACAAATAGATGTGAAATAGTCGAGCAAGCAAAGACTTACGCAAAGCACTGTACATCATGATGTACTGTAAGTCAGTCAGTGCTGCGTTCTGCTGCGTTACTATATCATACATTATTGATCCTAAGCCTTACAGCTCCTTCATTCGGCTCGGGACTTTACATGTGTATACAAGTTGAGCCAAGGACCATATGTATCCGTAATCATCACAAATACCAAGTCGAAAACATTACAGATTAAGCAGATTAAATGTCCAGTAAATACTTGTCTTGGCTTCAGGATTCGAAATCAATCTACAGCAGCCGTTGTCGCATCATAGTAAGCGCATTTCGTTCCATCATCACCATTACTGAAAGCCGATCATCATCACGCAGAGTCACTGTCGCACTCTATAGTGAACTTTGGGCTAAAATTCCCTGAATCTCCAAAGACTGCCAGTAATGACCTCATAAGGACGCAAGCTGCAGATAAAATACGGTAGAGCACTCACGAACGATCTGGTAGTCATCCCTTGGTGGGACACGAGGAACTTTGAACGACATTGAGTGAAGATCCACGACATTGAATCCGGATGCAAGAGGATGCTCTTGAGTGACACAGGTGAGGATATCATACAGGGTGCAGTTTGCAGACACTTACCTGCATCTTCCAGCCCTTCCTTACGCAGGAGGACCATTCCTTCGGAGTTCGTGACGTCTTTTGGGCGATTAGAGCTATCCCTGATCAGTGCTCTTCAGCAACAACGCTGCGTGTAAGGATCGTGAAAAATGATACCAACCACGCTACGGTCACGTTTTGGCCACATCTCCAGACAGTGTTGGAGGTGGGGGCGGTAATATGTGGGATATAAACATCGCGAGCAGCGAGCGGTGCTGAAGCCGTCAAACTGGCGAAGGAGATGATCAAAAAGCAAAAGGCGCTGAAGAGAAAACACATTGTCAAGGCTGTTTTTGAAATCGCACGGATTGAGCAAGGAGAAGGGGCGAGATGTCTTTCTTTGTGAATGGGTATCAGAGGATCGCTGACTGATGGTGCAATCTAGAATCGACCGTGTTTATATATTGTACAAAGCCGGATCAGTAGGTTCGTTCGCTAAGTAGGCGGAATAGTAGTGGTAAGTTTTGCCGCCAATATTGGACACAGCGATACGCACACTATCGTAATGGCCTCGTTGCAGCCACTCTACTCCAGCACCTGAAGGTTCTTGCTCATGTCTCTAGGTCTTCTAAGCCGCAGTTCCGCTGCTTTCGCCGACTCAGGAGGTGCTTCTTTCAGATCCAATATGCTTGTTCTTCGGAAACTGACCCTCTCTAGTACACCGACTGCTCAAATAGTCCTTGGTTGGCGGTTGCGAGCTTGATAGAGTGAAAAACTCCTGTGTTTTGTTTGCACATACAGAAATTGAAGCTTGCATTGAAGCTTCGATAGTCGACTATGACGCTAGGACACGGTAATCTACTCCACCCCGCCAATGCTTCGGTCGAGTTAGAGTGAGGGTTTTCTGTACCCAAATACATTGCGGCCATCATCCTCCTTTTCACGTCTAACGAAACGAAATGCGATAAGCTCTTTGCTCCAATACGTGGCGATGATTTGCCGGGTGCTCAAATGCTACTATGAGGATCTACTGTTTGCTTAGAGCAAGCTTAAAGCGCATTCTAGTCAAATACATGGTCATTTCCATATCCTTCGGAATATAGCTGAACCAACCAGAGAAACATCAAAAATTGGTGAACGTACGAATCTTCGTCTTTACTTTCTCCGCTGATCTGATAGACTACAACTCGTGCTAGAGCTTCAGTTCAACGGCATAAACCAGGCTCTGAAGACTGTGGCGTTCGTCATCTGTGAGACCCAGCCTGATCCAGTGTATCTTTGAAGCCACATCGTCCTTACCAGCGACCCCCCGTAAATCCACTCGCATTCTTTTTGACGTATGGATGAATTAGATGAATTCTCTTTGCGCTCCAATCGGGTCCTTAAGCCTACACCCTCTATATGTTCATCGGCGATTCAAGCCAATACCCAGCAAGATCTGATTCTGCCCGCCATTTTGAAATTTACTACTGTGAAGCTCAGGTGAAGCAAAAGGTTGATGTTGAAAACCGGGATATCAACAGCATATCTGCCAGCTGCGATACGAGCTGCCTCGCGCCGTTCTCAAAAAAACTATAATATTTCCACGTACGCGCAATATGAGTGGGATTGTCTTTCGATTGTACTTTCATCTCTAGCAGCAAAAAGGAAAATGCTTGGTCCGTGCGTTCGGACGCGTCGCGGTACAAATAATGGCAAACTAGTACGCGACTTTGTTGCGGTCACGTTGATGATACGCGTGACTGTATAGAGAATGTCACGTTCGCGTATTTTGTCACCTCTTCCTTTTCCTTTTCTCTGCACACGCTCGCCAGTCAGGTACTCTCCTCCCAAACATTAGGAGAGATCGCTGAAACAATGGGTCTACCTACGCCTCCAACAACTTCTCATAGAGAGAAAGAACACCGGACTCTTGGAAGCCGTTCTCATGGCGTGATTTTTTCGAAGGAGAACCGAATCCATAGTCTGTCAGCACCTCCTCAGGGTCCCAGTTGTAGTAGCGCACTACAAAGCCGCCCAATAAAGTCTATACTCAAACCCACCCAACCTCTTCTTCCTCTTCATCAGGAAGAAATCCGTGAAGAGACACCTGAACCCGTTAACCCGCTTGACGACCCCATTTATCTTCAAACTCCTATATCAACAATCATCTCCCAATCCGCCACTCTACCCGAGCTCATTCGGGCATACTCTGTACTTACGGCGAGGATACGGCCCTACGTCAATGACTGGACTGATTGCTCATCACCGTTGTTCGAGCCATTACGCGCCAACAGCGATGTTCTTTGCGACCGTGTATGCCGCGACGTGCGTCGTGCTTTGGAGGATGCATTAATTGGAGATGACGAGGAGGAGGTGCAGAAGGAGTATCAACTTCCTTCCCCAACAAAAAGCCCGAAGAAAAAGAAGAGGGGCATGACGGCGGAACAAGCCAAGCATGCGCGAGATCTTTGTAACATCTGTCATTCCGTTCTGAAATTCCTCGGATTGCTTTTCTCTCTGCCTGATTTATCCCCATTTTTTACAGGTGAGTCTTATCCTAGTTTACGTGTTTTCCGCGACTCAACTTCTAGCCACTAGTCCGGCAACGAACTGAAATGTTGAGCGGCATCCTCTCTATTCCTCTTGCAACAGATCTGCCTACACCGAATGCTCGAAAAACTTATGCTCTGTCCATTTACGTGATTCAGTCACTGCGACTACCCGACACTGTTCTTCTTCCTGCCCGAGATTCCATCGCCTTTGCCTTGGGTCGTGGCATAGATGGAGAATTAGGAAAGGAAGGTAAGAAAGGCTCAGCTAGTGATGGTCTCAAGGTGAGTTTTCCTTCAGGTTCTACACACATTTCTCAAGTTGAATTCTACCAGGCGATTCACGACCTTGCGATATATCAACCGGCCACTTTTGTCCCTGCTTTCGTCATTTTGACGGATTCCATCCTTAGAAACCTTCTTGCCCCAACTCTGACCCTTCGGGTCCAAGCCTGTCATGCTCTTGGTGGTCTGGCACAAGGTGTCATTTCAATTCCCCTTTCTCACATCCATTCGCGTATATCGTTGCAAATAGTGCAGTTCCTTCTTACTCCGTCGACGCGCGCTTCACCGAAGAAGAAGAGCGGTAGCCCGACACCTGCAACACAAGAATCTGATATTTGTCGAACGCTGCGAACGACATTGAATACTGAAGATCCCTTGCATGTCGCTCAAGGTCCTGTTTGGGCGTTACATGTCTTGGGATGCTTCATTGTACTTCTTGGTTCTGCATTCAAGACCGACATGCGATTAGTCAGGACCATCACGAATTTGCTCACACTGACAATGCGGCACAAAAAAGTCGCGGTGCGCAAACTAGCCTGTGTTGTTTGGAGGTCTATCACTTGGTCCTGGCACCAGCTCCCACTACCATCCCTCGGGGACGAAGAGTGTACGGTGGTACCCTCAAAATCTGAGCAGCAAATGGTTAGCAAAAAGCAATGGTGCTTGATTGAATTGGTCCTCAACATGGGTGTCGGTGTGGGCACTTGTTGTGCTATTGTTGGGAACGAACTGGGTCCAGCAGAGCGTATCCGTCTTGAGAGAATACTTACTTTGATGATGAATAGGGGTGATGACTCTAGGGATTGTGCACTACGCTGTATCAAACAGCTCGTGAGCCTCGAGCAACGGGTGTCATCTTGGGATATCGACAATCTCCTTTCCAGAAACTTCTTGTCCGGAATACCAGGTGTTCTCAACGCTGACTATCAAGACTTGACGAGGCCGCTTCAGAATATACTTGAGGAGCTGCCCCACGTCCGTGATCTACGCCCGTTGAACAAAGATGAGCTACTCGAACTCGATACCATGGGTTTGTTCCTCGAGTTGTGGGGCAGTGCGATAGGCATCCGTAATGGACAACATAATAACGAAGTAAGTCATCAAAAATCTTTCCATAAATAACGTGGCGTTAAATTTGATATCCAGGACTTGCTAATCGAAACATGGGATGCCATACTCAAGGCGGTGACGACGTTGGCAGAAGGTAAGTCTTGTCTTCTTCCGGGTTATTACCCAGTTCACAGAATCTCTTTCAAGACGAAGATGACGAAGCTGAATCAAAAGCAGCACTAAACCTCTGCAGCACTCTTTACGACAGTCTTCGGATGGGATCTAAAGAAGAGAGCAAGACTTCTGACTCTGATGGTCACACAATGAAGCAGGAACAGAACTTCGACCTTGGAAAGAAATTGCGAATGGTTCGACGTGCTTGGACGTCCTTGTGTAACGTATTACCAAATGGTGTTCTAGCTGACTACGGGACACAGCTGCTTGCACAACTCGTCCAATCCGATGATGATGAGCTCAGCGAGATCGACGACAGCGTACGGGAAGAGTGGGCTGCACTTTGTGTTGATCTTGTTCTGTCTTCTGAAGATTCGTCGAAAGTGCTGTCTGCGTTTTGGACCCAAGTAGACTCGAAGTGGAATTGGTCGGCAACGGTACGCACCATCGTTTGGACTAAATTTGTCCAGACATGGCAGGAGAGCAAACGAGATACTTGGGATGGGTCACTTGTTCTGTTGAGCGCTCCTTTCTGGTCAGTGTTTGAGCTACAATGGCACTGTTACCATAATCAGAACCTGACCATGAATACAGCAGTGTCACTGTTTGGGACCTCAATAACGACGAGCTTTCAACGTGGGAAAGGTTCTTGGCCTTCATTGTAAATCGAGGTTTCGATTATGGTTACGATTGCGTCGCTGTGGTAGGCCTAATCGCGGAGAGGCTCCAAGAGAAATGCAACCCGACTTTCACATCGCTTACTCGCATCGCGGATATGCTGATGACTCACGCTCGTGATTCGTTCAGAGAGATCCTGAACCTTCCAGAAAGTCTGATGGACTTCATCGCGGATACGTTAAACCAAAGCTATCCACCCTCACCTTCCACAGGTTTTTCGTCTTTGTGGATGATCCGGTCTCTTGGTCATCTCATCGATTCATGTCCTGAACAGCTGTGCCTCAGTCTGTTGGAAACCCTCCAGGAATCCATTGTTCTTTGGATCTCGGATGAGCGATCTGGGGTTACGGACTCTTATGATGATGTACGTCTGACTCGAAAGCTGTTGTTTACTTCCGTGCTGCTTGTACTCATCTAACTGTTCGTAGATCGTAACGTTCTATGAGAATTATCTCATGAGACTCGCGGAAGTCATTCCTCCTACCCAGGAATATATGCAACAGTTTGCGCCTATACTCGATGCCATATTCATAGGTCCTCAGAAACCTGTGGCCGCTTTCGACGCTTTCGATACCTTCTGGCACACGACTCAATTTTCGGTAAATGTACCGCCTCAGGCCTGGCCCAAGAAGGTGTATGAGTACATTTACGGCGCACCTGCAATTTCGGCCGCCCCCTCTCCCAAATCTCCATATCCTGTCGAGGAAACTCATGTGGGAGAAGATACACCCGAAGAAGGCGTCGAATCTGTCGTCAGTTCGAAGAAAAGCAGAACAGAGGAAGCTTCTTCTTTACACGACTCAGAACCTTGTTTGTTCAGCTCTCCCGCGCTTGAGTTCCCTGCCTCCCCATATCCCAGCCATTCCAGGAAAATTGAAGCCGAAAACGCCGGAAGTGATATCAGGCTTCTCTTGCCTGCCCCACCAATTCTATCGACTCCCCCGCGCGCATCCAGAGCGAAACTGCGTATTGCTGGAGCACCTAATTCTCCTCCGCCGCTACTGCATACCCCTGGTGAATCAAGTTTGGTATTTGCTCGCAGGTTTGAGCCTTTGTTTTCCCCGAAGACTCCATCCAGCAAGTCAAAACATGTTTCACAACTTGCCTTATCTCCCACCATTAAACCCCTTCCTCCTGTGAGTCCTGTCGCTAGTCCCAACAAGAAGCGACGTGTATCAGACTCAAATAAGGAGAACCTTTCTCCGTGCCCAACGAGATACTCACCCCAGTATCGTGGCCGTGATGTTCAGAGTTCACCCTCACGCCTTTTATCGGGGAATGACAGAAAACGTATGTTTGACAGTGTTGAGGATGGAACCGCATGTCCAGAGCAAGTGAAAGTGGAGAGGCCGACGAAGAGGGTGAGAATAAGTACGCCAATACCGCCATTGGCCTTACCTCTTCCTGCGGGACCGATATCTTCTTCGCTAGAAGCTGCTGATTTCGATCTTGCTTTGTGCTCTCCTTCGTCATCATCCTCCAAAGCAATGTCTTCAAAGTCGTCCTCACCCTCCTCATCTTCACTTGACTCTACCGTGGATACCAACAATGCGGCTACCTTATGCCGAACTACATCCATATCTAAGAAGCGTAAAGCTTTACTCATGGACTGTGTCGAGATCGTGAGGATCACCCCTTCGATATTGGGTCAGGCGATGAAGACACCCACGCATCGGATGACAAGGAAGGTCTCGATAGGCAAACGAAAGACCGTGACGATAGCTTCCCCTGTTCAAGGCCCAGATGCGGAAGGGGATTTAGATCCAGAATTCTCGAACTTGAGCATGTCTTCAGAGTCTGATTCGGACTATGGGTCCGACCCCGATAACCTGCGTAGTGAAAAGCAACTCTCGTCCGACGATGACCCGCATTTGGGTCAAGTAACGCCGGGGCACTTGATCTCGCCTACTCTCAGGCGAGTGCGCGGATTACATCGTAACCTTGATGGAGAGATGGAAGCGGAAGATGAATTGCCCAGCAGTGATGATTCTGATTGTTCATTCAGTGATCGCGGCGAAAGGCGCTCACGACAGTTGAGCCCGTCGAGGGAGGTGGTGTTGAGGAGGATACAGAGGAGTCTGAGTGGGACGGCGAGGGCTGTGGTTACACCTTGCGTCGGTTCGAGGGATTACTCGACCTGACACAGTTACTGGATAATTTCTCGTAAGGCCAACGTCCTACAACTGTCCTTCGCCAGACAGACCGGGAAAATTGATCGTTGAACCAAGGGTCCCCACTTTGTCACATTCTGATCATGATATGCTCTATACTTGCATGGTAACTGTATTCGTTTTGTAGCTTCTATATTCTCTACTTATGCTCACAGTGACTCTTCATACTTTCCTTCGTTTTGTACTGCATGTTTGTATCATAATCATCATCCTGGGATCACTGTTAGTAGGTGAAATACTATCCATCTCTTCCACACCTTTGGGTTGCCGTGTATCTATCTATCTGCGGCCTATATATCTATCTCCCTCTTCAACTTGACAACAACGTGCCACAGGTGCCACCACCAGGTCCATTTCGCTTTGGGTCTGACGGGGTGAGTAGCCATCGATCCTGTATGAACCAAAGATAACCGGTGCGTTATTTTTCCGAGTCCCTCTAGAGTCTGGGACATGTATAAAAGGGCAGGGTTTTTTTTTGCAGCCCTCACTGCTGGCCGGTCTTCCATACTTTCTACTGCAGTCTCTTTGCACATCGCTCGTCCAGTCGCTCAGTGCTCTGCCGTGAACCTTGGTCATTATTTTTCTTGTAAGTTTAAATTAGTGCATCTGAAGAAATGGCTTTCCTTATGCTGATTGATATCCTTGACCAGGGCAACATTCTCTTGCCTTTTTATCCTCCACGCGTTCGTCTTTCAAGTCCACTAACACTCCCCGTTTCGATCTGTTTGTTGAAGTTCAATATTCAATATGCACCTGAGCATTGCCTTCCTTGTCCTGGGTCTTGTCTTCACTGTGCATGCAGCTCCTGTCAATAATGAGGTGAGTCAAAATATTCCCGGATCCCTTCATCACCATCTTGTCACTGACGATATTGCATTTGATGAAGGCTCCGAAACAGGGTACACCTTCCAAAATCCTCGACTGGATCATTTCTCGACAATATTTCAAATCACCTCCACTTCCCCAACTTCCTTCGCCTGAAACAGCAAGCTCCACAGGCCCGATTCACTACCAATTTTTTCCCATCGAGTCGATTATGCCCTTTCCCGATCTCCTCCCAAAATTGAATAGACCGAAAGCCCAATCCGAAGCCAAAATCAAGGCCCAATCCTGGATTCGCAAGATACTTTCAGTTTACGACAGAGATGTGGTGGAACAGCCGGAGACAACTTTTGCTGGAAAGTTGGAACACTTCGTTATCCAGATAGACTCCCAGGTTCAGATTAGAGAGCACGTAACGTGTCCGTGTCAAGTTATAGTGAAAGCTCCATCAACGCCAGACTCAAAAGGCATGGTCATTTTTATTCCCTACATCGACGGTGAGAAGCACCGTGTACATGCGAGGCCGGTGGTTGCCAAACATCCGTCTGTTTAAAAGGATTACAGCCCATTGTAGTCACACATTCCATCTCTCGACATCACCTCGGGCGATATAGGGCGATATTTGTATGCACATACTACTTGTTACATATACTTAGATGATTATCTTTCTAACTTGCTCATTCATGAGTAAGGGACATCGATGTTCCTTCCAGGATAGGATAGGATAGGATATGAATTATACTGGCGAGGTCCGATTCCCGAACAACCAGTTTACCATGTACTGTACAATATTACATGATGTTGTACAATAATGGAACACACATATCTAATACAGGGGGGCGATTATGATCATCCATGTCCTGGTTATTGAGGGGAAAAGCGGAAAAAAACCCCTCCCATGGTATCATGAATTACACGGTCTTCCCTGCCTCAATATGCATGCAGTGTGTCACTCCAGCCGATATATTTCAACTGCATAGAATACTTCCAACACCTCATGCACATACTTTGCCAGCAACCCCACAACCCTCTTATCTGCCAGTAACTCCCTAAAGAGCTCCCATCCATCCCCATAGTGCCTTGCAAAATGGGGTATCTCCTGTATTACCCTTTGCATAAAGGCTTTCCTCAGCTGTATGACCTTGCAGCTGTTGCTGCATTCAAACAAAACATGTGCCCCATCTTCCACTTTTTCCCTACACATTCTACACAGTCTTTTATCATGCTGCACCATTGGTTTGTTCCTCTCTGCCCACCTTAATCTCTCCACTGCTAATTTGTGGTTGCTTGTTACCATATCAATCAAGGATCTTCTATGTTCACCTATTGGAATCCTCAAGTAGTGTCTAAAAGCCATGGTCTTTATAACCATTTTTTTTGTCTTCTTGTCATACTCTCTTCTATCTCTCAGCACATCCCTTGTCTTGTTTGATGTGTCCACCTTTTCTTGAATGTCTTTCTCCATTGATTTCTTTACCCTCTCCATTACCCCATCAATGTGTTGCACAGTCAAGTCCTTGAATCTTGGTATATTCCATACCACCCTGTGAGGTAGCCTGTCTAACACTTGTACCATTTCCATAAAGACTGAGTTTTTCCCCTGCTCTGCTAGTTCATATGCTTGTCTGCATGCCTTCCATGCTAAGTGGTCTCTCTTCAACTGCACCAAGTACTTCAGATTCTTCAGGAACAGAATAATTCTTCGATATCGAATTGGCCATAGGCCTGTTTCAGAGAATAATAGTGCCACCATTGATTTATCATTCAGTCCCAACATCCTCCTAATGAAGTAATGCTGTACACTCTCTAATTGCTTTCTTCTTACATCATAAATGTCCACTATCACTTCTGCTCCATTTTTCAAATAGGGATCAACCCTGCCCATGTACAGCAACCATAAGTCCCATATTGGAATATTTTTCCCCACAAACACCTTTGCATGTAGTACTGCTCCTGCAGTCTTTTTTGCTTTCTCAGCACTCTCCTTGTACTGCTGCTGATACATGTCAACTCCTGTTGTCTGGTGCCAGATTCCCATGTACTTCATCTCTTTCTTCTTTTTCAACCTTTTGCCATACAGAGTAAATGGCAAGCCCTCTGTCTCCTCCTTTCCATACACTGCATAAACACACTTTGGAACTGAAGCAATAAATCCAGTCTGTGCAGAATATTCACCAAATTGGTTGAGTTTGGATTGGAAGCTTGTAGGGCACATTGTAGTCATCAATACATCATCTGCCTGTTCTGTATGGTTGACCACTTTGTCATATAATACCACATCCCCTGGGTGCTCACTAAGTCTGAAGTCTGCAATTGCTAGATTGAATAGCATAGGTGTTCCTGGGTCCCCAGTCCAAGCTCCAATATTTGAAGTAAATGCCTCTGAGAAGGAATCTGCCACCTGAACCACATTTCCCAACTTTTGGTACATCAGCCGCAGCCAATCAATCAGTGGTCCCCTGATGCCCATTTTATTCAGCTTCATCCACATCATTGGTCTATTTGTTAGTGGGAAGGCATGCGTCCAATCCATGTATGCAACATATAATGGCTTTCTTATTGCCTTAGCTGTGTCAACCATGGTCTTGAGAATAAATGGATTATTTGTAGTTCGATAACCCGGCCAAAACCCATTCTGGGTTGATGGCAGTAAATCCTGGTGCTCTGCATATTCCCTCAACCTTCTGTCAATAATTAATGTGAGCATTTTCAGAAAGCAACACTCTAGCACCACCAGTCTATAGCTTGAAGGGTCATCTGCCTCCTTCCCCCGTTTCAGTATGCCCACTACCAATGCAACTAGCCATGCCGATGGAGCAGTCCTGTTCTCTATACAGTGGTTCAACAACTTCACACAATTCTCATTTGGGATCTTCATAATCAGTTTATAATCCACCTGGTCCACACCTACAGAGCTGTCTAGGTTCTTCATTGCAATATGTGCCTTTGCTTCCTCAATCTCCTCCTCCTGTATTGCACGGCTAAAGAATTTCTGCTCAGTTGTATCCACATTTTTTTCTGGTATCATTGCTTCCCATTGCTTCCACAGTGCCAGATACTTTGCATCTAAATTTGGTGGGATAATGACTGGGCTCTGCATGCGTGACCGGAATTCCCTAAGCAACTGTTCCATGGTCACTTCCATTTCCTTTGCTTTGCCATCCATCCAGTTGATATATAAGGACCAGAACTGTGCAATAGTTTTGCAGTTTTGTAACTTCTTTAGGTTATCCTCCTGAATTTTTGCAACTTTTGACCTTCCTCTGTGTGATACTTCACCCTGTCTCACATCTTCACCCCCTGCTTTTCTCTCCCCCCCTACATCTTTGGGTAGAGCACTTGAGACCTTGTCCCCTTCTAGTGGTACTAGGCAGGAGGTGTTACACTTCCATGGTACCTCTTTGAGTGGCCTATAATTGCCTGGCAAATCCATTGTAGCACCCTTCTTGGCTAAATTATCTGCCTCATCATTATTCTGGTTTCCACTGTGGCCTTTGACCCATACAAATCTGGTTGAAGCTGCTCTCTCTTTAAGTAGAAGTGCGATGTCCTTGAGTATATCGCCATTTGGTATATTCCACCCCGTGGCCAAGTGGCGGCCAGCCCAGTAGCAGCATTGCCTAATAATATACTCTGAGTCTGTGTATATTATCAGTGGCCTCTTTGGATCCATTTCAAATAGGACTAAGTACACTGAATATGACTCTGCCCTATTATTTGTTTGTCTTCCAGGTCCTGGTACTCGCACACTTTGATTCCTCCTTGAGTTCAGGCCATAACATATTCCAGCACCAGCTTGTGCAGAATCAGTTCCCCCACCCAGACATGACCCATCTGTATATACTGTGACTGGATCGTTGGCATAGTAGAAATCCCCATAGTATTGTTTCAATGCCTCTTCTTCCGATAGAGCACTTGCCAGAATTTTGTTATAAAGTATATCTGTAGGTTCATGTAGAGGCTGTATTTTGAATGTCATTTTCACCTGCCCCTTCACTGCACTGGCCTTGGGTCTGAGTGACAACTCCACTGCCATTGAGAGCACAGAATGATCTGACCACCTATCTTCCTCCTGCTTTGGATTACCATGTACTCTCATATGCTTTACTGCATTCACCATGTCATTTGACACTACACAGTAGTCAACCACAGCCTTCCCATTGTGCTGATGTGATGTGTAGGCACCCGGTTTGTTGACCTCCAGCGCAGTCCCATTTATCACTGACATATGTTCCTGAGAACATACCTGCATGAAAGCCCGACCCCGTGCATTCTCTATGGCATCACTTGATACTCTTGGTCTGTGTGTATATATCGGAATGTTAGACCCAATCCGACCATTCAAGTCCATCATCACTATCACAGGTTTATTTGACAACCGACACAGCCTGATAATAGTCCAGAGGTTCTCCTCTGGGGCAATTTCCGAAAAGTGAGTATACTTTGAAGACGCTGGCAGTACATATGCCACAATAAGCCATGTTGTGCCCAAATCCAGTACCAGAATATCTGGCACAGATAGGCTTGATTTCTTGACCTGGATGTTATTCCGTACAAATGCGCACACTCCTCCATGCTGATGCTCCCATGGCTCTGCTGCCTTCCTTGACTGAGCAAAGAATTGATACCCTTGAAGCTTTGCCATAGCATCTTCCTCCTCAGGACATAGATGTGTTTCCTGCAAACCAATAACATCAAACTCCCCTATAAGCATCTTAAAATCTGGGCTGAGCATCTTTACAATAAGGTCTCCATGAACATTCCAAGAGGCGAAGTTTACCTCAGTATATATTTTGAGACTATCTACCCCCGCTTCTGTTTGTTCAGATTCAACCTCATTGACCTGCGAGAGACCCCCAGCCCCCTCTAAAAATCCTCCCCTATACCCCGGAGCTTCAATCCTTCCCGCTCACTCAGCGAGTTTTTATAACCTGTGCTCCACTCCTTGGTAAATGCGTCCCTCTCGTTATATGACCGGAATGTCATGACCAAGACCCCGAACCGGTACTCATCTCTCCTTACATCCCCAGGAATGACACTTCTTCCAGTAACGCCCGGTGGTCCCCGAAGAGAGCCCTTGGACGAACAAGCAACAATAATTACTTGGTAAAAAATCCATACAATCAAACCTTTTCGCAAAGCACTGTATTTCGTGGGCTCATAAAACTTTCGCGACTGTCATCATTCACCTTGCATGGACATTGAACATTGAACGTTTGAACATCCATAACCTCGAGCGCTCGTGCATGATTTCCTCTTTCAAAGTTGTCTCTGTCCGTTCCAACGGCAGAACAGGGTCTCTCAGGCGAGTGCGCGGATTACATCGTAATCTTGATGGAGAGACGGAAGCGGAAGATGAATTGCCCAGCAGTGATGATTCTGATTGTTCATTAAGTGATTGTAGCGGCGAAAGGCGCTCACGACAGTTGAGCCCGTCGAGGGAGGTGGTGTTGAGGAGGATACAGAGAAGTCTGAGTGGGACGGCGAGGGCTGTGGTTACACCTTGCGTCGGTACGAGGGAATACTCGACCTGACACAGTTACTGGATAATCCCCCGTAAGGCCAACGTCCTACAAGGCTACAACTGTCCTTCACCAGACAGATCAGGAAAATTAACCGTTGAACCAAGGGTCCCCACTTTGTCACATTCTGATCATGATATGCTCTATACTTGCATGGTAACTGTATTCGTTTTGTAGCTTCTATATTCTCTACTTATGCTCACAGTGACTCTTCAAACTTTCCTTCGTTTTGTACTGCATGTTTGTATCATAATCATCGTCCTGGGATCACTGTTAGTAGGTGAAATACTATCCACCTCTTCCACGCATTTGGGTTGCCGTGTATTGATCTATCTGCGGCCTACACGGCAGCGGCTTAAGGTTAGAATAATATCAAAATGGTATTATGCATATTATTGCAAATTAGAGAGATAATATTTTTCCAAAATGAATTGTTGCTGTGTTTATATGTGTAGATTTGTCCTATGTATGGACAGGGAGATGTTCTCGCTCCCAAATCTATCTCTGTTTGCTCTCTTTCCAAACTGCAAGCTGCAGCGCACGGACACCATATGGCAATTGGACAGAATCAGACCCCAAAAAATTTTACATCGGAAATTTTATATGCAAAAAATTTAGATTGGAGATTTTGGATATAGATCAAAAACATCTGCAAAACATGTATACTCGCCAGAGCAAGGATACTAGCTGGAGAGCACTCTCCAGCAACAAAAGCACCCAAAGCAAAAATCAAAGCCTGCTCTGGGTGCTTTTGCTGCTGGGAAGTGCTCCCAAGTGCTCTGAGCTGCTTTCGGCTATTTAGCTGAACATACAGGTTTTGCAGATGAACGG
The DNA here is from genome assembly GCF_021015755.1 of Lentinula edodes. Lineage (NCBI taxonomy): Eukaryota > Fungi > Basidiomycota > Agaricomycetes > Agaricales > Omphalotaceae > Lentinula > Lentinula edodes. The sequence goes on from NW_025764347.1 coordinate 298,971, forward strand.
ATGCACTGCAGTGCATAATCTTGAATTTGAATGGAGAGCACCACTCAACCTTTTTAGAATTCTACCATCTTCAGCTTTATCTAGAGATTATGATTTCTCAGATGATAATTTGATGGCTTTCACTCCTGACTGTGTATATAAGCCTATATATCTATCTCCCTCTTCAACTTGACAACAACATGCCTCAGGTGCCACCAGGTCCACTTCGCTTTGGGTCCGATGGGGTGAGTAGCAATCGATCTTGTATGAACCAAAGATAACCGGTTAGAGTCTGGGACATGTATAAAAGGGCAGGATTTTTTTTTGCATCCCTCACTGCTGGCCGCCGGTCTTCCATATTTTCTACTGCAGTCTCTTTGCACATTGCTCGTCCAGTCGCCCCAGTGCTCTGCCGTGAACCTTGGTCACATCTGCAAAACCTGTAGTTTCGGCTAAGGGTCCGAAAGCAGTTGGGAGCACTTCCCAGCAGTGAAAGCACTCAGAGCATATTGCTTTCAGTGCTTTCAGCACTGGGATTTGCTGGGATCTGCTCTCAGACCTTAGCCGAATATCCAGGTTTTGCAGATGGCATTATGTTTCTTGTAAGTTTAACCTTGCATCTGAAAAAATGGCTTTCTCTATGCTGATTGATTTCCTTGACCAGGGCAACATTCTCTTACCTTTTCATCCGCTTCAGACCTCCGAGTCCGCGCGTCTGTCTTTCAAGTCCACTAACACTCCCCGTTTCAATCTGTTCGTTGGAGTTCGATATTCAAAGATTTAGTCCCTTCTAATTTGCTTGTCTTATAGTTGTTCTTTCTTCTTCGTCATTGTATTCCGATAATATGCACCTGAGCATTGCCTTCCTTGTCCTGGGTCTTGTCTCCACTGTGTATGCAACTCCTGTCAATGAAAAGGTGAGTCAAAATATTCCCGAATCCCTTCATCACCATCTTGTCACTGACGATGTCGCATTTGATGAAGGCTCCGAAACAGGATACACCTTCCAAAATCCTAGACTGGATGGTTTCTAAATCATTAAGATCACCCCCATTTTCCCGACTTCCTTCGACTGAACCAGCAAGCTCCACAGGCCCGATTCACTACCAATTTTTTCCTATCGAGTCGATAAAGAAATTTCCCAAGCTCCTCCCAGTATTTAATGAACCGCAATTCCAATCCGAAGTCAAATCCAAGGCCCAAATTTGGATTCGCGAGATACTTTCAGTTTACAACAGAGAGCTGGTGGAACAGCCGGAGGCAGCTTTTGCTGAAAACTTGGACCATTGCCATATCCAGATAGACTCCCAGGTTGTGATTAGAGAGCACGTAACGTGTCCGTGTCAGGTTATAGTGCACCCTGCATCAAAACCAGGCTCAAAGGGCGTTGTCCTCTTGATTCCCTACATCAACGGTGAGAAGCACCGTGTACACTCGAAGGCGGTGGTTGTCAACGATACGTCTGCCTATATTTAAAAGGATTTTAACCCATTATCGTCACACATACCTCTCTCGACATCACCTCGGGCGATATAGGGCGATATTCGTATGCACATACTACTTGTTACATATACTTAGATGATTATTTTTCATGACTTGCTCATCATGAGTAAAGGACATCGATGTTCCTTCCAGTAACGCCCGGCGGTCCCCGAAGAGAGCCCTTGGACGAACAAGCAACAATAATTACTTGGTAAAAAATCCATACAATCAAACCTTTTCGCAAAGCACTGTATTTCGCGGGCTCATAAAACTTTCGCGACTGTCATAAAGTACGCAGCCCCTATCATTTTCCTTTTCTCACCGACTCGACGCCTTTACTTGTACGATACATCATCCCATCACTGTCAAACCCCCATCGATTACTGATCCATCGATTACTGATCCACCTGACCCATCTTCTCCTTCTATTGGCTTCCGCCACCTTCCTTGTTCCTAAACTGTACAGTATTACATCGTTGTTTCTCGCAGACCGGATTATGTATATATAGCCAACCCTCCACAGCCTGGTCCCTTATCTTGACCTCTCTGTCATTATCTGGGACCAGGTATGTGCTTACTTATTATTACCTATGACTACGATACTCAATATATCTCTGTCATTATCTGGGACCAGTCTGCCGCCGTTCTGCTTAGTCGCTCCGCCTTGTTGCCTTGTCCAGTTGCTCCGCCTCACCGTTCTGCTTAGTCGCTCCGCTTTCCCGCTCCGTTAGTCACTCCGCCTCTGCCGCTTCGTGACATTAGGTCAAGATCCATTACTGCACTGACAGCCTACCGATAAGGTTGTCCTTGCAGGGTCTATAGACACCACGTCTTCCCCAGTTCTGCCCGACTCTGAAACACCTGTTGCCAGTATAGACTGCTCCGCACTCCCGCACGCACTTGACCCCAGAGACCAAGCTCACGCCCATAACAACGACGATACTTGGCGCGATTGCCAGTCTCAACCTTGCCCCAACGCCCTTTCGAACTCAATCCGAGAGCCACTCACTGTGAGCAATATAACCTTCCTGCCGATTCCTCAGCCCCGATTGCCTACTCCCATCATGTCGACTCCTATCCCGCCTGCCCCAAACACCTCTGCGGATGATCTCATGGCTCAGCTCATCAGACAAGTAGCTAACCTTGCTACAGCTATGGAGGAACGCTCATCCTCCAAGTCAAGCATGAACAAACCCGAGGTTTTCAAGGGTAAAGATGGCGCTGAAGCCCGTCGCTTCATGGCTCAGTTCCAGAATTGGGCATCAGAACAACCGGATCTCGCCAAAAGCCAGGTAAAACTCATCAAGTCCGCCTTGGGCTTCTTCACAGAAAGTGCCGGAGATTGGGCAACTCCCCATCTGCTACATTTCAATGCGGAAAATCCCCCTTTCGGAGGAAATTGGGAGGCGTTTCTGAAGGAATTTAGCCAACGGTTTGAACCAATGGACCCAGGTATGGAAGCCCGTAGCGAGATCAAGAATCTCAGGCAAAATAAAGGACAGACAGTTGCGGAATTCGCTCAGAAGTTCAAGGATATCGGAGATCGGACTGAAATGTCTGATATTGACTTGCGGGAACGTTTCTTCACTGCATTACTCCCAGAGATCCGACAACACCTCATCACCGTAAACATTGCCCAAGGAATTGCTCCGACTCTGAAGGAGGCAATCAAACGGGCCATATCGGTGGATGTCTACCTGCACGATCCCACCATGACTGGCCGGAACTCTGGATACCCTCCCACGCATACCGCTCATACTACCCCTGCTGACCCCCATGCTATGGACATTGATGCAACCCACACCAGTAATGGGAATACTAGGGAAGCATTCCTAGCTCGCATGCGAGGACGATGCTTCGGCTGCGGTGCCCAAGGTCATGTCAAGCAAAACTGCCCACACCGAGAAACCACCTGCCGCTACTGTGGACGTCGAGGACATCTGGAAGCAGTCTGCCAAGACAAATTTATGGGACTCGGACGAGACCGAGGCCGACGCCAGCAACCTCGACGCCAACAGATATCCGCTACGGGACCCGCGCCATTCTCCCTATTCCCAAACGAATCCGTCCAAATCGCGTCCTCGACCCCAACATCTGCTTCTGCACCCGTAGCTGCTACTCCGAGCCCCCCTAACCAGGACTTTTCCAATCAGATTGGTCAAATAAGGGAATTACTTGATCGTGCTAACGCTATGTCCTCCTCGTCCTCTGGCTTCCAACAGGGTTTTTAAAGAGGGTACCCGCTTCGGCTGCACCGAGAGTACCCCGTAATCAGTTTGTTATGTTCGCTACTTCCTCGTATGACTCGCACCCATCATGTACAATATCGTCGATCCGGGAATTAAACTCTACTTCCCCACATTTCCGAATTCATGCGAGACTAAGAGGAAGGAATCACAGTATAACAACTGCAGCCATGGTAGACTGTGGAGCTACCGCCCTGTTTTTAAACCAAGACTTTGTCACCCGGAACCATGTAAGATGTGCACCCCTCCATAAACCGATCGACGTTTTTAATATCGATGGAACACCTAACCGAGCTGGACGGATAACCCATTTTGCATGTCTAGCACTCACAGTGGATAATCAAGAGCGATGGATGGACTTTCTGATCACCAACCTAGGAGGTGAAGACATCATCCTTGGACTCCCCTGGCTACGGAAGGTAAATCCGGAGATTGATTGGGAGAAAGGACGACTTTCAGTAAAGCCTCCTCGAGTAACGATAGAAGAAGTCCCAGACGAGGAGATCTTGTACTCTCATCTAGCCGCCACTCACACAGAAACCCCGATCCTCGAACTCCCAGAACTGGAACCTCCCGCAGAAAACCCCCACATTGAGGTGCCACTAGAAGCGACCCTTGAACCGAGTGAATCAGCAGCGGTGGAAGAACCACCAATACACCGAATTCGAGCCAATCATAAAACTCGCCGGGCATGGGTAAAAGCAGGAATTCTAGAGGAACAGACGGAGGAAGTCTGGTGCGCCGCAGGATTCACTTACTCCCAGCAGCTAGCAGAGGAAGCCAACCGAGACAAACCCGTTAAAACCTTCGAAGAAATGGTCCCTGAGCAGTATCGTGATTTCAAGAAGGTTTTCTCAGAATCCGCCTCCGAACGATTACCTGCCCACCAACCTTGGGACCATGCAATTGATCTCGTACCTGGAGCACCGGCAACCATGCGTACCAAGATTTATCCCATGTCCCTAAACGAGCAGGAGGAGTTGGATCGTTTCCTAGAAGAAAACCTACGGAAAGGCTATATCGTCCCCTCAAAATCACCAATCTCATCACCGGTCTTCTTTGTAAAGAAGAAGGATGGGAAACTCCGTTTCGTACAAGACTACCGGAAACTGAACGAGTACACTGTGAAGAACCGATACCCTCTTCCATTAGTTGCTGATATCATTAGTCGACTTCAGGGAGCCAGATACTTCACGAAGTTTGATGTCCGCTGGGGTTACAATAACATACGGATTAAGAAAGGGCATGAATGGAAAGGCGCGTTCGCAACAACCCGAGGCTTGTTCGAGCCTAAGGTCATGTTCTTTGGTCTCACAAATTCCCCTGCCACGTTCCAAGCACTTATGAATGCTATATTTGCTGATCTCATTGCAGCCGGCAAGGTGGCAGTCTACCTAGATGACATCCTTATCTTCAGTAACGATCTCGAGGAACACCGACGAATGGTACGGGAAGTATTAACCCGGTTAGAAAAGCACGACCTCTACCTACGACCAGAAAAATGCGAATTTGAACAACAACAGATTGAATACCTCGGACTCATCATCTCAGAAGGGGAGGTGAGAATGGATCCGGTAAAAGTAGCGGCTGTTCGCGACTGGCCAGTCCCTACTAATCTTCGGGAACTACGAGGGTTCTTGGGATTTGCAAACTTCTACCGACGCTTTATCCGGAATTTTGCCAAAATAGCACGACCTCTGAACGACCTGACGAAGAAAGACACCAGCTTTACTTGGACCGACACTCGACAGAAAGCATTTGATACCCTTCGAGAAGCCTTCATCTCCGCACCGATCCTTGCTCTATGGACACCAGACAGGCCTACTCGAATCGAGGTAGACGCATCAGGCTTTGCCACGGGAGGCGCCCTTATGCAGAAGCAAGACGATGGCCAATGGCATCCGGTAGCCTTCAGATCGGCATCCATGCAGCCAGCAGAACGGAACTACGAAATCTACGATCGAGAAATGCTTGCTATCATTGAAGCACTGAAGGATTGGAGGAACTTTCTAGAAGGACTCCCTCAACCATTCGACATCATTACGGACCATTCGAACCTCGAATTCTGGCGCACTGCCCAAGACCTCACCCGCCGACAAGCACGATGGGCCCTCTATCTGTCACGGTTTGACTTTCATATGATCCACCGCCCTGGTAGAGTAAACACCCAAGCTGATGCTCTCTCCCGCATGGCAGTTCATCATGTATCGGACAGCGATGATAACCGACAACAGACAGTCCTTAAACCTGGCCACTTCGTAAAAATTGCAGCTTCGATCCTACAGAACCCCTTAGAGGATCGTATCCGGAAAGCCTCAGAACGGGAGGCACAGGTATTGGAGGGTCTCAAAACAGTCAAAGAGCACGGACTACAGCGCTTGGCCAATGGGATAGCCGAATGGGAAGAAGACAATGGGTTGGTCTACTACCGAGGTCGAGTATATGTACCAGCAAATGACGACCTACGCACTGAGGTACTCCGTCAATGCCACGACCATCCAACTGCAGGACACCCCGGACTACACGGGACACTTGACTTGGTCAGTACCCATTTCTGGTGGCCTACGTTGCGCTCTTTTGTGGAAAAATACGTTGAGGGATGCGAGGTTTGTGCCCGTAAGAAGATCCAGCGACACCCACGGGCCGTAACTCAACCATTAGATGTACCATCCGGTCTATGGGAAGAGGTAGGGGTTGACCTGATAACACAGCTACCTAACTCCCAAGGCTACGATGCTGTCTTGGTTTGCACAGACCTGTATGGAAAACAAATTCACGCCATTCCTTGCACCAGCTCCATCACAGCCGAAGGTGTTGCCGATATTTACTACCGAGAGATCTTCCGTCTCCATGGTCTTCCTCTTCACTTTAAATCCGACCGTGGACCCCAGTTTGCAGCTAAGCTCATGCGATCCCTTCTCGCTAGGCTAGGAATTAAATCAGATCTAACCTCCGGATACCGTCCTCAGTCTAATGGCCAAACCGAACGAGCAAATCAGGAAGTAGAGAAATACATCCGCCTCTATGTAGGACGACGACAAGACGACTGGGCAGAGCACCTTCCCATGGCGGAGTTTGTGATTAACTCACGGACTCATTCTGCGCTAGGCATGTCCCCGTTCGAGCTAACCTACGGCTATCTTCCCCTGTTCAATATCCCAGTGGGCCAACGCAGCGGTATTCCAGCTGTGGATGACCGTATACGGATTCTCCGAGAAGCGCGACAAGATGCCGGAGCTGCCTTACACCTAGGAAAGAAACAACAGAAGGAGGGATACGAACGCGGGAAGCGGAAAGCTCATCAATTTAAAGTTGGAGACCTAGTCTGGCTCAGTGCAGAGGACATTAACCTTCAGCTTTCCAGTGAAAAGTTAGGAGATCGACAGCTTGGCCCTTATCGCATTCTGGAGAAAATTGGCCCTTTAGACTACCGCCTTGACCTTCCCCTATCCCTAGATCGCCTCCATCCCGTCTTCCATGTTGATAAACTATACCCCTGGAAAGGTAACTCCATTAATGGCGAAATACCAACACCACCAGAGCCGGTATACTTAGAGGATGAAGACGAACCGGAATACGAAGTAGAGGAGATCTTAGACAGCCGGGTTCGATGGAAGAAGTTGGAATATTTGGTTAAGTGGAAAGGTTACGACGCAGGGCACAACTCTTGGGAACCCGCAGCCAACCTCAGTCGAGCACCAAAAATTGTTCGGGCCTTTCATAAAAAACACCCAACAGCGGCAAAGCCTTGACCATCGAGGGCAATGGTCATAAGGAGGGGGGTAATGTCATAAAGTACGCAGCCCCTATCATTTTCCTTTTCTCACCGACTCGACGCCTTTACTTGTACGATACATCATCCCATCACTGTCAAACCCCCATCGATTACTGATCCATCGATTACTGATCCACCTGACCCATCTTCTCCTTCTATTGGCTTCCGCCACCTTCCTTGTTCCTAAACTGTACAGTATTACATCGTTGTTTCTCGCAGACCGGATTATGTATATATAGCCAACCCTCCACAGCCTGGTCCCTTATCTTGACCTCTCTGTCATTATCTGGGACCAGGTATGTGCTTACTTATTATTACCTATGACTACGATACTCAATATATCTCTGTCATTATCTGGGACCAGTCTGCCGCCGTTCTGCTTAGTCGCTCCGCCTTGTTGCCTTGTCCAGTTGCTCCGCCTCACCGTTCTGCTTAGTCGCTCCGCTTTCCCGCTCCGTTAGTCACTCCGCCTCTGCCGCTTCGTGACAGCGACTGTCATCATTCACCTTGCATGGTCATTACAGCGTGTTCGGAAAATGATGACAGACGCGATTTTTTTTTCGCTCAAAAAAATAAAATAAAATAAAAAGGTACTCGAGCTTATGCGTCGGATACTGCACATTTGTATGAGATTTTTACCTGATCAGCCAGGGAAAGATGCAGCAGGGCATCTGCAATGATAGCACAAAGGTCCAGGAGGGGTGTGGGGTGTCTGGAACTACTTCAGCTCATCCTAGGGATTATTTCTGGAGCTTTAGGAACAACCTCTACTTGTATATAGCCATTAGGTATGGGATGATTTTCAATAGCAATCAGCACAACATCAAGTGCTTTCTCGTTTGGGCAAATTTTCTTCGGTAGCCGACGCGTACCTTTTGATTTTATTTTATTTTATGGGCTGATAAAAGTTTCGTGATTGTCATCATTTTCCGAACACGCTGTAAACGTTGAACATCCATAACCTCGAGCGCCCGTGCATAATTTCCTCTTTTAAAGTTGTCTCTGTCCGTTCCGACGGCGGAACAGGGTCACCATGATTGCCTTACATATATCCGGATGCGTAGCGGCCAGATGCACAGTTTCCCTTCATCTGATGGTGACCGCCAGTTTGAAACAAAAAAAATAAAACTGCTCACTCAACCAGGAGACTACTCAACCCAGGTCCAGGGTCCTGTGCTTTGCAGTGCGTTCAAGTGATTCCCGACGGTGGTGCGAGGGCCGGGGTCGGACAATTATTTGAAACAAAAAATAATAACTCAACCTCAAGGTGTATAAAAGCCTTACAAAAGTTATTCATTTTTCCCCCACTACCGCTGGTCGGTCACAATACTTCCATAGTTCTTTACTCACTTTGAGCTGTCCGAGACCATCGCCCAAAACATTCACAAAATTGTTTGTCTTCTCTCCCCATTTGTTCATCGTGAGTCAAGGCTTCTGGATTCTTCGTTCTATTGCTTACCGGGCTCTGGCCAATTGTCTACCGTCGACGACCCAGTACTATCATGCGTTTGAACGTTGCCCCCCTTGTCCTCGCTCTTGCCTCCGCCGCTTATGCAGTGCCCATCACGAATGATGTGAGTAAAATTTTCTCTTTCGAATTGATATGAGGCAACAGGGAGTCGCTGTTTCTGTTAACATGATCTTGTTCCCCGTCGACTGTAATATTTCTCTTCAACTGACAACTTTCCCTTAATTTCCTAGAATTCAGCTGTCACCCCTCCTGAAGCAACGGTAGTACCCCGCGGTACTGCCATGTCCCAGATAGGAGAAATCGTGTACAACAACTTGCGTGTGGCATCGGACCCTGGACTCGAATCCTTTATTCAAAATGTCCGGGCCATCCAACGAGTCCCAACAAGCTCCCAAGCAAATACTGACGGTCCAGTCCGCTACCAGTTCTTTGTCCATCCGCCATCCTCCGAATCCCATGATCCTTCTGTGATGCATATAGCCCGAGCTGCTGTTCACCCAATCCTCAAGCAATGGGCAGGGACAAGAGGCATCATAGAAGAGGAAGGACATCTCATGTCATCTCTAGAAATGTTCGGTCTTCAGGTAAACTCTGCTGTTAGCATTGGAGATCCAGCCAGAGGAGTGACATGCCCATGTGATGTGTGGGTTCGCGTCAAGCAAGTCGAAGGGCGTCGTCCTATTACTTCGATATTCACTTCTCACGCTACCAAAAAGCAAGCTGCATATATGGTAGATTTCGAACATTGATAGCCCCCCACTGGACACAATACAACTACGAACTATTTTCTGTTTTTTGCGTGACCTTTATAGACCATAATCCTAATTGAAAGAATCGCACCCATAAGACTGCGCTCCTTCTCGGGTGAATGTGATTATATGATCTGGGCGTAGGTTGTAAACAACACATTGAAAGAAAAAGTAGGAGCGAACATCTGAAAATGCCACATACCTCCAAGTGTCCGCGTCGTGAATCCAACTTCGCAGTAACAACTATCGAAAGGGAGAGAAAACAGGATATAATCAGAAACCGATATCAAAATGAATCGCGGATGCAACAACTCGATCGACACGAGCAACGACGACAACTCGAGCCAAGATGTGCGGGGCGCCAGCGATGATGATTGAATACTCACTAATAGTCTGTTGAATATTATTATTAGGGTGGACATGAACTTTTTTGGTTGTTGAGGACACTCACAAATCCATTTCCTTTTAAACACTTCAATTTCCTTCCTTCCTTCCTTCCCTTTCGCTACACCCATAACTTCAGGATAATCCCTCTGCAGAGCCGGAACGACCACTTCCTCAAATCTCTGTACGAACCGCTTCCGCCATTCCCTCAGGGTACGCGCATAGTGCGGTCCGATGTTCGAGATGGAGTCTACGGTGAGCGTTCCTCGGGAGCCGGAAGTGAGAGTCTGTAGGAGGAAAGTGAGGGTTGGGAGAAATCCGCCTGGGAAGACTGGTTATTAAAACGAAAAAGGTGAGCACTTCACAAGGTAGAGGATAGATAATTATAAACTTACTCTGCAGGAAAAAGAAAAAAGACGGGGTCTATAATTGGTACCTTGCTATCAAAAAAGGCGTGCTCCTGTACGTACCCATTTCCGGATAAAATCTATTTCCTTTATGTACCTTTCGAATCCTAAAGATCACCAAAAAAAGATCAGTACGCAGAATTCAACTTCGATAACATAGGACGCACTCGCTTCGGGAATCGTAATGACCTGCACCACCCCAACACTCTCCTGTTCCTTCATCGCCCACTCCACCTTGGCCCAAAATCCTTCCAAAAACTCCTTCCCAACTGCCTCGATCATTTCCACGCTCACAACTCTATCGAACTTGCCTTTCCACCCCTCGGGCATGTGACGATAGTCCATTAGATGGACTTGCACCCTTTCTCCAAGTCCCTCAGCTTTGATTCTCGACAGAGCGAGGGATTGTTGTTCGACACTCAGAGTCAGAGTATCGACGGTTGTGTTTGGGATGGTTTTAGCGATGAGCATTGAGAGAGCCCCAGCCGGAACCGATTTCGAGGACACGGTGACCAGGGAGAATACGCGCTTTACGGATTATGTGGTGCAGTTTGCGATATTGGGCGTCTTCAAGAGGGTCGGAGAAGGAGGGCAACTCGGCTGCGACATGGGGTTCTGGACTGGTACAGGGTTCGGTCTTCGTTAAAGCAGTAAGAGGAGGAGAAGGGAGACCTAGACCAGTTTTCTTTGATGCAGGAGATGGCATAGACAACAATGGCACGCCGTTCGTCGTGCCATTCGTAAGTTTCTTCAATCCATGACCACCGTTCCATCTTCCCTTCAATTCTCCTGGTTCTCCTCCCTTTAGATCGCCATCAAGGTCCTCGAAAATAGCACATGAGTATGTCATGTCCTTGGACAAAAACCCAGCAAACATATCATTGGAGATATCATAATGCGCAGATATATTTGAGCGGGAGTTGGAGATTGTATTGAGGAACCGATAGGAGGTTAATTTTTGAGGAAGGGTGAAAAGATATGAGAGAGACGAGGATAAATTAGAGAGGTGGGAACGGTTGTTCAAAAAAATCTGGTAGGGTGATAATGAAGAGGATATTACAAAAAACGGAAAGTCACATACCTGAAAAAGCGATATCAAATCGTCACATTCGACATCGCCATACATATAGGCTTCCGCGAAACCCAAATCGCCCATAGCGCAGAGCCGCACCCAGAAGACATCGTTGACAACTCGCAGTTCAGCCTTGTGTCCACCGTCCTCAATCCGTGCGGTTGTTTCGTGCGAAGGAAAAGTGTAGATATGCGAAAATGTGAGGACTTTCAGTTGGCCTTGCTTTATGTTACGCATTAACCTGTAGAAAGATGTTTAATATGACCTGGAAGTAGAAGAAGAAGAGTTGAACTTGCGCTACAACAGCAGCTTCAGCGAGTTTCGTGACAGGCTTCCATCCTGTACTAAGCGCAGCTTCCGATAAACGGTTCCATGCATTATCTGCAAGGCCAGTGAAGGATACAGGATGCTTGAATGGTGTATCGAGAAGTTGGTCCGTCATCGTCGTTGACCGAGTAAGGGCAGTTGGCAGAACCGAAATTACAAGTTGTCAAACCGACGGTGCTTTTATACAGCCCAAAGTCCATAGCGACCTGATATTCTTGATCGCTCCTATTCCTAAGAGGTTCCGTTTAACAGGTCGCTGCCATATTGAGTTAGGAAGATAGGAGTAAAAGACATTTCGGAACCATTGATCAAAAGCGCGGAAACCAAGAAAGTTCCACGCGACGATGCGCGAGCCTTCCCGACGTAACATTGTTCCCTCTGTTTCGTATTTCACTGCATTGCTCTGTCTCCGTGCTCGTGAAAAACTTGTGTTATTGTCTATTACATTTTTTATCACATCCTCAGCGAGCTTGCGCGATCAGCAGAACCGTCTAAAAAGACATCTGAATTCCGGACCAGTCCGGACATCGTCGCATCGTCGCCTGGCAGTCCCTACTTAGCTGAAGTCATCGAGTGCGCAACTATTTGCATCATAATATGTATGTACATGATCAGGGCTCAGAGTTCATTGACAGGTTCACTTAGATGCACTATCCAATAACCCTTACAGGGGAGTCAGTCTTCCATTCTCAGCCAAAGCGAATTGTCGACGAGGAATGCTATCAAATGTTATCTGTATCACGAAAACATATGCGGCGGCCGATTTTACTCAGTATCAATGCGACGCGCGATTGTTTGTCCATTCTAAGCTTGACCTATACCATGTTTGTCCTCCGATCGCATTTACAATCTTGCAACCTGATACGGGTCAGGCGCTGCGGCCAGCGTATCTGCAAACGCCCTAGCCTTCCGCGGTCGATGCAAACTTTTGAATCACACGAGAACCTGCTTGGGGTCGGAAGGCAAAAATATCTTGGTCGGAAGGCAAAAGTATCTTACAAACATATATTGCGGTTCGATCCAAGAGTTGAGCGTTGACAATATTTACGTTCCTTTGTAACTCCAGAAGCCCTACATCCCCTACCGCGACAGAAATGTCAAAGTCAATGATGAGGACATGGAAGGGCGGTGTTCTGTGGTAATCACACGCCGGATTCTCAATTTGCAGATGTTCGGGTGCGCAACCGTCGTTTCGAAGCAGGAATGCCACAGCTTGTTCATGTCACTTTGTGCAGGAGGATCGGCAGCGTCTACCTTCATCTCAACCTCAACCTCAACAGTGCAGTAAGATAGAAAAGCAATACTTACCTTCTCGATGTCCATGTAAACGTACCGCTTACTTATATGCTTGTAGTCACACTGGCCCAGGGTGTTCCCACCACCACCGCGGGTTTCCAGTCCACATCTAAGTATCAGTATCCGCTGTTTGTATCTGCACAAAACCTGATTCCAATGCATCACAGTAAAAATCTTTCCACGACTTTACATACTATCGACGACACACAGCAGAACAGATAGAGGGCAAAATGAGAATTCATAACTTACGCGACTGTTAGACCGAAAAACTACACCCGCACCCGATACCTCTCATCCCCAAACATTGAACGATATTTGTATCGCTTGACCCACGGTGATCCAGATGATCCAAATGAATCCTCCACGTTAAAGTCTGAACTTCCCTTCTCCGAAGCTTCACGAGCCGCACCCTTCACGTCGCCCTGCGGCTTCGACTCCCACCCCATACCCTCAAACATAGGAATTCTCCATAATGCAAGCCCGACACCAGCCATGTCAGCGGTGAGCGCGGTGTGTGCGTCTGAATAGAGCAGGAAGGCGTGGCTTGCACGGTTGTCTATGCGGGTGGAGTCATCGACAGAAGAAGAAAGTGATGAAGACGGAATCGACGATAACGATGAAGGGGAATTCGAGGCTTGATTAGCTTCCGAAGATAGTATTTCCCCTGGAGCTATAGCACGACCCTGGTTCCTCACCCTGGCTTTTCTTTCGATGGCAAGTATACCACAAAGCAAATCCAACAGCGCAGCACGTTGTGTGGGATCCGGAAATAGTGTAACGCCGTTGTAGAGAGGGACTCGAGAGTGAGAATGATGGTTAGAAAAGGATATGTCTTTAGGAGGAAGGTTGTTCTTGATCGTGTGAGTTTCCGCTGATGGATGGGTCAGATGAAGGGTGCATAGGGGTAATGAAGGTCTTTCAAATTTCCGAGGCACATTCGAATCTTCGGGATCTTCAGGGGGAGGCAACGAAGACATTATCCCCTTCGGGCGTTGTTTCGTCACTGGATGACGGTTTAATGGAGGAACAACGATGACTGCCATCGCGTTCTCCGTGATAGTAATAGGCATAAGTCCCGTAGCTTTGAGCTCATGCCATTCAGCTCTGGTGAGCCTTCGAACGAGTGGTCTATCCTTCATAACGAGTGTTCGAGGTCGGAATCGCAATGCGTCAATGACAAGTTGGAGTTCCTGCAAGACTCGTAGACGTAGTAGATGGCGAATTTGGTCGAGGACGGAAGGAATGCGGGAGTTGAATGCTATGCGTTTGTACGCGCCTTATCGCTTTTTCGTGAATATAGCATGGAAATAGAAAGTAGAATAGCATACCTGAGACTCGTAAATGTTCAACAGCGTCTTTCCAGCACAAAACATATCCTGCTTTGCCAGACCTCCGACCTTTGAATTTCGAATGTTCTAGTCCATCGGGGAGTAAAAGCGCCTGTGAAGGTGAAGTTGGTGAGAATAATCTCAGTGGTTGGGATGAAGGAGCTTGAAAAACACCCAAGCGTATGAGAAACGCTACATAAGAAAACCATAGCAGGGTAAGATCAGATTGAATACTGCAAAGCTCACTGCTTACCTGATGGAAGTAATTGCTGGGTCTGAAGACACCTCCGTAATGGAGTGGACAGCATTCGCACTAGAGAACAGCTAGGTTGAAATTGGGGATACCCTCAAGAAGATACAAATCGAAATGAACATACAGTACGGACTAGCCCACCAATCTCTCTCTCCACCCGTCATCCTCCGAGGCTCATCATATACTTCATACGCGTTCTTCCTCTTCCTTTTCTGAGCGTTCTCAGGTATATACACACGCGGTGGCAAAGACTTGCGTCGAATATAATCTCTTGAGGAAGTAATCGGGTTTCCGGGTGTCAATAAAATTGACTGACCATGATCTGATGGTTTGAATGACGGAAATGGGTTTTGGGGCAAAGGCTTCCAAAGGGATTTGCCACGGAAGCGATGTTCATCGAGGCTGAAGCGGTCAAAGGTTTCGGGATTATGGGAATTCTTTAGTTTCTTGAGAAGACGAGGAAGAATGCGCGGCATAGACGAAGCCCAATGATGGAAAACAGCGAAGTATTAGGCAGTGGGCAAGTGGGCAACTCAAAACTTTGAACATATCGGAATGTACATTGTAAAATGCACTCATACGGTAACGTGATCCGTCTGTTCTTCCAGATTCACAATAAACATATGTGGAAAGCGTATCCTCGTGAAAAACAATGCAACCAGAATGACGGGGGATGACTATCTTTCGAGAAATTCATGAGGCGATGGGGGAGCCCAAAAGAATCCAAAAGACATTATGTTTCGTAGAAAAGAAAGTACAAGGATAATTAGCGATGTTCTTGGTCATACTTCGCAAATAGAGCGTCGACTTTTGTAACCGTCTCCCAGCCCTTCGACGTCTTTACCACACCATCCGCATGTTGTTCCCACCGCTTCATCTCCGTGATCAGCTCTGTCAACCTAAGGGGAATAGTCGCAAGCACCGGCGGGTTTCCTTCGAATTGTGTCGTCATCTTGGTCAAAAAATTTTCCAGAAATTCCAAGTTTCTAGCATTATTGTTCGGGTCGACTGTTTCGAATTGCTTGAGGAACTCGTTCCTGTGCTTGATACTTTGAAACTTCAATGTTGACTCTTCGAACGTAGCATCATGAAATTGCTGAGGCTTCAGCAGTCCCCGATTGATCTCGACCTTTCCTCCGACGTGACTGCGCACAGCGGGATCATAGCGGATGGCATACGCAAATGCATTCTGGCCATAGAACTTATCAATCTCCAATGCCCAAAATTCACCCGAGCCAACAGGTTCGTTTAAGGCTCGGATTTGAGGCGAAAGGTCTATCGCGGTCGGCTGACTGAGAAATCGCAACATTCTGAAGGGTACGTTATGGATACGACCTGGATTATGATGAATGAATAAGTATTCGTTCGAGTCATAGTCCTTGAACACATACTACTAGATTCGTTTCTTCGAATTTGATGCGTCAAAGGTGACGCAAAAACCCCAGCAAGAAGGGTCGAAAGTAAAAAACATCCCGAAAAGAAATGTGATGGAAAAACTACCATGGCGGGCATCAAAAAAAAAGTTGTGGATAGGTCACAAAAGTGAGAGCAAACGACTAAAAAATATGGATGGATCAATCAGTCCTGAGGTAAAAAGCCCAAACGACGTGGAACCACTGACTGACGCCTTTGTCCTGCAAATTTTCTGTGGCTAGTACCCTTTTCGTATCGAGGAAACTATATCAAATGAAGCAATGAGAACTTCAGGACAGTGGAAAGGGACTCCATATTGATTGGAATATGGAAAACGGAGATTGAAGAAGGACACATACCGAACCAGCGTTAGTCGATCTAAGTGTCTTTAGGCAAGAGTAACAAGAGTCACGAGTGTTCGACATCGGGAAGGCGCCTAACCAAGTAGCGCCGGCGAGCGGCGGCAGGTGAGTGGGCCTGTGTGATGCATCACAGTGAAATACCGATGAATAGTAAGTACGATGTGTAGCCTGTCTGAACTGTTCTATACTAAAAATGATCAAAAAGGTTGAACAAAATTTTGCCTAGCTGTAACGAACGAAATAAATTTCAAGGCAGAGTCGAACTGTGTATGTACGGGTAATGCGGTAAAGTTAAGTATATACAAGTAATAACACCCATATCATACACACAGCCTAACTAGAAATACTTATACACTAGACTTAAACAATAATGTGTATACAGTAAAAGACGTTTAGTATGATAGACATGGAGAGAAAATAAACGAAGGTATCGGGTAAAAGTCAGGTAGACAGAGAGAAAGATGACCCATGGCTTACAAAATATAAGAACGATGCGTAACGACAACGAAGTGGTACTTGCGAACCAGGCATACAATAATTGCATCAGATAAGGGCATGGTTTACGAGTACAGAAAAACGCGCTTGCCACCTACTATGTGCAAAGAGATTGGGATGAAACAAAAAAAAACTCAAAACCACGCCATGTAACTCGTCTCTTCTAAGTCCGTCGTCAATGCTCCATATTCGAAATTGACCTTCTCATTCTCGTCCACCCGGGGCGAAGAAGGCATGAACGGCGTCGGTGGCGCCAAAGCCGGTTTGTACCGATTCTCGACACCTATACCGTCTACCGTACTGAAAGAGTATATGTCTGGGAGCCAAGGGCCTGTGCCATCATAATATGGAGGCTGGAGACGTCGGTGAGAATCAGGGTAACTGTGTGCAGGTCTCTCAAAAGAGCCGATGTTGTATACTGGTTCTTGCGTCTGTCCCGTTCCAAAGCTTGATGAAGACTGGAGTCTCATGGGACCTGAGCTTGAGCTTTGCGGGTGAGCGGACAATGTACCCAAACTAGGGCCACGGAAACCTCCTGGGCCCGGACCAAAATCATTCATTACGATCGAGCCTACTATGTTGTTGTTGCGTGACGGCGTTGAAGGCCCCAGCACTGATAAAGCAAGGAAAGTAGGAAGAACAGGAGGATGACTGTTTAAATCTTGCAAGTATTGTTTAAGATATGGATGAGAATCATGAAATGTCGAGGAAAGATGAGGTGAGATTTGCAAAGATACTGAGGATCCAGAATGGGGAACGGGAGCGCCTAGGACAGGATATTGACGCAATTGGGATTGGGAAGATGGAGGGAAGGATGACGATTCGGTGTTGCCACTGTCGCTCGCGCTAAAAAGCGAATTGCGACGGTGGCACCAGTCCATATAACCTCGTGTGGTTTTATCAAGCATCTTCTTCACGACAGGCTATATAGAGAAAAAGAGATAATGTGAGTAATCGCCGCTGTTTCGAGGGGAGAAGTTCGCGGAGTTCGAAGTAACGAAAGTGATAGCCTAACTTACCAGCGTTCGTGCGCAGAACGGCAGAACTTTCGCGGCTCGCATGAAAAGCTTATAGACACGATCCAAATCCTCCAGTGCGCGCGGAGCGAGTGAACATGAAGGTTCTCTGGACACTAGGAGGGAAAGTGTGACCTGTGAAGTTGATAGCCGTTGATTCGCTCAGCGTCCACTAAATCCAATCGGAAATCAGGGCACTCACAGATGCGGAAAATGTATTGAACCAGAAGCATAAAAACCTTCCACTTAGCTGTTCTTCCTTATTGAATAGTGTCTCTACCGCCCCAATTATGGACGATGTGCTCAGGTAAGTCGCGAGGAGTGATGGAGCGAACTCCCTGTCCCAGTCAAAGTGTTCTGAGTTGTTCAAGAGCTCCATGAATGGTCGACGGTGAAGTTGTAGAAGAGCTGTGAAAGAACGTAGCACAAGCCGAACGTAGGTAAAGAGATGCTCAAAGCTTACGCTACGATGCTAAACGATAGAACTCACCTATATCGCGCCCCGTCGACAACAGAGCTCTCTGCATGGCAAGGGATCTGGAACCAGAACCGGAGCTGTAGTCGTCCTTGAGTATTTCCGGAATCGGAAAATCGCGGATTTTCTTGTCCAGCTCGACGGTTCTCTGGTATAGTGGAGTGTTGACGGAAACGATCGTCTCCAGAATAGGCGACAGACAGTCGATGAAGAATTTGTTCTTCCATTCATGATCTGATGTTTATTTATTATTTAGGGTCAGCGTCAGACGAACAAATGACATCAAAAACTTACACATCATCTCCTCACGCGGAACATGTAAGCCTGGGGCGGTAAACGAAGGCGGCTTAATATCAACGTGCGCTAAGCAGATGGATGGTGGACGTCCAAGAGAAAGACTCTAAAACTATGTATTAGAGATAGCATATCCGTGGAAGCTCAGATACCCACCATACGACAATCCAGGTTAAGGAGCTCCCAGAAGACGAACCTCCGCTTTTCATGTTCCTCAGGTATCCTTTTGATGCGAGAACCTTCACGATCTGCTTGCGCATGTCAGAAAGAGGCTTCAGGTCGCCGTTTCAATTACGTACGAAGTCCTAGCTAAGATGAGGAAGAGATCGGTGAATATTGTTTCAGAAGGACGAGCTTAAGGATACTATAGCTCACCCCTTGTGCTAATTTCGCCACGAAACCCATTAGGTTCCAAGCATACCCCACAGCTTTCTTGTTATCGGAAAAAATCAGATGGTACCAGATCATGAAAAACTGCGCTTAACGCGTCAGTACATACTAGTGCGTTTCAATTGAAAGGGTGGCAAAGATGAAAAACGTACGAGGGCATGAAGCGTGTCGAAGTCGGGTTCTTCCATGAGAGGAATCTCACAAACAGAAGCACGGGCCAAGTGATGGTAAGCTTCACCATATAAATTACCCAAAGGCTTGTTGAGATCGACCAGGGATCCTATCGAGAGAACCATGAGTAATAGCGCCAAACGTCTAGGGCTGAGGTCTTCAATAGGTGACTCGTAACAGTGGTGCAGAAGATTTGGAAGGAATGTTTCCGAAGCGTCGAGGTTGTATCTAAATCAGAGGCGTTGTCAACGAAGTCAATACTACTGAAGCATTCAAAGTGAAACAGACTGCCACAACGCATTTCCTTGCGCTTCCTTGCATACTAACTGAGCTTCTGCTCGAGGGGGCAAAGCGTCTCGAATACGCTGTCGGATTTTGAGATCCACGGCCCACGGAAAGGGAAAGGTGATGCTTAGCTGAAGCACCTCTTGAGGCACCTCGGGCGGTCCTTGAGTCAGTTGCTCGACATGTTCCTGATTCATGTTAGAAAAAAGGAGATGGAAAATTATAGATGGAGGTCACATTCATATAGATATTAGCATTATCGCTACTGTTGAGGGACAACGTATTCACGGCTTGATGCAAGTTCTCGCCATCTCGTGGAAAAAGTTCGGCTTGCGAAGCGGATGTCGTCCCATAAAATTCTTGGATGGTTTTCATTTGGAGAAGATCTGGAGCAAGCAAAGGGTGTTCAGGACTAGTATGGTCGCGCAGTGCATTTTCGAGCTGCCGAACGCGTTCACTGAGTTGCGAAATCTTCGCATGAAGTTGTCCTGTATTTGCAAGAATGAATCTGGGTAATCCTTGTTGGTCATTGATTTTGAGATATTTAGAAAGACGTACCGGCTACCCCTTCCAGAGGTCAGAGCTCCTAAAACGACTTTAGGCAAGGGGCTTCCACAGAGAAACTAGAATGACCTTCAGGACATATATCACCACATCCCCGTTTCCGACAGGACTAATCAATATCGATTTCAAAAAAAGAAAATCGCTGGATATAAGAATGCACAAACCTGGCAAGGAAAATTTCGATCACACTCGAGGAGGATGAGGACATGTCCCATTCTCAAAATCACAATAGTAGCTACCTTCAACTTAAGCCTACAAAAATGGGTGGTTAATTTTCGTGTCAGTAAAAAAGCAAGAAATAGTGCTTACCGTCGACACTCCCTACAGGACAACGTACGGCTCGGGTTCTTCTCCTTGTGAGGAGTAGCGAGGGAAGCTTCGTGTCTATCTTGCTTAGGCATGTCGAAACCGCTATACGAGTTCGTTTGAATTTCGTACTCTTGATATTGGCCGAAGGGTGGATTCCCCCAATTTCGCGCTCTTTTCATTGGACGACCATTCCCATCGTCGTCAGGGCCAGGTAAGCCCGAGACAAGCATGATGGTGGAGAACAGAGGGAGGTTGAGCTAAAGAGAGGCCTGACAACTTGGGGCATACTAAGAAAGTTGAGAAGCCGATCTGTGACTCCGGTAACGTCGAATTCTAAAGTCAAACAGCCTTTTCCGTCTACATGCTTCCTTAAACTTCTTTCCACAGTATACTTACGTCCAATTATGTATCCCGTTGTCACATGGAGAGCTCATGTTCGGCCGTTGCCCTTCGATAGCTGGGAGTGTGCACTAGAGCCTCCAAAATTCGGTTCATCCTTCGGGGCTACGAAGTTCTAGCTCTCATCTTATCGTTTCACCAGCGCTAAATTGTGTCATGAAGGCTCACAAGGGCTCCGAAGACAGCGCAATAATCCTGATTGAGAAAGAGCGTGAACGACATCGGCAACCTACGGACAAAACTGGTATCCAATTTTGATGAAAATTCTTCTCCTTCCGGTGATAGAACACACATAAAGAGATACACGTCCTAATCATGAATATACTTAGTCGTAAAGGCCAGACTTATATATTGCTCAGAACCAACCCATCCAACTCTGTTCCGTGTTAGGATGCAACGCACCGAGCTCGAAATTAACTGAGTTAGACCCGGTGTAATGGGAAGTGATCGGGGGAATGGCGGGAGCAGCATCGAACACAAAAGGATTAGCAATCTCGGCATACAGATAGGGCAGAATGGGCCTCGAAAGGTCTATATGCGGAGGCGGAGTCCACGAATGTGAAGGCGGACAGGTGGTAGGGTTCCCAACAGAGCACTGACAAGGTTTACGCATCGGAAACATAATTTTGGCCCTCTCGTGAGCTTCTGCAATGCATTGTGTGAGGAGAGGGTGTGCGTGTTGGAATGAATCATCTGTTGGTGGCGGACTGGGAGCAGGAACGAACGGATTAGAATCCATCTTGATCAATTGATCAATAAAGGTATCATGTTCGTCTTCGTGCCGTAGCACCAAGGTGGGAACATCTTGGCCATGATACCATCGTTGAAAGATGTTATTCGCTTTCGCTATGATAATGTCAAGCATTGGCTAGACAAGTCAGTCGAGATTTGTTGAGAAACACCAAATATATAAACTTACCACTATCTCACTAGATCTCGTATGAGTTACAGCCTGGTAGAGTAGTCGCGCGCGTTGCAATTCTTGAAGACCAGCAGGGGATCTGTCATAATCGTTCAACAAATCAGTCATTGACAAGTGATTTTTGAGACATACAGGCATGTAAACGGTGCTCGACTGACAAGCAGCGCAATTGCAACCTAAGTGAGATCGGAAATCAATCAGCAACATAAAATGTGTACATATTCACCTACCACCGCCGAGAATGTGTTCGACCAATATCCAAGTATCCGTGCAGCTAGTTCGGGTTCACGTCGATACAGTGTTTCAACTGCAGCTATCATCCGCACAGCACCAAGCCAGACTGCAACAACTGATGGGGCATATCTATGCCGTTTATTGAAAGCTTCTTCAGGACCACTGAGAGCTCTCATAAAGTAGGTCCGATGGAGTTGTAGGAGTACTAAATTGACCGGGGGTTTAACGGACTGGGGTAAGCGCATGACAGAGCATTTCGTACCAGATTCATAAGCCATAGTGAACGAGACCTGCTGCAAAAGCATTATACGTGATTGCGAATTCTGTCTTTGTAGGTGTTCGGGGATGGGAAATTTTCGAACTTGCATGTCCAGTTCGAGAACGGTACTGTATTCAATTCCAGGTTGGGAAAGAGCATCGACAATGGGATATAGACAGTCGACATAGAAAGAGTGTTTCCAGCTTTGATCTGAACGTACTTACGCCTTGAGTGGACACTCTGATCAAGTAATAGATTGCACTCACAATGATGAGAGGACTCCAAGAAATCACAATGAGGGTCAGGAATATACATCGGACGTGAACAATCCATATGTTTGACGGATAAAGATGGAGGTCGACCTAGAGACAGTGCAAGACGGGAGTCCAAACATAATAGCTCCCAAAACAGACTAGTGGGGTCGATGTACCTCAGCATCATTAGAGCAAATATATGTGTACGGCCTACCTGCGACGGTTCTCTACCTCCTCGGGAATGACCTTAGATTTGACCCCATTACGATCTGGATGGGATCAGTGGCTGAACAATATGAATGGAAGGATGGAACGCACGTAGTCCAATCTACGGTGTTTTTTTTGGTCAGAATTATGAAGGATACTACAACTGTCGACATACACTTTGAGCAAGCTTGGCAGTCAGACCCATGAGTGCCCAGGCTTGGTCTGTGCTCTTTTTCTTGTCTGAGAACACCAATAGGAACCACAGTTCGTAATACAGTGCGGTGACTGTCTCCACAGTTGTGTCTTCCAAGACTGGAATTTCGCAAAGAGCAGCGCGGGCAAGCATATGGTATTTTTCGCTGTCGGGAGACTCAGCTGGTCTGTTGAGATCAACATAACAACCGATAGCAAGGATCATGTAAAGCAGTGCAAGACGTCTGGGACTGAGCTCTTCCAATGGGGTACTATAGCAATGGTGAAGAAGATTAGAAATGAAACTAGGATCTGGATGGATGTTGCATCTAACGTGAGGAGCCCATGAGTTTCGGAGCCCAGGAAAATGCAATCGGAAGGGACATACTGCCAAGAGACGTTAGCTCGCATTTGTTCCCAGAGGTATGCACTCTCTTGCCGAGAAGGGAGCTGGCAACGGATATACTCTCTTAAGGAAAGGCTCGACTCAAGAGAAGTGCGGCCATCGCCAAGAGGAAAGGCATGGTTCAGACGCTGAATCTCGGCTTCCATTCTATCGTCACGTCGTTTGCCCTACATATTGTTACCGACAAGCTTAACGAAAAAACAAGCAAGCATACCGCAGCTACGCTACTCATTGCATCAGACCAATTGGGCTCGATATCTGGATTGAGATCGTGGTCGATAGTCCGCTCTGCCGACACTGGAATGGAAGACCCGTCATGTTTCGGTTGAGCCACACCGTAAAGCTGCATGGTGCTTTTCACGTTGAGCATTTCGGGTTGAAGGAGTGGATGCGGATTGGATGGACTCGAAGTTCCCTCTAAAGCTTCTTCAAGCCGCCGGATATGTTCGCTCATCTCTTGAATCTTGGAATGAAGTTGTTCAGTATTGGCAAGAATGAATCTGAATAGATTCAGAAACGAATACGTGGTTTTCGATAAGAAACGGAAAATCTACCTCGTTCCCTTGCCAGAAACCAGTACACCTATGACGAATAAGCTGAGGAAGATGCTGTGAACAACAACGTCGGAAACTCACCATCGGGACATATGTCGCTAACCCCTCGTTTCTTGCACGACCCACTTCAAGATAAGTCAGGCAGGACAGATGAGAAGATGTTTTATGGGCCCTACCAAGGAAAGGTTCGATCACACTTGATACAACGTGAGTGCTGAAGACATCGGCGGCAAAAATTGCAGGCTCACTCTTAACTTCAATCTGATCAACACAACCGAGTTCAATTATATATGTTTTCATTCATGGAGTACCACTCTCACCGCCTGCATTCACAACATGACAATGGAACCTAAAAGATAGAATTGTGAATCTACCCAAAAATTGGCGACAAAGGTCGGGCCAAGCTACCTTCTTTCCACCTTGTTTTTTGGAGGTCAAAGTTTCTGAAATGAATACATGGTTTTGTGAAGAGCTGGGTTCAACAGTAAATTCTTGGTGCATTCCTTCGGAGTGTGTTGCTGGCTGATGGTCTTTGCGAGGACGTTTGACAGGCCTTCCATCTGCAGAACAATCGATGTTGATGCTGGGTCCACTGAAAGTTGCAACGGACGGTGACATTCTGGAAGCAGCCTGGGTTGGCGGTCGAAGATAGAGAAAACTATGTGCGTGCAAACAGCATAAGATGTGTTTGGCTGGGAAGAAGAGGGATAAAATGGGTTGCTTACACAATATTATATCAAGGGAGAGCCTCGGAGACGCGGAATTTAGAAATGTCTATATATGAAATGTTCAAAAGATCTCTTCCTAATCGCAACTCTTCCGCCGATGTCTCTTTATTTGACTTTTATACATTCTCCGTATCAATAGGACAGCTATAAGATCTTATGCAATACACCCTGGTACACACCTACAACAGCAATTTGAACAATCCCATTGAAGAACGAGAACAGATAGACGAGAACAAACATCTTGATTCCGGACGAAGACAGAAATTATAAATCTTTTGAACTCCGAATCGGATTATTCCAAAAAGGGCGGCGGCAGCTATTGATAACTCCGTATGGAAGGCGTCCTTCCTTATTGAGGTTGTCCCCCTTGGTCTTTCGGAGAGGTTACATCTGGTTACACACAGCAGGACCGCCAAATGAGCCCAACTACTTCGACACTATCTATATACATGAACAAAAATATTCTTCCGAAAATTGTGACTGCATGCGAAATACACGGACAGAAGTGAGAACGCATGTGTCGATCTTTCCTAATCTTTCCCTCTCAGCCCTGTCTTGTGAGCATTAAGATCCAAAGAAACCTTAAACGACTTTGAGATCAGTTTTGAAGTAAGAACGTCGCTGTGAATTTTGTTCCTCTTCAGACTTGCCCTTGAACTTTCTTTTACCTTCCTACTAGTACTTACAGGGTGTGAGCCAGCGCTGCGAAATGCTCGGATCCGGAAGAACCGGGGACCTAAGTTCAGCTTTTGCAGCGGCTAATCTCCATGAGGGATGACTCCGTCGACTTCGGCCACTTCTAATTAAACCCATTGCCTACAACTATGGACAAAAGTGAATGTGAGTGGAATCACATCGTATAGCGCCCATCAGTGGGAGATAGATACCAACAAAAGATATGACGCACTACATAGCACTACACTATAGCTTGGTTTTATCCGTTGCAATTTGAGCAGCAGCGTTTTCCATCATGATACGCGTCTCTGTTGCTGCCTCAGCCAGATAATGTTTGAGTTCTGCAGTACTGCGTTTAAGACTTGTGATTGTCCAACGAATGTAATCGTCTCCAATAGAGTAGGAGAGTCCGTATCCATCGGGAACGACTAAAGGTACGTGGCGAATACACAAAGCAGCCAATATCAGATCTCTCAAAATTATACTGATATAAAATGCCCAATCTCACCTTCCCCATAACCCCATCCGTCAAAGTAATCGCTACTCAACTGACTGGTACTCAGCTCCCAATGGCTAGTCTTAGCGTACGAGGAATCCTTGAAGATAGCGGGCAATTCTTCACCCTCATTCATGATCTTCTTGAGCCCAAAGAGATGTCTGTCAACTCCTTGTCCGTCAGCAGCCCAAGCTGCGTACTGTAGATGACGCGTCATTGCAGCGCGGAACAACGAAGATCGATGGACGTCCTGATCGAAAAAAATACTGATTAGTTACCATCTAAAGAGGCAATGATTGATCATTGAGTAGGATTAAATGGAACGCACGGTCTGGTGTGGATCAAGCATTGCCTCTGCCCATGCTTTGGACTCGTTGCTGGCACTTCGAATGACTTCGGTCCGTCCGAGTTGGTATTTCCTCGTCTGGGCACTTTCATAAGTAACTGGGGGACGATTGAACATCTTGTGGAAAGCGAGCTGCTTCACGAGCTGGGCCCAAGCATCCGGGGACGCTTTGAATTTCTTAATATAATTCTTCCCGTATCCTTCATAATGAAGCACCTGCACAATAACAAAATGAAATCTTAGTAATAAATTATATGAGAGATTGGGGTAACATACGTGCAAATCATGATCGGCGACAAGTTTGTCGAAGCGTTCCTCAGCGGAGGCGACATCTTTCCGTATTTTGTCGTTCAAAACAAATTTGATCTCAACTGGTTGAGGAAGTGAAACTTCAGTTTCGCTTGTACGCGGAGGTCCAAGATTTATCTTGTTTTGAGCTATGGCAGCCAGAATAAACTCGTTCATTCGCAACGTAGGGGTACCATCCATGCACGAATGTTCGCCCAGGAAACCTGAACGGCCATTGTCAAAGACGATAACTGAAGAGATGATGAGTCAGTCAGTCAGGTCAAAAGTGTATGTACTAACGTTGATGTTTGTCATAGAAGCGGTTCCGTCCATTCCCGACCCAACAAGACCAGGAAATCTCTTCTCGCGTGACTGGTTTTGTATCATCTAAGCATACGACGATCATGGCACTTTCAATTTCCCGCAACGCGTTCTCGTTTTCCGGGGACCCATCAATAACTGTCTTTCGGGCATCGGCCCAATAGTCACGATTATCCGAAGTAAGTGCGCCAATTGGAACGGTTGTAGCTGATTCAGAACCAGCTTGCTGGATGATCCTCCCTACCTGGCTAAATCGCAAGTTATAACAGAAATGTATGTCAGGGAACGAAAGAATTCACGAACACTTCAAGTTCGGCTGCCGATAGCTCACGTCTTGGGTCGGAGTCAATAGCTAGAGGTACGGAAAAGAACCTATTTTTGCGGATGAACACAACATGATTATTTGTCTTCGGATCGTGTTTTTTCGCAACGTCTGACGGTTTCACGGGATAACGAGATGAATGGAATCTTACGTCGGACCAAAGTCAGTTATGAAGGTCCGCGGCAGAAGCAATGTCAATGAGCTTACTTACAACCATTTGTATGAATCCATACATAGAGGTGCGCCGCGTACTTTCTGGGGTTCAAGTAGCTGGCTGTGATCATAATGAGTAATGTGGAGGTGGACGATGAAAATTACCTTTCACATACCCTTCAGTCATTTCACGGAAAACCATCATAGCTTTGATCAGACTAGCGGCCCGTGCAGCTGGTTCCCTTCTAAATTTGTCATCAAGATGCACATAGAAGTAACTGACGAATACGACTACTGGGTCCCGGTAGCCCATATAGGCAACGTCGTTCCACCAGTTACTGAGCCAGTTCTTGATCCCAGGTTCCGCTGCCCTTGCTTCCAACCTCTTCTGCAGTTCCGCAACCTGCGGCGATGATATAAACTCTTTCACGGCAGCTTCCGTCTCTGCGAAAGCAATATCATTAACGTGCGGTCTGACAGTCTCGAGGTACTTGGCGGCAGTTGACGAGAGGGAAGGCACGGGAAGATGCGGAAGGGATTCTTGAAATCGTAGCATTGGTGGAGCCCTCGGATCCAATACATATCCAGGAGGTACAGATTCAGAGGTATGAAGAGACGCAGAAGATTTCAATTTCGATGGCCGGGATGCCTTAGACATGATAGAAGTAGCAAATGAAGGGTTGCTTTGGGAGTAAGAGCCCTACATAAACGCAATTCTTTTGAGTGAGAAAAATGACCATGAACATGGGAAATAGACGCACAACTGATGGGCGACAACGCGTGAATTTGGAACTGGACCTCAGCATCAAAGGCAAGATAAGATGGGATCGCAAAAACCCACAACGAAGATCTATAAAATTGGAGAGTCTAGGAGGAATTTAGGAGCAGACTATACTTCGGGTAACCGTAAAACGGTCAAGGATTACTTTATAAGGCCTGCCGGGAAACCGAATGACCGATATAATCACATGCCCAATATCCTGATCATGAGCGCTAGTGTACGCGCGTCGTTGCCTCCGAATTCTTTCAATCCTACTTAAATATTATTACCTGAACTTGAATTTATCATCTTTACTTTGAACAATGCCTGAACCCGTAAAGCTATACGTCTATGATCTCAGCAGTGGCATGGCGAAGCAAATGTCTCTCCAGTTGACAGGCAGACAAATCGATGGCATATGGTGAGTACTATTCTTTCGCGTTCAATTCCTCTTTATTAGAGCTCATCTCGTATTACTGTACAGGCACACGTCCATCGTGGTTTTCGGAAAAGAAGTATTCTACGGTCAAGGCATCGATATAACTCCTCCAGGCCGATCTCATGTACGTTAAGCCCAGCCCACGAAACTCTCTTCACAATCCAATCGAAAGTTCTTAGCATGGCAATCCCCTTCACATTGTTGACCTCGGAACAACTGACATAGATGAAGCAACATTCAATGAATATTTAGAAGAGATGAGGGAGCATTATACAGCTGATAAGGTGAACTCATTGTCGCTCTATTCCCAGGTTTCACGCTTACTTTTTGCCCAGTATCACCTCCTAGGTCAGTTCAAATAACTAAATGATCGCAAGATGTTCTTTATGGATGCTTTGACTCAGAATTCAACTGTAATTCCTTCACCAATGACTGTGCTGCTTTCCTAACGGGAGGATCTATACCTGATTTCATCAAAGGTAGGGCTTCTTCTCAGAGGCACTATCTCGACTCACTCTGATTTCCCATCTACTTCAATTCAGATCTTCCATCTGACTTTCTTTCTACTCCTTTTGGTGCCGCTCTACGACCGACAATAGACGCTATGTATAGGCGTCCTGGAGCTATGCAACCACCTCTCCCGACTAACGCTGCTCCAACCTCAATGGCAACTCCCAATCCTGAGTTGGCGGCCTCTATCCTCCAGGCTGTTGCCGCTCAGGCTCAGCAAGGCATGCTACCTTCATCCGCCCCTCCTCTACAGGCTACAGAATCCTTGGTAGCCCCATTACATCAAATAACCAATTCTGCTTCTCTCCAGAGTTTATTACGGACGCACAAAGCCGTGGTGGTAAATTTCTCCGATATGATAACATGCCCTCCCTGCCGAGTAATCGCTCCTGTATATGAACAACTCGCTCATGAAAAGGGCGTCAAAACCGTCAGTGGAGCGGGTGCTGCTTTCGCAAAGATAGATCTCTCTACTCCCCCCGGGAAAGCACTGGGAGCCGAATGGAGTGTTAGAGTCATGCCAACATTCATGTTCTTCTTAGATGGAAAGAAGGCATGGTTTTCGGCTTTTTGCGTCGCGTGAATTGCTGATTATTCCTGTTACTTGTAGATATCTGAGATGAAAGGTGCTGATGCCAACGAGCTTCGATCCCAAATAAACCTGCTTCTATTCCAAGCCTTCCCGCGTGCGGAAAACTCCAATTCATTCGGATTATTCGAAAAAGCTGACATGTTGTTGCATAGCCCATCCTCACAATTCCCTATCGCTTCCAGCCATGCAGGCCTTGTCGCTCAACCCGATATTGTTTACTCAAGCACCCGCGCTAGACACCGCTGCGAACAAACTTATGTCCTTTGTTACTTCCACGCAATGGTCTCCAAATTTTACTCAAAGCCAAACCGACGTAAAACAGGTCCTATTCAATACAGTGTTACCGTACCTCAAATCTCGTTCGAATACACCTCCTTTGTCAGCAAATCCCATTCTCCTGGCATCCTGGGCAAAGACCACGTCTACACTAGTACAAGCACTTCCGCTGGAATCACTCTTCCCTCTAGTCGATATGTGGCGCTTAGCATTATTGGACAGCAGTGTCGCAACCTGGTGTGCTGCTCAGCAATCCACTCCCAACACCACGCCCATCCACTTATTCTTATCCAAAGTGATTTCTTCCGTAGCTAGTGCACCTCGTGCATATCTCCTAACTTTGCTGCGTCTCCTCTCAAACACCTTTTCCAGTCCAGTCCTCGCACCGCAGCTCCTTCTAGGCCAAGTTAAATTTTCAATGACGGCGTTACTAGTTTCAACTTTGTTACACGAAGACGCCGGTGTGAGAACTGCTGCGGCGAGCTTGGTGTTCAACGCTGCGGCATTTTTACAGAAAGGAAGAGTGGATGCTGTGAAAAATGGTGGTGGAAGTGGGAAGAGTGACATCGAAGATGAGGATTGGGAAGTAGAACTGGTGAGTGCGGTGGTGGAGGCTATTGATAGGGAGAAAGTCAACGAGGATGTTGGTTAGTATGATTTGTGTCTCCTCATTTTTTCATCTGCTCATGAATTTCTCCTGCACATCGTCTTGTTTATGTTACAGTGCATCGTTTGACTGCTTGCCTTGGCTGCCTCCTGCGGCTTTCTCCCTTCTATCAATCCCAGATGACATCTCTCCTTGAGGTGCTTCAGGCGAAATCAATTCTCAAGGGAAAACTAGCGAAGGGAGGATGCGGAGAGAATGGAATCAGTAAAAAAGAAGTGAAGAAGTTATTGGAGGAAATAGCAGATAAACTTTGTCCGTGAAAGGACATATGGAAGTGTAAGTAGGCATAGAACGGCGTGCATGGGCCATTATATTTCTAAGATAGATTGTAACGATCATGGATCCACTAACAAGATGGTATATAGACGCGAGTCGGGGAGTTTAGATCCTGGGCAATCTTGGGGCGCTCTGCTGGGGCCTTGAACCTCGTGAATCAAAGCTATACCACGAATATACCTTCTACTCCATCGTGCATAGTGGTCTCCTTGTTGATGTGAAGGGTCGATGTGGTCCCCTTAGTATATGCTTAGCTATCGGCTTCGCACTTTACTCACTTTGAGTTTAGGCTTTGCCGACTGGAATCAAATTATCACGAGTCGGAATCCATTTCCCCATCCTTTGTTCAGTTATAGAGTAGCTTTTTCTTGAAAGGGTATATAAACCAGAGAGATCTAGATTTTGTCAAGTGGACTAGACAAAAATTATAATCGTGCGCGGATTGATTTCGCTAACAACATAGCATCCTCATCGTCTAGCTCTTCCCGCCCTTCAAATTCTATCTGGTGCATCTGTCTTCTAGTTGGAGGCGGTCCTTTGTTGTTTGATACTTCAGCTATGGCGGGCGATGAGGAAGCGTTATAATTCGGCGCTGGTATGATATGATAATGGACCTAGAATGTAATCAATTGATCGAATACGGCTCAGAAACGATTTACAAGAAATATCTCTTACATGAGGCACTGCTTGTGCATACTCTTGATTGCATACAACGTTAAGTGCGGTATTTCCTAGTGCTAGTGCATCATATATGTACATTTCAAAACACCGTACGGAATGACACGAACTCGAACCTTGAGTAAGCGCATAAGCTACCTTGGAGACAGCTTCACCAACAGCGGCGGCGTATTCAGAAGGAAGATCTGACAGCCTAGAATAGTGTACTTTTGGTACGACGAGGGTATGCCCTTTCCTCAATGGCATTATGTCTTCTCGTACGTAGGCAGATGACAGCGAGTGGTCATGAGAGCAGAATGTCAGCCTTCCTGTCCAAGTTTCCCATATATGATGTGACGAAATGACCTAGGAACGCAACCACTTTGTCGTTCTCGTATACACGGTTCGATGGGGATTCGTTATTGATTATGCGACAAAACGCGCAGTTGGAATCTTTTTTCCATGAGTGCGGCGGGCGATCAACCTGAGATTTGATGATGAAGGAAGTCATGGAAGAAAGATGTAGATAAGTACTGCGGAGACGAAGACGAAGCTCAGCAAGCTGAGTGCTCATAAGGCTACGGAAAAAGCTGACGAAAGCGATTCTGTCGTCACGTGTAACTAAATTCTCTGAGTATTTCACGGTGTCCCTGATCATAATTGCTCCCAGGTGAACCATGGAGGTCCCTATCCTTACAATTTTGCTTAAATCAATCTTTATTGTTTATTCATTCTTGCGAGACCCCTTCCCAACTTATCGACCAACGAACGACTCTTCTCTAAGGCTCGTAAGCCGTTTCTTCCGACGATTTCATGTTAATGATCAGTAACTTGAATGATCCAACTCTAGGTGGACGATATCAATGTGCCCAAGGATGCTCAATCAGAATGGACAGACGGTTTCGACAATGTCACATCAGGCTTGACCGATCAAGCTAAAAAGATGGGTAGTGCTGATAGCGATTCCAGGAAGATTAGCCTGTCGTTCAGGCTCTGCGATCTTCCCATCGAACTTGCTCTCAATATACTGTGTCTAGCGGGTTCTCAGTCACAATCCACCTATCTCTCCCTCCTGCTGACTTGCAGAGCGACATATAAACTTGTGCGAGACGAATGTGTACCTTTCCTTCCCATCCGTATCACTCAAAAAAACCAGGTTCCGCTTTTCGTGATGTGGCTTCAGAAGAATCCGACTTTGGCGCTTCGAGTAAAGCATATATGGCTTTTGCCCAATACTTCTGCTCAGTTACTAGGACTAGGTGATGCTGGTGTATTGTTCTGCATCAACTGTTGCCCGAATCTCATCTCCCTTGCCTGCGGTGCAAGAGAACTGCGATCGTGGGATGCCATGCACACTTCTCCTGGGCCGCATCAAGCTCCTTTTCCCTGTGTCTTTCAACATCGGTTCTTGAAACACCTCACCGTGATGGAAGATTGCATTTGGAGTCTCCCGCAAGGAAGCCAACTTTTGGACCAAATCGAAACGTTGCACATTATTGGGTGCAGGTCTTCGCAAGTCCAGTTCCCTTGCTCTGCACCACTCCAATCGCGATATCCGAATCTGATCGAGGCCTCATTTTCTCTGCCGAACGGTGTAGCACCAAACACAGAGGCCTTTCTTTCGGGTCACTTTATGCAATCCCCAAAAATGAGACAAGTAGTGTTCATCACGCGCACCAAACCAGGGTCCAGTTCTGTTCTTTCCTCTTCGATGTTGACTTCTCTTCTTGGACCACGATGTCTGCTTCTCTACAGGCAAAAGCGGTGGACAGAGATGAAGATGTGGAAGGAACGATCTGTGGACATGGGATGTATCTGGAAAATGCAGCGTTATGATGCGATGCAACTTCGCTCTTGATTGGTGAAATGTTATGCTTACTCATCTTTTCACACTTCTCAGCTCTTCTATTTCTTGAACGCTGTCAGTTCGAAATCTTGCATTCACCTCTGTACATACTATCACTTGTAATCCGTTGCTGTCAGTTTTGGGTTTTGGCGAACATGATTCGGCATTGCTAAACGATTCAAATAGGTCCATTGTCGATCCACAAAGTACAATTGGCGGCTTTGTACATACTACTGCCAAAATATTTACGTACCCTCTTATTGAACGAGTGCCCTGCTTCATTGTACGTCCGGCTTGTCCAGGGCTTGCCGCAGCAAGGTCTGTCATTTGCTCAAGCACAATACTGGTTCAACGGAGATACATTCTGAGTGAACCAAGACTCAGCCTTATGCCCATTAGCTGGAATGGTGATTTCTAAGCAACTTTCCAACGCAGAGATAGTGTGGGAAACGTATTTTAATGATCGGACGGAAGCAAACGGCGGGGGGGTCAAAGCTGGTTATATCAAGCCAAAACTAGTTAACTACAGTACCTACTCGAGTTCGTGGGTGATGAAAATTCTGAATCTCTCATATGAGAAGCATGTTGTTGTATGATGAGGAGCACAAAAGAAGCTGCTTCACTCAAGCTAAAATCGGTCAACAAGATCTGAAAGAGTCCAAACAACTTCCGCAGCGAGAATGTTAGTTTCCTTGTTCAAGATTATATTACGACCTTGCAACCCGAGTGTCAGGTCACTTTGCCGGAGAGGTTAACGGGATCGCCTGCTACCTTCATGTAGTCGATAGCGGTTGGGCTTTGCCCGCGTGTGTTCGAATCGCACAGGTGACGATTGTTTTTGTCTTGTTTTACTTCTCTTCTGGTACGCGTGAAGCCAAGTCGGGAACAACGGCGAAGACACACTCGGGAAAGCGAATTTCTTGGGAGGTTCGAACTTCTGTTAGCCACTGCGGAAAAATGAGAAGAATCTAGCAAAGCTTTGGTGCGTTATAATAACTAGCCAGTAACTCGTGCATGAAATCCCCATGCCAAGTAGTGCTCAACAACTTGAATGTCAGCACTTACAGAGTGAAACTCAGCTGAACCTCAGATAGCAACTTGTGTATTCAATGTGCCTCAGAAGAAGAGGGAACGCGAATCCAAAATGCGATCTTTTTAACCACTGCTGATAGCAAACAGTGGTCATACTTTTTTAGACTTTCACATCAATAGACTCGAGCCAGTAGCTTCGGATGTTGACACTTTGGAAACTGGCGCTCAATCTCTGCCGAGAAAGTGATTCCGCATATCGCTTCTCAGCAGCAGACTGGTTCGAGTCTATCACATCAACAACACACTGATGACCTCACGCACGCCCGCCAACCTACATGAATCGATTTGGCATACATCGATAGCTTCGGCTTGTAACAATTGTTTGAACACCATCCTGTTGTGCGTGTGTTCACCTGTAGCGACACCTATTCCGTGAGGTTTCAGAGCTTTTCGGAGCATGACCAGCAAATGATCCAACCAAGACAAGGGATTCCTTAAGCTTGCCGGTGCTTTTCCGGGAAAGAGTACCTAATCCGCAATGGATTTGAAGTGGTTCTAAGTTTCAAATTCATCAGCTGCTTTACAGTAATTAACACACGTATTATTTAGTTACAGAAAATTACTGACTGGCATTGTGAAATGCAAATATCGTTCAGAGTGAGCCACCTGAGTAAGACATGCATAGGGATCTGTCCGTGTGTTTCTTTCCTCAGTAGTAGTATGGATCTTTATCGGTTCCAGGTGGTATGAATTCGGGAAGGCTCAGCCACATTATGGGGATGGCGACGGTAAAGGCTGTTGCATCTGGTGACTGATCAGGAAAGGATATTCGTTTGTATAGGATTAGAATTAAGAAAACATGATTACGACCCACAAAGGTGGGTGAAGACCAGCACTATGTCGAAGCAAGAGTCAGGTCGCATGTGTGAGTACTGGCTAGGCGTGACTCAGTGAATAGCGGGGTCGAGGGCGCGATTTTGGCGGGATGGCGATGGACGTTGAGAACTGTTGATGAAGAGCTCTATTGATTTACCTGTGGATAATGGAGATCATTGGCAAGGACTCACATATAAGCTCTGTACTATACAATTCAGAAGCTGTGGTACTCATGCCTCTGATAATTGCGCAACGCCTAGCCTCTTTGAACTCGGCTGACAAAAACACCTGAAAGAGAAATCAACGGGAATCGAAGAGGATTCCTTTGGAGTTTCAGTTCTGCCGATGTCTTCCGAGAACCCCGGAGCTTGGCCGGATAACTTCGGAAGAGATTTCTCATAAGCTGCACCAGTGACTGTCCAACGAGCTCCACGACCTAGTCTCTTCAAAACGACCGACCAAGAAGCAACGCCAGGACCCCGCGCATCTGCGGGGCGAAGCTATGCAGTCTGGCAAGACCAAATGGACTGCAAACAGCATGATCGGTGAGTAACTCGTTCGTGGGCTCTCGTTAACATTTTTTTCTTATCACACAAGTTCTATCCAGCTGGCGCGGGCGGAGGCTTTGTTGCAAGTGTAGCGACTTGTCCTCTTGATGTTGTCAAGACGAAACTTCAGGCTCAGAGGTTCGTCCAAGGTCAGGTTGGTTATGAGGGTATCGCCGGTGAGTCGCACTTCTTTTGTGTTGAGCTTTGACGTTCTTTGTTCATTAAGCTTTGAAGGAACAATCAAAACAATCGCAAAGTATGATGGACTGAAAGGTTTCTATCGTGGTCTGGGACCAACAATCCTAGGATATCTTCCAACTTGGGCCATATATTTCGCCGTCTATGACGGGATTAAGTCTGCTTTCGGTGAAGCACCTCTAGGTGTGAACTCCAAATCTAAGAATTGGATATACCCTGCCGCTCAGGTCAAGGGCTATCAACCTGCCATGCGCGAACATCCTTGGTCACTACATATCCTCTCAGCAATGACAGCCGGAGCATGCAGCACTATTTGTACCAATCCGCTTTGGGTCATCAAAACACGGTTTATGGTGCGTTGGCTTTCATTTGTTCGATTATCTTTTCATATTCAATCCACAGACGCAATCCCGGGACGAAGTGCGCTATCGACATACACTCGATGCCGCACTCACTATCTATCGCAGTGAAGGCATTCGCGCCTTCTACCGAGGACTCTTGCCAAGTCTCCTAGGCATCGCTCATGTAGCAGTACAATTTCCACTTTACGAGCAACTTAAGATTTGGGCACGTACGTTTTGTTTCCTCGCAATCTTTTGCATTCTGTCCTGAATCTGGTCTCAAAAGAAGGTGACTCCGAGGAACCTCTGACCAGCCGCACCATTCTTCTTTGCTCTGCTTTTGCCAAGATGACTGCTTCAGTCACTACCTACCCTCATGAAGTCATACGAACACGTTTACAGACGCAACGTCGTCCTCTCGCGGACGATCTCTCATCAGACGGGATGATAAGACGTCATACTGGGCGAGGAGTAATACACACCACAAAGAAGCTTATTCGTAAGGAGGGCTGGACGAGTCTGTATAAAGGGTTATCCATCAATCTCTTACGAACTGTACCAAACAGCGCAGTTACCATGTTGACGTGCGTCGTTCCTTTTACCTTAGTATTCGCAGTCCTGACGCTAGCCTGTAGGTATGAGTTGTTGATGAGACACCTCTCTTCACGGACGCCTTGACTGTTCTGCCTATTTGTTTGAATATCACCTTCCTTAATTTTCAGAGTACATCTATTAGAACCGTGCAATTTCCAGGCTTTGTAATATTTACTGTTTCAGATTTTCTTTGTATCTTTTTGACTCTCCTTACTCTATGCTCTGACTTTTTACACAATGCATGCTTGTAGCACATGAAGTCTAACTCTGGATTGTAAGCATTCGACCACGATGCTCCTGCATGTCTTGTTAGTCAAATGATTGTCGGAGAAAGGTTGATTCCTGAAGTGTCTTCGACTCTTTGTGGATCCTTACGAACTCGCTTATCAAGATTCGGAAGAGATCCGCTCCCTAGAGACTTACATTACAACATGGAATATATTCACAACTTCGAGATCGTTCTTCTGTTTGGAGCAATGGTATTCTCCGCCGCAAACGCAGACCACCATCGCAAAACATATTCTTTTTCTCTATCACCAACCATCTGTGATAACTCCCGATACAATGCCTGTATCAGTTCTGTTCGGTTTTGATCTTGCATCGTTAAGGCTGCCATATCTTCCGAGTTTTTACTTTCTCTGTCGACCCGCAAAACACCGTCGATTTCTTCAAAAAAGCGACCGAGAAGGGATAACGGGAGGGCTGAGACGCATGCAATGAAGGTGATATGGAGACGATGTTTCTGCTCGAGGTCCGGAATGTCGTTTCCAAGGTTTTGTATGGCACTGAGTAGTTTTGAGATACAGTACCAAGCGAGAGTGTATTGAGATAGTTCATCGCTTTCGTATCTTGTAGGGGAAACAGAACTACAGGCCGATCGAACGAGTGCCGCATACGCGATCCGCAATTGCGAGGTAGACAGTTTGCCTTCAGCTGAATTCTAAAGTGAGGTATCAAGACACTGGCGCATTTAGTATTACTTGAAAAAGCTTACCTGAATTAAGCATCTTGAGTAAAACGGTACTAGTCGGGTACAGAAATCTGACAACGATAGATCTTCCTCCTCCCGAGCTTTGCCTTTCCCATCATTCGATCCCGAAACTCCTGGGCCCTTGAGATCAGCATTTGTCGCATTCGCTGCGAGTATAGCCAAGACCACCGAATGTGCCGACTCGAACGTCTCCCGCATCAATTGATCCATGAGTTGCTGTGTCGTATAGTTTGGACTGGAAGAGGATGCTTCAGACGTTCCGGGTGGCGAATGACGCAGATCGAGGTTTGGCTCTACGAGGTTCCATACAGGTCCTTTGAGATACTTGATGCTAAGAACGGGAACAAGTTGTTCAATACATGATAAAGCGAAAGAAATCTTCGCTAATTCAATAATCTGTTCAACCGGAGGCTTCAATCCCTTTTCCACTATGGTCTGTGGATGCCCCAACTCCTGGGACCCAGGGTATACTGATACACGATGCGCCATCAGCTCGTCTATGAACCGCTCTGATACATCTTCAGGCCCGCTAGCGAGTATATCTAGAGCCAAATAAGCAGCCTTGCGCATCTCCTTGAACGATGCTTCCTCTCCGCCCCCCATCGATGATATACCGCCGAATTGCGAGACAACAAAAGATAGACGGAAGAGGGTGAGAAGGGTAGTTAGTGAGAGGGAAGCAGGAGATGATAAGGACGACGTGGGTGAGAGACGGTAGTCAGTAGGTGGAATATAGAGACATGCGGAGAGGACAGAGTCAGATATCATGATTATGGAGAACAGCAGGGTCTTGAGCGTAATCCAGGGTCCAGAAGACGGGCTTACTGCCATCGTGGCTGATGGGATGTTTACCGACAATAATTGTGGTATGACTCCCACAACCTGGACTGCTATTTCCTGCAAACGATTCAGAGTCTCTTGGGATGAAGACAGCCCTTCTCGAGGACGAGAGCTTAGTGAGAGAGAAAGCACGAGTGCCTCTAGACGACTAAGGGAAGCAATATAGGGTTGGAGTGTTTCCGAAGCTGTGGTCTGGTGCAGAAAGTCACCTTCATTGAACGCCTCTGTAATACATGACGTCAAAATCTGTGAAAGCGCAGTAAGGGGAAGTGCTTTGAGCTTCGATGAAGCGACGAGTGGAAGAGATTGTGCAGCAAGGATAAGGGAGAGTGTAGGAAGAGAAATGGACGGAGATGGAATTTGATCTGTTTCGTTGACAATAAATCGGGATTCGAGGTAAAGAGATGTCAAACGGAGATTGTACCGCAAGTGACAGAAAAGTAATGCAAGGCAAACTTGGTTAGTGCTTACTTACAAGACGGCAGGAATTGAACTGACCTTGAAATTCGGAGAAGGCAACCGAACGTGCAAATTGAAGGAGGATACAAATGTCAACAAATTGAACGCGTTGGAAGCGAGGCGTAGAATATATAAGTAGATGTAAAGGTTTAGTTCAACGTGCGACAAAAAGGTTACGCCACATTAAGTTGATTAACTGACCTGCTGGAGCATCTACTAAACAATGTTTAAAGGCACAGCCCACGGAATGAGTGGTTAGTGTGCATCAGTGGGCATCGTCCGCATCGCAATGCATCGCAAACGAGGCAAGGTCCCATAGTGAGATTGCGACAAGTTGATGGAGACATATATGTTACATGGAATATAAAGCCAAATAAAGTTAGTGAAGCTCGAGAACATGGTGACAGAAACTCTAAACCCTATGCAGCACAGCAGGGCTTACCTGGAACAGAATTGCTCAAAAGAGCTATTTGCTGGAATTCGCTCTCCCACTCGCGACCGACACCTTCCTGATCCATGACTTCAGCAAAAGCGATGACAACCTCGTCTTCCACTTTGGCTCTGGTGGCATTCGGAACCGGATCTTGGCTTGCTAGATCACTGCTGTTCGAATCAACATCAAGGCTGTTGGCTTTAGCTTGCGTTCGTAGGTCCTCCAAACCCAGGAGGATACCACTCGCTGCGGCAAGTCGAAGTAGAGGGTTGCCGCCTTGTAGTCCCTTTATTAATTCTTTCGTCCATTGAGCTAGATGGGCGGAAATACTGCGTTCAAAGAAGGTAAACCTGGGTCCGGAGAGTAATGTGAATTTGAGATGAATAGCATGCCGGAAGGAATTTGAGAGTGTTTGTAGACGGGATAAGGTAAATGGATAAGAGAGAAACAAGGGGGAGGTAATAGCAGTCGCGGCAAGAGGAGTGGGTACCAGACTGTGGTTAGCGATGTGGAAAGCCAAAGCGGATTGAATTGTCTCCAACGGAAGAGCTGGTTGAGCACGGTGCAAATGCTGGAGCAAGTTGGTATACGCGTGGCTAGACATGTCCGCTTACTAGAGTTCTTATCCTATAGACTTGCGAAAGTCTATTTTCAAGGTTCTGAAAAGCTGGTGAGCGCACGAAGTCTATGATATTCAAGCGCTGAGCACGGATCGGAGTATTTAGGCCGCAAAATGAAATCACAAATGTGACAAGGCACATCAATCGTCACGCTGTGACGAGTTTGGTTTTGTTTGGACCTGGACGCTTGAAACTTGGCGTTCATTATCGTTGTCGTCGACGTCGCTGGCAAAACTTTCACCTGCACAGGTCCCGAAGGACTGCCTGCTGCGCCGCTCTCTTTTTTTGACACTGGATAATGCGACTTAGAGCTTCTTAATATTCATCAATTCCACATATATCATCATCATACTGGTCACCAGTTCCCGCAAATTCACCTCGAGCCCTTCATCCTTCTATACCATGTCCCGCCGTGTCGAAAATGCTCCTTGGCCCCGCCAAACACAACCTGTAGTGTCCCATCAAAGGTCCCCAAAAAGACGGAAAGTCGACATTGATACCTCGCTTCCTGCCAGTTCTTCTTTCTCTGCTAGACAAGCTCTGGAGAGCGAAGTCGGTAAGTGCTGTGTTGTTGATCTTGCTCACTTGAGCCTTATCCTCCTGCTCCAACAGAGACAGCAGAGACTCAATGCGATATCCTTTCTGGCAATGACATCGAGTCTTGTTTCCCGACAGCGGACTCCGTCTTTGCTCAATCCCAATTTGTCACCTTCGTTTGTGCGTCTCATATGTCGAAGTTCTATGTCTGCCTTGGCTCACTTATCGCATAGGGAACTCCCAGTTACCTTCGTATGCTCAGACCAACAAAGTTAACATATACCTGTTTCATGGAGATTCAAACGAGCAAATCCTGGAAATCCCGAACGTGGACAACTCGAAATATCAAGCTGGAGTTATCACCCTACCAGCAAACGACTCGTGGTGGGGTGAGAACGGCCCTGATTTCAGTGGAACAAACACTTCGTATGGGTTTTATTTCGGCATCACACCCAATACCACTACTTTTGATGCATCGGCGCATACCCAGACCCACTTCACTGCTGTCCGTGAGTCTCCTTTCTCATAAATTCGATTCTGATGTAATGCGCTAATTTCTCTTTTTTTTTTTAGAAACGACATTCCCAGACTCTATTTTATCAAGCATGTCCGCCTCATCTGCTTCAGCTTCATCTGCTTCCGTTTCATCTGCTTCCGCAGCATCTGCAAGCTCTGCATCTGCATCTAGAGCATCAGCCTCTGCAGCGGCGTCGACATCATCGACCACTGCTTCTGGCGCGTCATCCTCGAATGGATCTGGAAACATCCAGTCCGGCAGCAATTCGGGTGGATTTCCTCATTGGGCAATAGCCGTGATCGTCGTCCTTGGCTTTCTGGCAATCGCGTCTTCATGTTTACTGGCTTTCTTCATCATGCGACGACTTCGCCGTCGACGCGAGCTGGATTCCAATCGAAATTCTATGGGCTCCTCTAGTCCTATGATGGCTCATGTGCAGTCTCCGGGCTCACCTCTACTAGCAGGCGGGGCCGAAGGCCCAAGCTCAACTGGACATGGTGCTACAGGCTTCCAACGAGCACCAAGTGTTGTCTCTCCCGATGGAGCCTCATCGATCAGTCATGGTGGGAGTGCAGGGGAAGGTGGACCGTTCAGTGGTGCTGATGCAGCTATCATTGCCAATGCCTTCAGAACAATGTTACGCAAACCCGATTTTGCAGATGCTCCAGTCGAAGAAGGCGAATCCCCCGATTCGCAAGAGCGTGGAAGAGTAGAATTAAGCAGAGAATTGGCTGAAGAGGGAAGGGACATACGCAGTGTGAGCTCTTCTAGAGGTGTTAGAGTGGAGACATTGAGCGATGATGGAGA
The DNA here is from genome assembly GCF_021015755.1 of Lentinula edodes. Classification (NCBI taxonomy): domain Eukaryota; kingdom Fungi; phylum Basidiomycota; class Agaricomycetes; order Agaricales; family Omphalotaceae; genus Lentinula; species Lentinula edodes. The sequence goes on from NW_025764347.1 coordinate 341,086, forward strand.
TACCATACAAGAGGCAGACCATTGAACCACCTCGCGAGCATCGGCACCCCGTTTTTGCATGACTTTCATGTCTCTACCTCACGCCTTGCTCGATCATCTTCTTTCTGGCATTCAAGGGGTTTCGTTTGTATGTATCCTTCAGGTTTCCGCTGTTTGACGACCGTACCTTCTTCATCTGTGACATTATTCTTTGCTGCCTCGAAGTGCTAATGTTACTCCTCGCTCTTCTTTTTTTGACATCACATCCCCGCACTTTATGAGTTCCTCCTCCATCCCAGCCATTTTATATTCATATTTCTATCGTCGTTCTCCCGATTCTGTTCATTCATGAACGAACACTTCTTTTATATCCTCTGCCAACTAATACATTTCATCGTCAGTACATACTCATCGTTCCCCTTCATTTTCATCAGTAAATCTACACTTTGTTTGACTCGATCAATCTCCATTCCCGTCCAAATTCACAGTATGTTCTGATTTTTCGTTTTCGTTGCAGTCAATGAAATGTTTTCCTTTTTTAGCAGTTGGTCTTCGCTTTCCCTCCACAAGCATGTTCATTCAGCAACTACTTGTCACAATTATCGACATCGTCTACGATTGCACGCTGTCCGTCGCACAGCATCCACTCCTTTAACCGTCTTTTTTTGGCATTGTCGTATTGCAAAGTCGCATATATCTACATTTCTTCAATTCTAAATTCTTTTGATTTTCAGTTTATTTTTATTCTTTCAGTTTTCTTTCTTTTTCGGACTATGCCTGCGCTTGGCTGGCTTACGCAGAACAGGATTCAACAGAAATGTTGTCGTCGCTACAACTACTCATTGTTAATGAGCCTATATCAACCATCCAGCCACATGTAAAGGATGTGCATCTTCGTTGATCGTTCCCCAAGGACATCATCATGTCCGCCTTCCTTTGGCACTCGACGCCATCATGGCTGGCACGAAATTGTGTTCGTATCGTTGTTCATCGCAGGTTATCATCTGGTTATCGTGCATGTAAGTACCGTAGATTTCGAAATCAATCTATGCTCTGTATGTCTTACGAGAACTTATACGAAAATATACCCTGCGTTAGCGAATTCATGAAATAAGCGAGTGAAGCAAGTCAGATTACATCTGATTACATGGGGAACCCCAACTTTGGTTTCTGCACTGGACGTCGAGGATGGTCTGAAGTCCTAAGGTTGTCAGGTTATTTTGATTGCTTGGACGCGGACATATTATTTATGAAATTCTCAAGAAGGGCCTGGCCAGCGAACGTAGACAAGGTCACATAGATGCATTAAGAGTGTAAACTGGACCTCCTCAAGCGCCGAGTAATGTGGTCGACGTAAGTTATATCCCGAATTTCACGTTTCTTTATCCATTGAAGTCCATTTTGGTTGATGCCGAAATTCCGTCTTGGCTATTTAAGAAAACCGCTTCGATTGCTAGCAGATATCTCAAAGGCTATATCTGCTTTAAAGACCTTGGTATCAATGAACAGATTACATATCTAAAACAGAATCTTCATGTTTCTCGTGAAAGTTACTCAAACAGCATCGTTTCGTTCAACGTCGGCAGGGCCACATTCTAATTCCACTTTATAACTATGCCCAGCCTCTATCGAGACATATATCTCAGCAGCAAAGTGAATATATGTATCAGAATATACCCGGCGATAAGCTCTTCACGCCCCGCTCCTCCATCACAATCAGTTGCTCCCAGTGCCCTTTTCCAATTCATTATTGTACGCTTGAAGGATAAACCATCTAGCGCAACTGAAGTTTTCCGACACATCCCTGATAGTAATAATATCACTGTAAAGTTCGTTGCGGAAGCGGGTGTCCATGAATGTTATGCCATCTGCGAGAATGTTGTACCGGACATTGTTCATTATTATTTTGTGTTGGAAACCAGAGTGAACGATGAAATTCGTGAGAGCACTTGCGCACGTCCGGACAAGATGGAGCCGTAGCCGGTCTGATCAATGTTCATTGATCATGATCATTAACATTAACCACCAGCTGACCATGGCCCGCGTTTCCTCAAATATGCTGTTTTCGTGATTGTTTCGTATGACCACCAAGACATGAACATTTTCGAAACGACAGAGACCTTGCCCACCGTCCCAGATAACCTTTCCATCCCACAATTCTTTCTTGACTATCATGGAAACGAACAGCTTGTAACCAATGGCCAGCCTGTCCAAGGCTTAGAACCCAATCCCTGGTTCATAGAGGAAAGGACCGGCCGCAAAATCGGTTTAGCTGAAGTGTGGAACTGCCTAATTCACCTGGTCCACGACTAACTGTTCAAGCAGATTCGGCGTCGCAGTTTCGGGCTTGCGAATGCAATAAGCATTCGATACAACATTGGTCGGCTCTAAATGTTATCTTTTATTTCACATAGCTTATATCCTTCTACGTTTTCAGCCAATGATGACGTGGGTATGTGCAACGTAGCTGTGTTCATTCAGCTCTAGGCTGAGCTTCGGCAGTGCTCATATTTAGTCGAAATCATGTTGGTATGTCGTGTGCTCACGCGCACTCAAGGTACTGATGACCATCGACGCAAAAAGATTATCCCATTGCTATCTGGGCAGTTCACCGTGTGGGAGGAATTGTATCGTGAGTTTACACCTGCTCAAGAAATGTGCATGTACCTTACTGGGTCATAGAGGGGCGAATCCGGACTTTGTTAGCAATGAACTACTCTATCAAATCCAAGTTTGCAATGCGAAGCTCATTCTAGTGCATCCGGACGCACTAGAAACCGCTGTTACAGCTGCACGTTCCGCTGGGATCGCCTTAGACCGTGTTATAGTATTTGATGTTGACTCAAAGAATGCACCTAAAGGTTTCCAAACCGTTTCAAATCTGGTTTGGGAAGGCCTTAATCGACCAAGTAACCTCGTGGAACCTAAAATAGACGCCAGGACGAAGCTTGCTTTTTTAAGCTTTTCATCTGGTATGCTTATAACTACTATCTAGCAGACTCTTTTGAATATTGATATATTCTAGGAACAACTGGGAAACCAAAGGCGAGCATTGAAGCGGTCAAATGACCATGTCCTAGTTGTGAACCTCTTTTTGCAGGCGGTCGCAATCCCCCATTTTTCTGTAATCATAAATGTGATTCAAATGGCAATCCATTTCAAGGTTTTCCAAGAGTCTGCGCCTTGGCACGAGCGTCGTTTCAGGCCTGGGGATATTTCCATCGGAGTCTTACCCATATATCGTGGGTTGTTCTCCATTCACAAACTGAACTAGTCTGAATTCATCCCCTTTAGATATTTACGGGCTTGTCCTGAATGTACGTGTGCTCAGGATACTCTTCTTTCACGTTATAGCTCGATGACATCAAATTAGCTTCACTTTATTCTTTACAGCAGGGTAAACAACTAGTCCCTCGCCCACACTGAAATTTGGTTCAAGAATAGTTAACTAAACATCTTCAGATGTCTCTTGTTCTCGTGGAGAAATTCAATTTTGTTGACATGCTCAGGAATATTGACCGCTATCGTATATCACACTTAATGTTGGTTGATGTTTGTTCATTCTGTTTTCCTCGATCAGAACTGAAGTCCGTCTATGATCCTCAGGCTAGTTCCTCCGCATATTGTGCTTTTCTGCAAGGTTTACTTTGACCCCTTTCAATAACTTTCCCAAACCTCGAGTTAATTTCTTTTGATAGCAAACTGAACTTCTCAAAGATTATGCCCTTGACAGTGTTCGATTCATCATGGTTGGAGCTGCCCCGCTCTCAAATGAAGTAAACAATCAGTTATTTAATATATTCCCGGAGGCTCATATTGGTCAAGCCTACGGTATGTATCGTGAACGTTGCTTTTACGATGTTCAATGACGCCATCTACGTGTATAGGAATGACTGAGACGTGCACATCGGTCAGTGCTTTTCCCATCTCGAAGAAGCGAGGGAGTGCGGGAAGTGAATACACTTTCATGCCAGATGTAGATTACAGAAACTAATTAAAGACGTTAGGCGCTGGTTTGCTGAAGCCAGGTGTTCGCGGTATGTTCGAAGCGGAGTCATGTTGGTCCATCTCTCAACCGTTTTTATAGCTCGAATCCTCAAGGAAGATGGGACTTTTGGTACCTTCAACGAGCCAGGAGAACTATACATCTGGAGCCCTTCTAATGCGTTAGGTTATTATAACAACGAACAAGCGTACGTGCTGCACAGATTGCTGTACATTGCAAAATCTGAGTTATCCAAATAGTACGAGAGAAACCTTTATAGATGGGTTGGTCTGATTCTATAATCCTGGCTAATTTGACATCATTTGGTAGATGGGTGCGAACTGGAGATGAAGCCAAGATAGACCGAAACATGGAATTGTGGATCATGGATCGAATGAAAGTGAGTGTATTTCGAAGGTATTCAACATTTGATGTTCATGTACATCGTAGGAAATTATGAAAGTACGAGGCTTCCAAGTTGCACCGGCTGAACTAGAAGGGTGCATCTTAGACCATCCCGATGTGAACGGTGCGCTTCGACAATTTTCTTGTCCGAGTCGGAGTTGAGCCTCAATCTCCATCCCTACACAGATGCTTGTGTTGTTGGTATTCCAGACGATTACAGTTGGGTTCTTTCCTCTTTCGCATCTTTCGCCTCCTCCGCCTAATTGTGACCTGGTTTGCGCAGGTGGTGAAGTTCCGTTAGCGTTCGTAGTACTCAAACCGGAAGCTGCCCAAAGAGCCATAAGTAGTATCGAAGAAAGTGCAAGAGTGAAGGCTTCGATTCAGAAGGTGATTTCTTATCATAATTCAATTGATCAGTATGCTGACCGGTCCTTTGACAGCACGTTTCCGACAATAAGGTCTATTACAAGCGACTAGCAGGAGGGGTCGAGATTGTGACGACTATACCCAAGAATCCCAGTGGAAAATTACTGCGTCGTGTGCTACGAGAAAAGGCCAAAGCTTTGAAGAAACCAACACCAAAACTCTGAAGCCGTAAAATATTGTCAGGAATCATTGGGAGATATGGCGTTAGAATTGTATATCCCTTTTGCTTGTTCAACGTTCCTTGTGATTTTGCAATGTATCATAATATAGGCTATGCATTTCAGCACATCGGTGTTCTTGAAAACGGCGATGACGACGCAACCCGATTTGCTTACTGATAATGATGATTAAACGCCCATTAATGCGGGAATGGGTGGCACCACGCGCAGTCATCTTCTCTGAACCCCTACTATCATCATGAAAGCCATTCTCGACGGTATCGTTCTCGCTGACTCCAATGACACCAAAGTCATCGAGGGCAACCATTATTTCCCTCCCGACTCAGTCAAGAAAGAGTATTTTGTTGCATCCGATACGAGGTAAGCTCTGTTACATGAGACCATCCATAACTTGACTGGAAATTTGGGCTCGGTGTTGAACATCCTATTTGTAGCTCTGTGTGTCCATGGAAAGGGTTGGCAGATGCTCTTCCAAAGCTTGATGATATTGGATCTAACTCGACGGAAATAGTACCTGTTCATACTACGACGCGACAATCAGCGGAAAGACCGTGTCAGACGTAGCTTGGTGTGTTTCCACGTTATTTTCGTGCTACTATATCTCACTTTTGTCAAAGGTACTATCCCAACACAATAAGTGATCGTGCAAAGCCTATCGAGAACTATGTTGCTTTCTATAAGGTACATGGCCTTCTGTCATTTATTTTGGTGCACTCAGCAAACCATACTCTTACCAGAACAAGGTCCAGTTTGAGTAAAGTATCTGAACATTGGTCGAGAAAACCAAGAAACCATGCATTGTTTGTTGTATATAGTAATTATACAACTTGATGAGTCCTTTGTCCGTGACTAGAATACACTATTTGAGTTAACTAAACGAAGCAAGCATCCGAAAAGGTCCACTGATCATTGGAAAAATTGTCCAAAGTTATGAACCTCAGTGCCTCAGCATGAAAGAAACATGAAAGAAACTGAAAGACTGGACCCCAGAATTTACTCGGAGACACCATTGATGGTGAATTCAGGACTGAAATTTCCCGAGTCTCCGAATACTGTGAACATAGTTTAAGTCGAATGTAAACCATTCAGGGTCAATATAGCACTCACAAACTAACTCATAGTTGTTGGCTGTGATAACCAATGGCACGGTGACATTGATGGTTCCCAGAAGAATGTCAAAGCCATCGGCGAGGACCACTGAAGAGAAAATGGCAAGTCAGAGTTGTGATATAATGGGGAAGTGCATGAGCGTACGAGGAGTGGTGAGACCGTCTTGACGAAGCTGAATTCTGCCAAGTTTGTTTGTGATGTTTACAGGAGCCTGAGAGATGTCCCTGCGATATACGAATAATTGATTAGTGACTGCAAGTAATTATCATACTGGTTAAAACACACCAAGTGACATTGTGAATTTCTCCGTTGTTCCACACGGTCGTGCTAGTCGGATAAGTGATGGGAGGAACGAACACATCCCGCTTGAAGACAGGGACAGCGTTCGAAATCGTGAATAGGATCGTCATGAAGAAAGCGAGCAGGTTCATAATGGAGGACGTGGATTTCATCGTAAGTAAATTGGGTCGTTAGCGTTTGGTTTATGAAGGTAGTTCAACAACAGATGTTGATGAAGACGATAATTGGGGAGAGTGATGAGCACTGGGAGAAATACGCATAATGAGGCCGCTTATAAGGGAAAGGAAAGGAATGTCGCCGAAGGGCATGTCAAGAGCACAGGGTGAAGCGAAGAAAGTTCGATCTATTTCGACCCCGATTCTAGCCTTGTTTCAAATCAATGCTTACTGTAGTTCCGGATTGTACGCTCTCAGATGCAGTACCAAAAACACATATCATTGAGCATCATACGAGGTACTATGCAAGATACTATACATCAGCAGGTAATTGTATCAGCTGAGCAATGAGCCTCCTTGCCTCTCCTTGCTTAAGCTTTTCTAAGATGTAAAAACTTCCCATGGTCAGCAAACCTTGGTGAAACAATTCTCAGCTGACAATTCGACGATCGTCCAGGAGCTTCCTGTGCGATTTTTCCGGTCGAAGATTGAAATGCGGAGCAGATAAGCAAGGCGAAAATTAGCCGTTCTGGGCTAATATGACTTCACTAACAGTCCATAGCCTGCGCATTGCCTCATAGGCGTAGACCGCCGGATCCTGACGTGTATCGGTGTCGGCAAACCAGGCGGCCAGTCAAAGCCGTTGTGGTTTATAGAAGCCGCCTTGTGAATCTGAATGTAGCTCGGTGAATCACAAACGCCAGAAGGGAGAAAGCGGCAAGAATAATATTGGTAGGCGTATTGGTTATTGTACATTTAGGTATGACAGTCGGACGGTTTAGTTGATTTGGGGTATTTCGATCCCTGCTTCTTTCGCTATCTCGACGATCTTTGTGGCCTGAATGATGGAGATGATGAGTGTAATGCGCGTAATGAATGAGCTGTAATACAAATTGACCTGCTTGATCATCGGTGCATCGATCATTTCACCATCCAAACCAATGGCGCCTTTCTGGGATGCATGTGCAACCTGCATGCCACGGAGGATCTTTGCTGCACGGAGAATTTCTATGACGGGAAAAGGCATTTGAGTTATGGGGTTCAAAACACCAGATAGTTCGTACTGTACATAGCATAACATAGTATATGAGACGATAAGAACTTACCTTCAGCAGTAGGTACAAACGTGTTCTGTATGGTTTCGACTTGCGCAGGATGAATAGCTTGCTATTGGAAGAGAAAGATCGATAAGATGGGAAAGAAGAAAAGGGAAGCGACTTGCCTTCCCTGAGAACCCTAATCTTCGACCATCCTCACATTCGTCTTTCAGGTATTCAAGATCTTTGTAGTGTATACAAACCTACGCGAGGATTACAGTCAAATCATTGAAATCAGGAACGGCTTTGGGAAGTCAACATACCATGTCGATGGCCTCTAGACCGAAAGCCTTTGCTGCGATTGCAATTTGAGAACGAGTGTATAGCAGTTCCTGCCGCGAGCGTGTTCGGATGATGGACGTGTCCGCACAGTCTATGAGCCTGTAAGTTACGGAACATCTTTATCACCGCCATGCAATTTACAATCTTCAGCTGCAAACTGTAGAGGTAATGAGAACGTATGACAATAAACTACAACAAAACAACGAACAAGTAATCCGCTCACGGCGCCGCCTTGTAACGCGCCATGTTCTGATTGCCAACCCGCAATAGCCCCAAGATTCCATAGAGCCCTAGCACTTTCGATGCTGGGAACAATCCGTAAAGGAGTCTCGTGAGGATGCTTCTGAGAGATTTGGTGAATATGTCGCGATACATAGTGGAGGTCTTGTGCGGAGTGGATCTTTGGTAATATCAAGGTCCGCACAGATGGGGATTGGAGCTACGTTTTCCATGAAACGTGGGTACAGATGATTGAGCAAGAGGTTTAAACGTACAATGTGCGTAATGTCTTGCTGGAAGAAGGGAGTGCTGATATCGTTTAGTCGGATCGCGACTCGCTCTGCCTGTGGGACGTCCTTTCGCTGCAGATGCAATTAGAGGAATATTCATCTCCTAGCAAGCAGCATACCTTCAAGAAGGTACGCAGTCTATCCCTTGCATCTTTCTTGTCTGCAGGTGCAGGAGATACACTATCCTCCAGGTCGTAGATGATAATATCAGACTTAACAGTCAGTGACTTTTCCAGTAATTTGTCCGAGGATGAGGGCACATAGAGGTATGAACGTCTAATCTCGTTCTTGCTTGTAGTAAAGCAACGAGTGCTCTTGGGCCCGACAGTAGTCCTGGAGAATCTTTGCATTAACGAAGGAGTTTGGACTGGTCGGAGGCCCCACGTGGCGAATTTGAACGCGCTACACGTGACCTCCGCGTTCGGTTCTTGTTGATCCTTATTTTTCGCTTACTTTAGCGTTCAAGCTCAAGCTTGTCTTCGTTGTGTTCATTCCTTGCGATGAAAAGGCATCCTCGCTCAACTTCCTTCGATTTTACTCATCCAGGAATTCCTGGCGATGAACTCGAGCAAGATCGCATTCAGCTAGAGCACAACCTACAAAACACCGACCTCTCCTTTCGACTCTCGTCACAGGGCGACAACGACAGTATAGAGTATCCCAGACATAATTCCGGCCATCTCAACGATTTTGGCTCATTTATCAACCACTCTCGCGGCAACTTTGGTGATGGCGACACACATCATGGCTGGTCGTATCGCACAGGCGATGACGAAGAAGGCATCAATCCTTATGGAGGCGAGACCATGTCTACTGCAGCGCATCACGCCAGTGCTCTGACCCTTACGGCTGGACTTGGAGGGCGAGGGAACCGGCGAGATGCTAGTCTCAGTGGGGCAGAGTATGACCCTGACAGACCTTTAGAAAACATCATCGGTGGTGTTGACAGTAGGTTCAGTCTTTTTGATTTGGACCCTTCGAGGTCAAAATACTCGGTTAGCCTCTCCGTTTTACTTTTCTGCTTGTGTTTATCCTTCGTAGGCTCCTGGTCCTGGTACATCTCTCGATCCTCTGGTGGTCGATAGTACAGCGGAATTAGACCGAATTCTCGAATCGGGTTATGCCCTTCCACCTGCCCCTCGAGATGCAAACCCTCATTTCTCGCGCTCATCTTCTTCCTCTTCTTCATCCGACTCTGAAGGTGGTCCTTCCTCACGCCCGAAAATTGTCGATTCCCTTCGACGAGTGTCATTCTCGCCAAAACGTCCCCGGGTGGCTCATCCTACACACACTCCTCGCCATCGCTCATCTAACCTCCCTGGCTCAACACAATCTATTATTAATTCTGCACGTCACGTCACTTCACCTTTAGTTCGTGAGGCCTCCCTATCGTTGGCCAACGAACAGAATGCTCTTACTCCTAAAGCACGTCAGTCAACTAAACGCACCAACAATCAATCCACTCCTCATCCTGAAGTTCGCCTCCAACCTCCAACTCCCTCTTCGTCTACATCCAGGTTTTCTCAAAAAGCACGAGGTTTGACACGAGAACTTGACGCTGAAGTCGAACGCACTTACGCAGCGCAGAGCAAGAATCGTAGCATCGGAGATTCTCTGTACACTAATGCCGAAATTCCCTCCATTTCGTACGACATTCCACCTGCGAATGGGACTCCTGCCCCAAAGCGAACCCAAAAAATATACAACACGCCCAGTTTATCTAAGGGACACAATATCTCTCATAGTAAACTCTATCTACCTGACGTAACTGGCTTGACGAATGCAGTCGAGTCACCAGCTAAAGGAGCACTTAGTACCCACTACCCATATCAATCCAGTAATGAACCCAGAGAGATCGAAGGTGATGGTTTATTTTTTGATTGACGTTGGAAATCTATTAATTTCTTTGTGTTATAGTACGCCTTCTTACCGTCATGAACACCATTCAAGACAAATTGGAGCAACTGGAAGACGAAAACGGAATCTCTCGTCGCAGAGTACGTGAGTTGGAACTGGAGCTCGAGATGTGTAAGAAGGATGTTGCCAGAGAGCGTACGAGGGTTATACAGAAAGAGGAAGCTATTTTGCAGAACCAGCGTGAGCTCGAGCGGGCTGTTGCCGACGCGAAGAGAAGTATGAAAGGCAAGACGCGAGCGAGGGACACGAGTATGCACGCGGACATCGATGCGTCAGTGAGATACAAGGAAGCCGTGGAGGAAAAGAAAGGTACATTGTTATACTTTTGCCTATTGGACTTGTCGTTCAATTACTTTTGGCGTTTGCAGCATTGGAATCACTTATCACTACTCTGCGTTCACATTTGACTCGCTTAACGGCGGAACTCTCTTCGCACCAAGAACTTCTGGTTGAGCTTCGTTCGTTCCGTGAATCAGACGCGCGAGCGCTTAAGGAGAAGACGTCTGACATTACTCGTCTGAGGGTTGAGGTCGAGAGACTTGCTGGTGAAGTTGAGGTTCTGCGAGGCGTAGTGGAGGAAGGTCTCAAAGAGCGAAGGCTTGCGCGCGAGAACTCCCGGGCGTCTGTGTCGCAGGTCAATTCCGAGTCTATGGCGCAGCAGGAGATTCTGGAAGACACTGAGGAGGCAGTTGATTCCACTGGGGTAAGGGAAGACGAGCATCAGCAGGAGCTCGAAGAAGAGGAAGATGGAGAGGAGGAGGAGGATGAAGAACTGGAGGAGGAAGACCTTGATGATCACGAAGAGCCGGAACCCTTCGATCCTATGTCCATTCCTGGATCCTCCCGTGAATTAGACGCATTGGACAAGACCGTTCGTACAGATCGCGCAACTGTGGGTACTCCTGGGGCCAGCCAGCGAAACATATCACGACCTACTCGATTCATCGATGATGATGAACTAGAGCGTATCGCCGCAGATGTTGAAGAGAGGCGGTCTGAGCGTTCCGCCGCGGGTACTTCTCGCTCTCAGTTCGATTCCAGAGTGTTGAATCCCTCCCGCTCAGCTTCTCCTGTACCTGCGCCTACTGCTGCAACACAAAGACGGGCTACAGTTGAAGATGTCGCTGACAAGAATGACTGTGTTCATAATCTGCATTTCCAGGAAGAAAATAGATCGCCATCTCCAGCGTTGAGCTCCGCATCTGTCCGACTACGGCGGGTCAAAGCTCGAGAGGCACAGGAGATTCATCAACCGAATCGTCCTTCACCTCCTACTCCTGGGCATGCAACGACTCATAATCACAGGCCATCGTATAGGCACGCTGATCCTGACGATTCTATTGCTGAGACTCCATTCCCCCAGATTCGCGGCGAGCGTCTTGAGAAACTCTTCTTCAGTGCGCCTGAGCACAACCAGAAAACCTGCAATGTGTGTTGTCGACATCGAGGTCCCCGCGGAGTCGATACAAGACCCATGTCTCCCTCATGGCTCCCGAGTCGCTTTGCACAAGATGTTAATCAGCATAATTATGAAGCGGATGGTGATGTTGACGAAGGATTCGCTGAAGGCTCAGAGGAGGCTAATCAAGAGAATTTCCGTGACCACTTTGCGCGCGGGATGAAGAGGAATGGGAAACAGCGAGATATGGGTCCTCCTAGAGACACCTACGAACAAAGGAAGAATCTGCCTCAACAAACTGTTCTTGCTCGTGTCATTCGAGAACTCGAGGATGATTTCACTCATTACAAAAGGTTTGTGCCATCTTCGAGGTATGTAGTATCTGTACTGATGATTGACCCTTAGTGTGTACGTTGAACTTGCCGACCAGTATAAAGACATGGATCCTGTATCTGATGTTCCCCGGAGGAACCTCTTGGCTCAGCATTTGCGGGAAGTTGTCGATATTCTGGAACAGAAGGTAGTGTTGCTCAATTTTAATATTTTCCCATCCTTTTCTCAATAACCACCGTGTCTAGGGTGATCAAATAGCATCGTTGTACGACCTTTTGACCTTCAAGGACAAACCTGCAGTTGATGCGCAATCGAGACCCCAACCTCGTGCTACCGAAGCTGCAAATGCCTTGCGCGCAGCTGGGCTGAGGAGACACCCCACTTTCGCATAAATTAACATGTCGGACATCGAATATGTATTCAAAGGCTTCTTTCCAAATTTTTGCATAAAACTTATTCCCTCCCAACATACACATAGGCTATCTATTACTTTATGTATCCTCTGGGTTTTGCGAGTCCATCTGTCGATGATCGCCGATATTTTTCATCATTGTAGTACATCTTCCATGCGTTTCCTGTATATGAATAGGGTACCTCCAGTAAACCTACCGCATCAAATCTAGCCATCTAGCAGATTTGGGTAATGTAGATATGAATCAAAGCAATTACGATGAGGATATATATTGCATAGCAATTAAGGCGAGGAAAAGTAAGATGAAGATGAAGAACGTTGAGAAGTTGATTCTCGAAGTCATGAGCATTGATCCAAAGAAAGAAATGATAGGAAATCGTGAAACGAATCGGATGAACTAAATAATGCGTCCAGTCGGAGATGCGATGAATGATGGAGTACGATATTGTACAATTGCTATGCAACAGTCTCCACGGTTCGATCTGCTTTCCTCGAGCCTCATCCTTCCAGAATATGTACGGATTGCATTGAATAATGTATAGATTCAAGCTTTGGGTGAGGGAAGGGGGTGAGAATGTATTTCCCGACCAAAACAAAACCTTCCTGAGCTCCGGCACATGCCCCGCGGCAACTTTCTGAGAGTTACTTCCCTGCCTTCTGGCCCTCCCTCTCGCGCTCTTCCTCTGAATGCAAAACCGCGGGTGGAGCATAACTCTTCGATCATTCGCTATGCTCCGTATACCATTTTCTCAGCCATTTCTCCGCGATGGAGTACTCTCCCTTGACCTGAGATATTAGCAAGGTTATCAAGTCTAGCGCCTGTTTGCTATCAAGATCGATACCCTTCTCCTCATCTCGTAACTGGCCGTAGCGCTGAATCTTCTCGCACGAGTTTTGGACATGCGCTACACCGAGTGTAGCGGAAGAGCCTTTTAAAAAGTGGCCCAGATCAGAAAGAGTCATTAGATCCTTCTTGATTCTGCAATTTAAGATTTTTAATATGTAGCAAGAAAAAGATCGACGATAGATACTGACAATGCAGCGTCCATATCATCGAATGTTTGGGCAGCCTGAGTGTAATACGCTTCAACCATTTCTCGTGAAAAGTCATGCGTGTCGTCCTCGTCAAGCTCCAAGATTTGATTGAAAATTTCCATGTCAATTATTTCGTCCTCGTCCGACGATGATGTCTATGATTGAAAGTAAGATTCGCTAAAGGTGGCGAATACTGAATTGGGGGTAGGACATACTTCTGCCTCGGTTTCGCAATTCTGGTTTTTAGACGAATCTGTATTTGGAGAGGAAGGTCGATTGGCAGCAGGTTGAGAGATTGGAGGTTTGTCTTCATGGGAATCGCGATCATTAATATCAACTTTGGCTTTGAGTGCCTTTACTGAGGAAGAAGGAGATTCAGTGGTGGCTTTAATGGTGTGCTGAGGTGCTGATGGCTCGTTCACCGGCATTCTAGCGGTAGAAAAGGGTATTCAAGAGTCAAATTAGAAGCTAGTGACAGGAAGGCTGTCGGGGGCGGAAATGGGAGTGTGAGGTGAAAGTGATAATCAAGAACCGGATATTGCCGATCCGTCTGACGTCAACTTTGATTTCGGCCCGTTGGTCTAGCCTTATTATCTTGCTTGTTACCAATTAAACGCACCACTAAACTTGCTCAATGTTGAGGTTCAATGATTAAATATTCAATCCCATGGCCATGGGGCATATGTACATAAATTGAATCGTTGGATGTACACATACCCGTTACGGATACTGTATGAGTTACATGTAAGTCATACGACAAGCTCCAAAATACGAACGCCGAAGAAAAGTTGAACCGGGACGTCGAATCAGGAAAAAAAAAAGACCTCCACATGTAGTTTAATATCGTACAGTACCCAAACCAGAAGATCCGATGAGAAGGCGGTCCTAGTAGGCAATTCCATCGAACGGTAGGCTTTGATCCTACCGCGCCATAGGAGTAAAGACGACATGGATAGCTTGCGCTATTGCCTTCGGCCTTTTAGATCAAACTAGAAATATGCTGTCCGAAGGTCTGCTCGTTATTGCAGCTGTGCAGGTTGCTTGTTCGAATACATGCGAGACCCCTCCGGTTAGAATTACTATTCATTCCAGTGGTGGGCCTTTGTGGGCGACAGAGATAGGTTCAGCCGTTCAGGTCCGGGAATCGAGAACAAAAATCGAACCGCGTGAGCGAAGCACCTGAAGCAAGCAGAAAATGCCGCATGTACCATGAGATGTTTCGCGCAGGTCAATGCAAGTTAAGGCCCGTGGACCCCGTAAAAGGCTAGAATCAGGTTTAAACCATATGTTGACCAATCCTTTATCGATAGAGCGATAAATCCACATATCGTCTCAGTATAGTTAATAGCTATCTTGAACTGTACATCAAAAGATTGCTCGAGAATTAGGGCTACTCACTGTGAGAGATATTCAATTGGGAGTCTACCCTTGGCTCGGATACATTAGTTTTAATGTCATGAGGACATAGATTCTAGTTTCTCGGAGCTTCATCCTTTCCGCAGTGAAAATTGGAGTACCCGATCCAGGTTGTAATCATTCCTACGACTAGTCTCGCGGTGCCCGGATGAAGGAAGCGAATACAAGCTGAAATCACTGGCGAAGCAAGCGTACGAGTGGGAAGTGGGAGTTGAAGCGTGAACCTTGCCATTTACGAAAGATACGATTGACCGGAAGATTCAAATTTCAAAAGAGAAGAGAAAGAAGCATGATCTAGCCTGGTCTATTCCATTCAGGCACCAAATGATTAAGTTTAAAGTTGGGTTAGGTTAGGGCTTGCCGGCTTGAGATCCAGATGCTGGACCACTTGCAGGACGCAATGGTCGTGGTAGACATATCGACTGCTCATCGAGCTGCTGGGAGATAATTAAAATTGCTTAAGCACTGATGAGTTTTCTGAAGCCTATCGGACATTAGAAACCCTTCGGTGGCACCCCACATTCACCTTCAACTCAAATATCAAAAAGTACCCCTCCAAGCAGCAAGTCATCTAGGTAAAACTAGTATTTAGCTGGAGAGCAGCTGAGTGCTGTCCAACTGGGAAAGCACTCCCAGCAGTATTGATACCTGCTAGGTGTGCGTTCCCAAGAAATATCCTTGCTCTAGCAACTATCCAGGTTTTGCAGATGAGAATCTACCTGATCAGCAGCAAAGATTTTTAAAATCGCAAAACACATTATAAAAGCTATCATGATGTATGTAATTGATTGGGACAAACAGGTGAAACTGAAAACACAAAAAGGAAGGTTGGAATTATTTCTAATGTTGCAACGGCATTCTTTATATTCTCGAAAGCACGTCATTTCGCTGCACAATTTTCTCTGATAATACCATTTCAAGCGTTTATCGATTGACGCTCGGACCTATGAAGAGAGGTCAAAAGCGGCATCGAGGAACATCTCAATCTCCTTCTTGTGTTGAGCCTAATGAGTGCACAGTTAACGAGAGTAAGTAGAAACTGAAGGAGCACAGGCGACAGACCTTCGATCCAGTAGCGACAGAACTGGTAGGATCTCTTCCAGCATACCTCGGGTATTTACCCTTGTGATGTTCGGTTTGTTGGGCGGCAGTGTAAATACGAGGCCCGACATAGCTCCATGCGCCGTTGTTCAAAGGCTCTTCCTGGCACCAAAGTAGTCCGGCGTTGGGGTACTTGTCCAAATGAGGAGTGATCTACGAAGAAACCAATCATACAATCTGAATGGATGGGAACAGTAGTAATTGAGAACATACCATGTCGTAGGGGAAGGGCGAAAGTTGTTCGATCCTACTGATTGCAATATCCTTGATACCTCTCTCTTCCCTAGCAGCGAGAAGAGTGTGGTAAACTTGTCCTGCTCATGAAATCAGCAAAAAATCTTATTTTCTCAAAGTGACCTACTAACCACTACACAACACATGTCGCTTGATTTCCTCTGGTGCGACAAGTTCTTCGGTGTGGGGCTCAGGCAGATATCGTTGGAAGTGCGTATCCCCAACCATTTCAGAAAGGTCAGAGCGAGCTTTCGGGTGACGGAGAAGATTTTTAGAAAAGAATATAATGAGGGGCTTGCGGAAGTCACGGTGAATTTGACGACGAAGGACGTGGAACTAAGACGTCGAGAACATCATTGCTAGTGAGAAGAAGCAAATGGAAGAGGACAGACAGACTCACGTAGTTAGCCGGAGTAGTTGGATATACAACCTGCATATTACAATCTTGGTGTTGTCTCTCGATTTTCTCCTGGCTAGGGAAGACGTTGGGATGATCGTCGCAGAGCTGCAAGAACCTTTCAAGCCTTGCACTTGAATGCTCAGGACCCTGTCCATCATAACCATGCGGCAAACTCATAACAAGCCCAGACCTCTGCAACCACTTCCTCTCACCACTTGCAATAAACTGATCGATAATACACTGTGCGTTATTTGCAAAGTCACCAAATTGAGCTTCCCACATGGTCAGACAGTCGGGCGAAACGAGAGAGTATCCGAGTTCGAATCCGAGTGTACCGTATTCAGACAGGGATGAGTTGCAGATAATGAAGCGAGCTTGGGAGGAGCCGAGGTCGTTTAGAGGGACGTATTGTTTTTCGTTGGCCTGGTCGTGAAGGACGGCGTGACGCTGGGAGAAGGTGCCACGCTCGACGTCCTGCCCGGAAACACGAACGTGGATGTTTTCGAGGGCGAGAGCACCGAATGCGAGTGCTTCGGCGGTCGACCAGTCGATGTTCTTGCCTTCTTCGATAGTCTTACCACGGGTTTGGAGGATACGGCCGAGATTGCGGTGGACAGTAAAACCGTTGGGGTAGCTGGAGATGGCACGACCGATGCGTTGGAGGGTGGCTTCGTCGGAACCGGTAGCGCGGGTCGGGAGAGTCTGGTCTGCGAGCTGCTTGGGCGAGGGGAATCCCTGCCAGGAGGCGGAAAGCCATTCCTTCGAGGTAGGTACGTAGTCTTTCGCACCAGCGGCGGCCTTCTCGAGCATACCCCAGACCCATTTCTTGTGCTCCTCAATATCCTTTTCAGTGAAAGTTCCTCTTCCAACGAGGAATTTGGAGTACTGAGTAAGGGTTGTAGGCTGTTTCTCGATGGCTTTGTACATCCTAGGTTGGGTGAACATCGGTTGGTCGGTTTCGTTGTGTCCATATCGTCTGTAGCAAACAATGTCAATGACAACGTCCTTCTTATACTTGGCTCTGTAATCCGCAGCGAGCTGGCACACGAAAGTTACAGCTTCGACGTTGTCGCCATTAACGTGGAAGATGGGAGCATCGATAGATTTGGCAATGTCTGAGGGGTAAGGCGTGGAACGGGCGAATCGAGGATCAGTGGTGAAACCAACTTGGTTATTGACGATAAGATGAATGGTTCCTCCAGTTCCATAGTTGGGAAGATTATGCATGCCCATGGTCTCGTAAACAATTCCCTGACCAGCAAACGCAGCATCACCATGGAGTAAAACACCCATTGCAGTGTTATGTGCCTTTTCATCCTTCTCAAAGTGCTGGATAGCGCGTGTCTTTCCAAGAACGACAGGATCTTCGGCTTCCAGGTGAGATGGGTTGGCGACAAGAGAGAGAGCGACCTTTTTCCCTGAGGGCGTCGGGCGAACGTAATTGGCGCCAAGATGGTATTTGACGTCTCCAGCGGGTTCATCACCTTCTGCTCCGCTGAATTCATTCAGAATAGCTTCAATGGGTTTTCTGATGACGTTCGCGAGAACGTTGAGCCGACCACGGTGAGGCATACCCAGGGTGATATTGGAAACACCATGTTCGACGGAACGGTCTATAAGAGCTTTCATACCAGGAATGAGAGATTCACATCCCTCGAGGCCGAAACGCTTCTCGTTGGGATATTTCGAAGCGATAAACTTTTCGAAGGATTCAGACCAAATGAGACGGTCGAGGATCATACGTTTCTCGTCGACGGTGTAATTCCAGGGTTTAGGAATCTCGACACGTTCACGGATCCAATCGCATTGATCTTTGTCGGGAATGTGGATGTATTGAATGCCGACAGCACCGCCTGTGAAACTAGTGAGGAAAGCTCGAAAGAAAACGCGTTCGGTACTCACAGTAGATACGCTTGCACAACTTGATAATTTCACCCAACTTCATCGTCTTTCTATCCTCCGTAGCAAAATGAGGGAGAATACCAGGCCCGAGAGTAATTTCCTTGTCCAAATCACGGTCGGTGAAGCCATATCGGCTGAGCTCGAGCTCTGGGGGCTGAATATTGCCGAGATCAGCATCCAAGATACCAAGAGGGTCAAGTTCAGCGACATGGTGTCCGCGAACTTGATATGCTCGGACGAGGAGTTGAACCTGCGGAGAAAAACGGATGAAACTGAGTAATTTGTGCTATTTCGGCTATAAGCTTTTCAATGACTGACTTTGAGATGATCATCAAGTTCAGCACCACCAGCACTAGCATGCAAAGCTGGAGCACCATCGGTAGGAGGTGCTACGAGGCTGGGTGGAGGTTGGAAAGCTACAGAGCTAGGAAGACCCTTGTCAAGTCCTTTGAAATAGGCATCCCAAGAAGCATGCACAGAGCTGGGATCCTGCCTCCAATGCCTGTACATTTCCTCTGCATAATAAGCATTGGTGCCATTAGCGAAAATATCATTAGGTGACGGTGGGTTGGCAGCAGGAGTTGCCAAGTCACGTCGACGAGGAATCACGGATTGTTGAGCTCTGACCGCGACGACGGCTGCCTTCGACCTTGAAGGCAAATTCCGCAGAGCTTGTTTTGACAACATTGAGGGAGAAAGAAAAAAGAGACGTAGACTGAGCTACGATTATGATGGTGGTCACTGATCAAGAGCTTGACTTTTCCGGTATGCCGATTACCTCCGAAGCGCGTCATATCTCTCTTCCATGTTATAACTTTTTTCCGTGTTGATTTCCGGGACATAAATTTGGAGTCCTTGCTAGTCTAATGGATTTTGCGCAAGTTGTTCTTCAATTCGTAAAAACAAAACCTTCCTACTTTGTGACTCGTATCCAACAGAAAATCGTTTAGGTCTTCTGAACAAACCATATAGCGTTCAGATGCACGCCAGATCAGACCCAACTCCTGAGCCTCCGAGTGCTGAGTGCTTCGGCGGCGTTTGGCGCGATGTGGATAGCCTTAGACTCCGTATAATAAACTCATTTATTTCCTTGCTGTTACACCATTGCAGTGGAGATAGGTGGCAGGTATTACCATAATCGCCAACATAATCCCATTGGCAACACATCTCGCGCCCGTCCAGCCACTTGCTGCAACTCCCTATATGTATGTACCTCTGTCGAGTCAACTCGTCCTAATCGAGGATTTTAAGACCAACAGAGACCCACAGGTGAACATCAAGTAGCGGCATTGTAATCTCCGATCTATCTCGTGGATTTTGAGATGCACATCTCAACCTTATATGGACCTCGGAGGGCTTGACTTTCAGGAACTATATCTAACTCTACAGTAAGCATGTAGTATCTGTAGATTCGTTCGTCAAATTTGGATCTAATTTCAAACCTCAGCGTTCAACTATTGGCGCCCTTTTCGTTGAGCACTTTGCAGGTAACTCACATAAAGTAGTAGACAAACCTGCATCCTTCCTATCCCAGCAACAGTGGCTGCTGAAAGATAGCTCTGATACGAGTGGGACTACGTGAAAATTGATTCATTTGCGGAGCTTTCAATCTGGAGAGAATGGTCAGGCCATGGGTCTTATTGGACACCTTCATGAGAATCCTCATTCAAATGGAAGCCGACGACAAAAGGTCGACACTGCTAGCGATACTTCTTGCATGATTTACATCCCGATATTGGGCTGGAGCTCCATAAAGGGGAGGAGGTACCTATGTAGTATCAACCCAACGGTTTTTAAATTTCTGATGATCATCCAAGTCAACTTATCCGCTCTGGTTTCAATGTCTTGAGGCGACTTGAATGCATCGCTGTCCCTGCCACACGACCATTGTGGTACACTGTATAGCGTGTGCGAGTCTCTATGCCAGAAGCCATGCCATTTCTCGACGCAACGACGCATTCATGCTGGTGCTTTCCAGGCATTTGCAGTGAACCTGCACCTTAACGGTTTGCGCCGTAGAGTAGAATTTTGTTTGTGAATCTATTTATTCCTGACATCGCATGTCACTAGATTATTTCTCTAGTCGTCGCAGATTTTAGTCAGAGAATGAGCGTTGTTCGAGAGAATCAATGCAAAGGAGCAACAACGCAAGCGCAGATATCATCCGAAGGAAAAACAGGGAAGCTGCTTCTGAGAGGTGAGAACAGAACAACATGACTACTGTAACTGACAGTGAATTGCAAGATGAGGATACTTACATACAAGTAAGACTTGGTGATTCTACATAAATGCAAAACACCGAAGGAGTACAGATATTATCCAGTAACAAAACATGGGATAAGGCCTGACACCTCATCAAATGAATGAACCCTCACAACAAATCACACATCAGGCCTATGGGTGAAAGTGGGGTGCAGACTGCAGTTATTCAACAAAACAAAACATAGGAGAGCGGGCCTGACCGGGAATTGAACCCAGGACCTCGTCGAATAAGGAACATACCCTAACAACGAATCATACTCCTAGACCATCAGGCCGATGGGAGAACTCACGGTATGCATAGCCTGAATCAGAACCCTCCTCTTAAAATACAGTTACATAGTTCTTACATGTTCAAACTACTCCCTTCGCACGAAGCTCTTCCACCTGCGCGGCGGAGTACCCCAATTCAGCGAGGACCTGGTTAGCAATTGCATTGATTAGCGATAGTCTACATGTGCACTATTATGACCTAGAGCCAAGAGAACACCCACCTCGTCACTATGTTCTCCCAACCACGGCGGATGCCTCTTCACAGACATCTTTTTCCCATTGTATGAAACAGCGGGAGCGACGAGTTTGATTGGTCCTGCGCGCGGATGCTGGAAGAAATTTAGTAGTAGTTCCAGGAAATTGGTCACATAATATAGTACAGAGAACCCACATCGATTTCGACAGTCACGTTCCTTGCGATAGCTTGTTCGTGCTCGAACGTCTCCTTGATGTTATTGATGGGACCATGGGGAACACCTTTTCCTGCTTGAGTTGCTGCTCTAAATTTTCCTAGCCAGTGGGCTTTGGTCTCTCTGGATCCAAATGAATTCAGCAAACACGAACACGAGGATAAATTGGTAGATGTAAATATGATAATAGTTGACAAAGCACACACGTACTTCCTGAGCTCTATTTCCAGCAACTTGATCAATTCGTTGCGATTTGCCACCCGAAGAGCGTTTGTAGAGAATCGTGGATCCGAGGGTAAGCTGGGAAGAGGAAGAACTAGAGTACACAGAGTGTTGAACTGAAGATGGTAACAAAAATAGTTGTCGGACGGAAATTAAAACGGCAAGAATCATCGCTTGCCTGGTTATCGTTTCCAGCACCAATCATGATGAAATCGTCGCCTGCCTGTCCATCGGGTGCTTTACACGGAAATACCTGGAAACAGAAGTTGTTTTTTTTTCGAGCATCAGAAGCCACACATATGGTCATACGAGAAGAATCATACCTGATACGGCACCACACTCGGATGAGCTGTACCAAACCTCTGTGCTTCCTGCCCTGCTATCAAGTAATTGGACGCGATATTTGCTAACCCGGCAACTTGCGTCTCGAACAGGTTACAGTCAATCCAACACCCTTTTCCTGTTTTTTGTCTTCCTATAAGTGCAGCCATGATGGCTCCGTGTGTGTATAGGCCTGTGGCGACATCGGTTGCAGCTACGCCGACCTGTCCAGTAGTAAGGGATCAGATATCGTCTGATAAGTAGAAAGAGAAAGAGGTCAAACTTTTACAGGTTTGGCCGGATACGGTTCTCCCGTGATATGCATCAGCCCTGCTTCACCCTCGACAATCACATCGTAGCCAGCATGTTGACGATATGGCCCAGTCTGTCCGTAACCTATTGATACCTCAAATGATTCACTAGACTCGTACAAGACGGGGCCATCAATTTCCACAGCACCCACCAGTTATGCTAGCATAGATCAACCTCTGATTGATCTTATGACACTGCTCCCACCCGAGACCCAGTTTTGCGAGTTTACCAGGAATGTAATTCTCCACCAGGACATCTGCTTGTTCAATGAGCTTGTGCACAATTTCCAAACCAGCAGGATCTTTGAAATTGACAGTAATCGAGCGTTTATTTCTGTTCGAAGATAAAAAATAGGCAGATTCAGGGGGCAAGAAATGAGCACGTTCTGGTAGAGAATTCGAAGAGGACGATTGGGGTAGGAGAGGCGCGGAAGGAGGATTCCATGATCCTACAGAAAACAACCAAGGCATTCAATCCATGACATAGACAATGGAAGCTGGGTACAGCTTACGAGTATCATCGCCCTTTCCTACTTGCTCAATTTTGATAACATCTGCGCCCAAATCAGCCAGCAGCATTGTTGCAGTTGGCCCTGCCAGAACGCGAGTAAGGTCGACAATTTTTATTCCAGCGAGTGGTGGAGGAATTCCAATTCCATTAGACCCCTGAGGTCCATCGTCTGGGGGCTGACTTGAATTATATCGACGGGTACCAAAGCTTCTACGGGCAACCGTAGGGGTCGGCGAAAAGCATCTGAGTAAAGGACCACGAGGAATGTTAAGGATCATCTGTGTGAGCTAAGAGCTTGTAATAACTTGGATATTGTGGTCGAAACCGGGTATAGGATGGGTACTGGAGGGAAAACAAGCAATTGCAACCCGGCCCAAATACCCGGGAGTTTCGACGCGGTCACCTGCCTAGACCATAAAAATTATGAGATAGAATTTAAAAGTGAAAAATAGAAAGTATGGCCGACTAGCTCAGTTGGTTAGAGCGTCGTGCTAATAACGCGAAGGTCTTGGGTTCGATCCCCACGTTGGCCATTGGTCCCTTTTGGTTGTATTTTTTTTCCCTGATTCGTCGTTTCGCAACCTCAGTACGACGAGTATGTATGTATGGAGTGAAGAAGAATTGTACGTATGAACATAGGTTCACAATTGGACTCGAAGCATCGGTGTATGTCAATTATCGATTGTATAGGCCCAGCTAGGCATACATTTGACGCACGACTGTTACGAATATTAAACACAGCACACAACAAAACACAAGACAGCACACACAACACACGAAATACGCACACAGAACGCACAACACACAACACAACACAACACAGAGGAGAGTGAGATAAATGACAAGTCGTTGGAGAGGAGGGATGAGGGTTGGGAGAAGCAGTGGGGAGAGGTATATTTCCAACGAATTTCAAATGCGGCATATGAAGGAGCGAGTCAGTTCGACAATGAAGCAAAGATGTCGATGGACGGCCCAAAAAGAAATTAAATACTTCGAAAGATTTAAATACTTGAAGGATGTGCAGAACTTGATTACTTATTCCAATGAAGTCCAAAGTCCAAGATGCAATCGGTACGTGATACAAGTAAAGAAAAAGGATGCGATATTACGAATTCAACACAGTTCGGTGCAGTGCGGGAAACAAACATGGCGAAAGATGGGCGAAGGAAAAGGACCCCTGGAAAGTAAGGGGGAATAATACTGGGATAAAGCAAGAATACAAGATGCAAATGCACGAAGGAGATTCATTAGTATGAGACGAAATCAACAGGGGTCGCGAGAGCAGCGAGAGATATGAATATAGGAAGAAACAGCGTTGGGTTTGAGCCTTTCTGTTTCTACAAAGTTTTGGGGTGTCAACAATTTTCTAGATTCGCGTGTGTTGTTTTGAGAATCAGTCCGGACTCTGTAGAGCATGAACTAGGTTGTCGATTGAGCGACGCGTTGAATCACTCGTCCTTTCGCCCTAGGGTGAACGCGCCTTCATACGCAGGCATTCGTGGGTCTTCATGCGCTAGCCGCCACGTTCCTACGAGATTTCGTCCACCAAGAAGGGTGCCATAGAAGAAAATCTTCCCGCCGCCGCCGTTGCCTGAAGAGGATCCAGAAGGCTAAGTAAAAATCGAAAAAGGAAGGAGCAGTCAGTAAGCATGAAAACATAGATGATGAAACAAGATAAGACACGATAGAACAAAAAACATGACTTGGAAACTTACCCCACTATCGACACTCCTGACCAGACCTACCAACCCATCCCACTTCCTCACTCGTCCTCTCCACACCCACTTGCCCCACGCAGCAGCATGTCGCGGATCCGTACTTCCAGTGATCAGCACATCTCGGATGCCGTTGCAAGGAGGGATAGTTTTTGCGGAGGGGACGTACGGAGGGAGATCCTCTGCGGGTTCTTCTTCAGACAGATCTTCGTCGGAGGATCCATCTGATGAAGCATCTGCGGGATGTTCAGGATCGATATCTATTAGTGCCTGCGCCTCAGTTCTTGCAACCAACAACGCCCTCTCCCGCGCTATACACCCCGTACACGTTTCTCGATCATGAAACGTCCCAGGTTTGCGTTGGCTCTGAGCTTCTGCTTCGCTGCGTGCGGAAGTTAAAGTAGATGTCGAAGCGACAGACGGGGAAAACCGGAAATCATCATCCGCACTAATATCACGATTCCTAACCGCGACATACTCGTACTCTCCTCCATTGGTTGGACCAGAAGAAGGTACGGAGGCAATAACACGATCACCTTTAGTGGATAATGTTGTGTTGGGAGGAAACCAGCTGTCTTTTATACCCTGATCAAAAGCATCATCGGGGTTGATACTCGTAGATCTAGGAACCGTATCGTGACTACTGCCAGCGCGAGTGGTATTTGAGCTGTCTCCGCTATTGTGAGAACGAGTGGAAGAGTGTATTCCGTCGTCGCCGTCAAAATCAAAATCTGTCCCATAATCGTTATCATCTTCAGTGTCATGAGCACATGGAACTGTTCTCCCGCCAGAATACACTGCATATTCTGAAAGACGAACGTATAAGGGTACAGCGACTAGCCCGAGAGTACCTTCATTGAATGGAATGGGTCGGTGTCCAGCTTCTTGACGAGGGTTCGGGGTAAGATTGGCGTTGTTCAGAGGATTTTGAACAGCAACAACAGCGGGGTGAGGTTCGTCTTCGTGGTTGTCATTGTCGGGTAGAGGAAATTGGTTATGGGGAAGTATGAGTTCTTGCTGATTTGCTGTCGGTGCAGGGGGTAGAAGGAGTGCACGGAGATGTGTCTCGTCCGGGATCTTCATAATAATTTGAATTAGCATACCCGAAGACGATCAGATAAGAGGCAGGTTGGGAGTGATTCGACAAAATATTGTGAACAAAGTAACGGAGAGTACTTACGATCATCCGTCCTGTCCATAATCCGTTGAGCGAACCGGGCGTGAAGACGGCACCTTTTTGAGGATATCCAGTAAGCATAGTATGATTTCGTTGCATATCGTTGTCAACTTGTTCGACTTGTGCTGATTCTTCTGCCCCTCCATTAACAGGCATATCTACGTGCTGCTGTCCGTCGCCGTCATAGTCACTCATCACCTCGTCGTTTTCGCCGTCGTCGTCGCAATCTTCTCCTTCTTCATCATTCACATCAGCTACGATACTTGTATCAGCGTTATTGGTGATGATACCGACATCGGAAGCGATGAGGTTATCTTCGGATTCGGGTTCTCCTTGACCCACCCAAGCCGAGCGACACAGTCGTAACCGCCACCAATCAGCGTCCCAACGACGGCTGGAGCATGCACTTTCGTCGATTTCACCACCAAATATTTGTTCTGCTGTGTCCAAATTCGACTCAGAAATATCTGTATGATTTAATCTGGGGTCGAGGAGATTAGGCAGTCTTTTGCGAGCATCGTCCCAAGGGTCGTATGTACGAGGTAACGGTGTCCCTCCACCTTTAGAAAAAGGTGAGGAAGGGACCATATCTCCGCCGAGTAGACCGGCATTGAGCTCTTCAAAATCTTCCTGTGTAGGCCGAGGAAGTTCACTTTGTAACACGGTCTCGACTTGAAATTCATCTATTTCGCCATTGCCTTGAGCCGCAAGCCGGGCGCGGATTCTAGCCCGATGTTCTTCCCTGTTTCGTGGTAATAGATCAAGGACACTAAAAAGCATCGTCTCACGACGGGAAAAGTATACCAATTTAGCAGCATCGGCTGCGAGCGGTGTGCATAAAGGAGTCCAGCGGTCAAAATGAGGTGTGAGCCAGGTATGTCGGTTGGGATGAAGGTAGATTGGGAAGGGACCGTGAGGAGTCGGGATACTGAATGGCGTCGAGGATGACGATGGGACGGAAGACCGGAGCGGAAGACGGAAGTGATTAGCTGGAGCAAAGGAGGAAGGATACCGAAAAGGAACGGCAAGGAATGGAAGGATAAGGTCAATGAGTGATTCTCGTTGCTCAGTAGATTCATCCATGAGACGGGCTACACAGAAATCATTAGTTTGAACGATTGAAAATAATGAACGATCGCTGACCTTTGCTTGAGAGATACCAAAAGACCCACATGGCACAGCTGTTTCCTGCATTAGCAAGCGGCCATCCTTTGTCAAGAGTCTTGTACATTTCCGTCCGGATATACCCTTCAACCCACTCATAGACACCGGCGAGCTGCATCTGGACCCGGTTACACCCATCATCCTCAAGGCACATAATCCACAACGCATACATCGTCTCTTGCACTCCGGCTTCTTCCGCGTCAGAAATGTCCATATACGGCTCAGATCCCAGTCTTCTGCGCCTGCTCCGTACACCTCTCAACACTTCGGACCACCATCGCAGCTGCCAAGACCATTCTCCAGCTTTCGGCTCAAATCCCCGTCGTCGGATCGCGCTGAAGGAGAATTTGTACTTGAATACACGCGCATACAGGTGCCGTGCTGCGCTCAGCTTGTATGATACAGCCTTGCAGAGCAGCAACAGTGCAGTAAGTGGAACTGGAGGTCCTAGTACTCGTGGACAGGCGTAGTAAAACGCGATGTGTTCCAGAATTTCTGTAGGAAGAGAAAAGAGTGTCGCCGTGGTTGTCTTCATAGACAAGGAAAGTGTTTCTGAGTTCATCGCCATCGCTATTCTTGGCCGGTCTGCGCTCATCATATCCGACGTTCTCGGTTTTCCAATCGCCCTTCTTGTTCGTCGTTTGTGGGCCAGAAGAAGAGAGTTTTGGTGGGGAGGAACTTGTCCAGCCTCACGGAGGAAGGACGAGTTATCTACAAAGTTACATACCCAAATTCACCGTGCGTATAATAGCGTAACACGCAAGTCGCCGCTATACTTTTGGAGTGCATGTAAAAAAAAACCATCGTGATTATGCAATCCATGGTACCTCAGCGGCTCAGCCACCGTTTGGCAACCCTGAATTCCGCCCTTGGTCCCGTCCTTCCTTTTCCGATTCAACGGCCTTTCCGTAAGATGTAATCTCCGCGATATTCATTGACGCTTGATCCCCGTGTCCTCATTCGGTTATTCTTACTTTTTCATTGTTTACTCCAGTTTTCTACTCATTCAGACTCATTCTCCCGTGGTAATGGTTTCTCGGCGGATTGGTATTTTGGAAAACGAGATACTACCGCTTGGAGACCACCCGGCTTACTCTCTCACCCAATAATCTCTAAACTTCTCACCCGGACAAACACTAAAATATTGAACGTTCGAGGTATACGTACACCCCTCTTGCAATGGAAGACCTCATTCTTAAAGACGCGGGTGACACGTCCTAGGATCAGCCTGGATCAGCCCAGTATAGCTGTGGGAGGAAGGATTCCTCTATCTATCATTGGCTCTTCGAGGGTTCTTCTGCTCGCACACTTGGCGACTCTTAGTCTCGGTTCCCCATCTCCATGATACGGGATTCAACGTGCATCATCGTATGGCTTAAGTATACCCCAGTAACTTCACCGCTCTTCACCGTCTGTCCAGGACCTTCAGGCAGGCATAACTGACTCCTCGAAGGGATAGGATCACTCGGATTCACCCCATGCTGTAAAGATGGTCACGGAAATAGCGAGTATGCATATGGTAAAACACCGTCGATCTGAAGGAAGCAGACTAATACTGATGTTATCATGCTCACGTTTCCTGTGTAGCTTTGCGCTATCCCAGCATATCCCAAGACTTTCCAAACTTGTTTCAACTTATTCCAACGGCATATTCCCTCATATTCCCTGATTTTTTTTACTCTTGGCTTCATGCTTTCAATCAGGCTTACAGACCAGCGTTGAAGCGTTGAACTGAGCTTGAAAAGTTGATATGGAATTGTGGGGAAAGAATGGAGAAGCAACGTTAACCACGGACGATCCTCACAACATAACGAAAATCACAAGTCAACAATCGTCTCTTTGATTCTTCGACTCGGAAACTTCCAGGTAATACATAAGTCGAAATCCAGCGCTCTATTAATGATTGAACCCGTTTCCTTGTTCTCAGGCTTTCGGTCTCGATTCAGAGAACCTTACTTGCGGACGATATTACTAGCTACCTTTGACCAGCGGATCCTGCCACGGAGACCAAGATAAAACAAAGGATAAGAACAATCAGGAACAGTTACACCGAATAGTTGAAACCCCCGAGGAAGAAGCACAGGAAGTATTACAGTTGCAATCGAAGTAACGAACAATATCAGACGATATCCTGGTCCAAAAAATCGGGTAACCGGACGTGTAAAGTGGTACTGAACTTTTTTACTTTGTCTCCCACTCCGCATTACCAGACACAATTCAGCCCCTCGCCGACTCTCGGTTCCCACAGGTCCCCACTCCCCACCTCCAGGTACCAACGCTGAAAACCGTCGAACTGACTACATAATTATTACGACCTCCTTGACCTCCACAGATATATATTTTGTCTGCAGCCCGTCATGCATATATATATGAACGACGACGATACCGCTCGGTGTTCAGCATGGAAACGCCATCGTAGTCGGCTACATTGCTAGTCAAAACAAGATATCTGTCAGTCCCCAAGTAAAAGCTCGGGAGCCGTGTTGACAGTTAATCCTGTCAGTCAATCTTGCGCTTACTATGCAGGTCCCAGACCTTTGGAGTACCATTCGAGGTCAGAGGACCATGAGACAACGAGCATCGGGCCTTGCGGTCCTTTTCCGTCTCCCTCAATCTACGAGTGTCCGCCTGGTTTGCACGGCGCAGCCATAACCTTGGTACGCATGAATTATGGACAGATTCCGCTTCTTCGCAAAACATGGAGTCGAGCATTTTCATCGACCATTTCCCTACATCGTAGTCGGCTACATTGCTAGTCAAAACAAGATATCTGTCAGTCCCCAAGTAAAAGCTCGGGAGCCGTGTTGACAGTTAATCCTGTCAGTCAATCTTGCGCTTACTATGCAGGTCCCAGACCTTTGGAGTACCATTCGAGGTCAGAGGACCATGAGACAACGAGCATCGGGCCTTGCGGTCCTTTTCCGTCTCCCTCAATCTACGAGTGTCCGCCTGGTTTGCACGGCGCAGCCATAACCTTGGTACGCATGAATTATGGACAGATTCCGCTTCTTCGCAAAACATGGAGTCGAGCATTTTCATCGACCATTTCCCTATCTCCGTCTGCATATAATATGCATATAATGAAAGAGCGAGAATAAAAGGAGTACTTTTCCTCGTAGAACCTCGTGGAAAATCATAGTTGAGCCGTTGAACCGTTCGATATACCCGTGTCGGACGGATTCGAAGAAATCTACTCTATGTAGAGCCCTTCCAAGTTCCCGAGGCTTTACCCTGCTTTACCAAGCTTTTACAAACCTCCCTCTGCGCAGATATGTAAGTACATCAACGCCCAGTCATAGCAGGAGTAGAACAATTCAACAACTTATCATGCGTCGGCTGTGAGTGCTCATCTCGCTCATCACACGATTTTCATAGGTTTCCCTAGGTTCCACGAATAGCAACAAACGGCCTTTGGATTCACAGTGCCGCTCGTACATCTAGGTACACCTGCTGTACAACGGCGAACAAGGAGGACTATCAGAGTAAACCATCGGATATCCGAGTCTTCGCTGTCCTCATTTGATTTTCTTGGTATGATTCTGCCAGGATTCTGCTTTCCAAACTTCTGGGTACGATTGTTTGCTGACTATATGTGCATTGATTGTTGTAGGCCGCCCATTGAAAGACACGTCCCTCACAATTTGACCACCAAGCTCGCACAAATTCGTCTTGTCAAAACCGATTGAAGAGTGCTCAGTAAGGCTCAAGAGTGCTTTATAAGTCAGTCGGTCCAATCTGTAAGTCCCAGGTAAGTTACTTACTTGGCCTCGACAGCGCTCAACCCTTACAACATCCATGTTGGCCCTTGATCTCTTAAGTCTTGTGCTCATTTCAAGTACATGTCACATATGTATACTTGTTGATTGTAGGTGTAAGTACCGCATGGTTTAGCTCGTATTCCAGGGCATACATCCACTTATTCCTGCACCCTATTCTGATTTATTATTTCTTTCGCCCTGGCAGAGAGTGGATGCTGGCCCTTCAATGACGCTGGCCAAATACTGGGAAGCATCCATCATCTCCCATCCGAGGTGATAGAATATGAGAACGGCGGATTGGTTCATTGTGTCCTCCATTGAACATCACAGCAACAATGATAACACCAATATTTTAGTGAGTGCATACATATCTCGAGTTGGTAATCTCCCAAATGTACGTACGGAAGAGTCAAATTCTCTTGCATTACTCCGGTTTTTCTTACAAGTTGATCAATGTACTTTTGAGCACACAAAATTGAAGTTGCTATCGGACACTCCAGGTTCCGAACTTAAAGTCACTTTACTTCTCTGAGTCCTCGTTGCTGCTTGTTTCCAGCGCTCTTTTGAACTTCGATTCATCAGCTTTATATGTATTCATTCACAATATATATATCCTTTTGCTATGAAGGCTGCTACAAGTAGGCATCTCCAAGAGACTCCGACGTGGATATCATGAGCTCCTCCAGCCGGGGTATGCCTGCCTGCCTGACGGTATAAACACGTACTCAAAGGTAGTTTCTGATGATAAGTTTAACTACGTGCCTAAGTATATGTACTTACTTAGTCGTCTTCAACCGTCCCAGCGGTTCACTATGCTGATTCCTGACAACCAACTATTAGTCATCGTAGCTCGAGCGCTCGATGTCTAATCAAGACCTGATGCCTCGATATCAGAAGTCCAATCTGGACAGTTGAGTGCTGAAAGATGCCGCTGGCCCATGGAAGGTTCAAATGGTTGAATTCTGCAGGAGTGTATCTAATATTATCAAGAATCAGAAGAGGTTACACGCTGCACAGAACTGAAATTTTGAGAGCAAAAACAGGACGGGTCAAGTACAGGTGTACACTGTACAAAGCATGTATGTATCTCTACTACTATTCCCGCTACCTCTTTAGAGGTAGAAGGGTCTCACAGAAGCTTACAGACCCAACATTTTGATTTTGCCATCAAATGTCCTGCCACGTGTTTTAGTCATGCAATTTCAGTCATTTAATTTGCTCTACATCTGCAAAACCTGTATGTTCGCCAGAGCAAGGGTACTGGCTGGAGAGCGCTCTCCAGCATCGAAAGCACCGAAAGCAAGATTTTCAACTTGCTTTCGGTGCTTTGGCTGCTGGGAAGCGCTCTCAGCTGCTCTCGGATGGTTAGCCGAAAATACATGTTTTGCAGATGTACAGTTTCTTTCACATTCTATGTTAACTCTGCA
Source organism: Lentinula edodes (assembly GCF_021015755.1). Classification (NCBI taxonomy): domain Eukaryota; kingdom Fungi; phylum Basidiomycota; class Agaricomycetes; order Agaricales; family Omphalotaceae; genus Lentinula; species Lentinula edodes. The sequence continues at coordinate 373,210 of NW_025764347.1, forward strand.
GCCTCTACAATAACAACACATTGTCCTCCTCTTCCTGCGAGAAGAGCAAAGAACAGAGTTCTGAGCGGCTCTCGCAGGTGAATTTGTAAGCAGCATATTAGGCCCTTGCAATTACTATCAAGGTAGCGGGCTCTGCCACTCGCTGGCGCTGATTGGATATATCATATAAATAACTCGAGTGTATACGTTATGGCTCTGATATTATGCTAATGTCGAGGAAACCAATCCCCAGGTTTCCCATCCAGTCGTTCCGATCGGATATGGTGCTCGAACTTTATGCTATGTGTATGGAATCTTGACTCGGGGCCTCTTGGGACAGCTTGGGACAGCTTGGGACTCGCAAATGGATCGCCTGTGACCTCACACTCGTTCAAGGTGTAAGCATCTTCTGGATATCCCCGAGCCTTCTTGAATCCATCTCTTGCAGACCCTTTAGGCTTCCCTACTTCCCACACTCGGAGACATTCCCGAGTCGCGCGATTCTTCGTTACATATATGATACTTCTCAGATTGGCTCTTTTCTCCGATTATGGCGAGTGCCAAGGGCAAGGCGCAAGGTGAATCTCATTGTTACAAGTGTCTACCATAAGTACTAGTAAAGAGTTACAGATACTTATGTATCTCCTTCCCAATAGATCATGTCACGGAAGTTGTCTTCCTTTACTACGGAATTCATGTGCTTGGTCGAAGATCGAATCGTACTTGCTACTTATGTACTACTGTAAATTTAGCTAACAAAATTCTACCTGCTATTTATAAGACAAGGAGATGATATGTTACTGTGTACAGAAATCATTCTGAAATTTATAATTTACCCCACTAATTATTGCCCATGACTACACCACAAATAATTGTTGTCGTCTATTGAACGGCTTATCGTCTATTGAACGGCTCATGTAGTGTAAGGGATACTAGTACTCCAGCTTCGTTGTTTGATTTTATCGGTTTTGTGTATCATGGCCGGCATATGATTTATCTACTGCGGGACTCGAGGCGTATCTTTGGTCACTATGAATATATGTCTATGGGTTTCAATGAAATCCTGAAAGATTAACCACCCCAGGGCTACAAGACAAGCCGACCAGAAGGGACTTCAAATTAGCCTTTGAATTCGGGACGTCATGCCATTTTACCGCCATCACACTGCTGCTCCGCTCAGAACAGCCACCCCTGTTCATAATAGGGGCCAAAATCAACCTGATTTTGCATGTATATTGGTAAAATTTTCGGTCAAGAACGGGTGTTCATCTGCAAAACATGTATTTTCGGCTAACCATCCGAGAGCAGCTGAGAGCGCTTCCCAGCAGCCAAAGCACCGAAAGCAAGTTGAAAATCTTGCTTTCGGTGCTTTCGATGCTGGAGAGCGCTCTCCAGCCAGTACCCTTGCTCTGGCGAACATACAGGTTTTGCAGATGTTGACTGAAGCTTCGCATGAATTCCGGTCAATATCGGACCTGCACTCACTAGAACATTGGCATACTGTGATGAACTCAGAGTCTGCCATATTTTCTGGCTCAAATTTTCAAACTGAGGACCAGTTCTAATGCATTTCATGGAGCAGATTTACATTAGCGCTAAGCATAGGCACCAAAATATGTCTGGCTGTTCAAGTTTTAAGACCCAAATTTGGGGTCCATCGTGAAGTCAGTTCCAAAATTCGGTTGAACTTGTAGGATTCCTGAAGGATTTTATGAAGAAAATGTTCGGTTAAAATTAAGCCCATTTGGAAGGCTGAGGAACCAACCTCCCCTACCATAAACGGGGGTCCCCTCAAAACACCCTGGCGCCCATCTGCAAAACCTGTATTTTCGGACCCTTAGCCGAAAATACAGGTTTTGTAGATGCCTGTGACCTTCTGTAGCTCAGGCAAGCAGATTCAACAGGCTATTTGTCCCGAATTTGCTTGCAAAGATGATGGTAGCACTACATGATACATGCTACTTAATGTTTCACCATGTAACATATGTCTGAACCGCAAAGCACACAGTCTGACGGCACTCTAACACCACTATGCATAAAAGACTATAAGAAGATAGATCTATTCACTTCCGCCCTAGTTAATCAGAATCCGTCCGTCACGTATTGTAACGTATTGTGGGTCCATCGCTATCCATTGCGGGAATATCATATTATCAAGGACTTGACTGAGGCCAGCCTGAGACTGAGGCCTCATCAAATATCCAAGTATGTTGCCCAGTGCTCTCTTAGTTTCCAAAGCAACTACATGCTGCGCTCTCACAGTGATAGTATCTTTATCTACATAGTACCTCAAATTATGATGTTACGACTCATGTAGCGGAAGAGGATCATTGCAGCTGACTCCGAGTTGTGAGTTCATCAGAGTAACTGAGAATATTTTGCATACCACCAGTGTTTCCCAAATCCAATTATCCAAAAACTTACCGCGAAGAAACCGACCTGGACAGGTGTATAGATTGATCGATTGATTGATAGTTACTAAACGATGTTGTACTCATTTCTTCAGCACAACTCATCCAAAATATAATTACGGAAGTGGCAGGTCTGTATAAGGTCTGTCGATCATGCATACCACTTACCACCTCTTACCACCTAGTACTGAAGTACTGACGCGTTGCCGCTTCAATACCGTGTAAATATATAGGGCCATCTTAACAGCCCCTTCGTTTCATTGCATATCTAGGTGATCCCGAAAGGTATCCTAGAGCAATGACGTTGTCTCCCTAACTGAAATAGGGACAGGACACTGTAGGACGTTCCATTTGGATCGAGGAACGCTCGTAATTTTGGAAAAGAATCTGTAGCAAGTCCTGAAGATTGGAGATAGGTGATATTCCTGCAGGTCAACTTGAACGTTGTCCCATTTTCTCTGTTCTGCATTAATAATATGGTGTCCATTCCTCCATTATCTATTTCAGAACTTTAAGACAGAGTGAAAGGTTTGCATATGGGGCTGGTGACTGCCATAGATCAGTGAACCGTATTTTGAAAAAATGATCATGACTAAGTAAATCGCTACATGCTTCTGCTCAGTAAAGCTACAGTCCATTCCCAAGTCACGATGCTCACATCGTAGCACAATACGCAGGGGGCAAGATTTCGATTTCTACTATTCGCGTGGTAGTCGAGGTCGACAACTCTTCACGAGGCGACCTGGCGCTCACAAAAGTGGAACCCTCGGACCAACCACGAGGATTGTGCTTTTGAGCTCGGGGCGATTGAGTATGCCCATCATGATGGTCTACGGGGAAAAAATATGAAGGTTGAACTCGCAGATTTTGGCGGCGGACCTCGAGTGGACGGAGGCGATGTCTTCGCCAGAGAGAGAATAAAGCCACCCCTAGCAATAAAACGATCCTAATGGGAACAGCTATTTCTATTGCCATAAAATTTCGCGCGTTGGAATTCTTCACTGACAAACTGCTGGTGCTGGAAGTTGAGGGACTCGGAGATGAAGGCGACGGTGTAGGCAAATTCGTGGTTACAATGTTTGAAGGACCGGGGGTAATGGACTCAAGGCCATCGTCCGCCCTAAAATGCGGATTTAGTATTGATGCCAAACGAGCCTTGGCATTTGCATACGTGTAAAGGATGTAGTCTAGCAGAATCAGCGCATCGGTCCCGTTAGCGACTCCGTTTTGAACCATCAATGAATGTGTCCCGTATTTAAGAGACGGCATGGCAAAAACAGGTACGTTATATGTATAGGTATCCAGGTTCTCTGTCGGTGAGTTCTGGTACGTGCTGACTGGAACCCCATCCATATGAAAGCTTATGTCTGAGGCTCCAAAGATCGGATATGTCGCGCTATTGAGCATGATACAAAAAACATATACGGCAGTGCCTGATGGAGGATAAGAACCCTGATTGTGATATTATGGATATATGGATAGGAAACTTGCCGTTGAAGGTAATATTGGCCGTAAACGGCACATTGGGATCTGTCATTGTCTGCTGATTGGGAGGAGCATAAAACTAGTAAGATGAAGGAATCAGTGTTATTCGGTATTGAGATGACGGAAAGGCCACACAGCAGCATCATGCCAGGTATGATTGTAAGCCAAGGTGGCGTTAGGTTGAGCGTCACAGCCATGACAATCGTTTCCTATATTCCACGCTCCATAAGGGCTGTAGATCCAGGACGAATCGCTATCGTCAACGGTGTAATTGCGGAAAATTGCAGTGGCGTGAAATACATCTTGGAGAATTAGCAGTAGAACTACTAACTGTAAGAGAGTGTGAGCACAGTGACAAGTTGGCATTGTGTTTTAACGGCGGTAATGGTAGACTCGTCGAAAGAAGGAATGCGCAACGAGATGGTCCTTGGGCCTGCCAGTGCGTAATCGGACGACCTTGGTACAACTATAAAAACAATTTTATCATTGCTACGTGTGTTGGCGAGGGGAAAGCTTTATGTTCAAGTTGTACGTCGATGATGTCGTCTGCCAAAAATTAGGTAAGATAATCATTTCTACGCTCGTCGAGTAATATACTCACATCTGTAAAACAGCAAATTTTGACGCTACAAACAAGGACAGATGTACGTCTGATAGATCAACGACTGCACTGACCATGTTCGGCTGAGGATAACTTCTAGACAGTAAATGTGTTGCGTCGAATTTTGACGTTCAAACTTCTTCAATTTTGGGTTTATCGGACGAACTGCTTTGTGCACATTGGAAACTTACAGACCCGTATAGCTTAAACTTTACGTCTTGGTTAATGTTGACAGTCAGAGTCAAAACAGGCGTTACTTAATTTGTTCCTGATTCTCTTTTCTCGGAGAATTATTCTTGAAGTTGATTATTCTGTAGTTTCCGGGAAGAATACGACTGGTGGCATGATGATCAATTATTTAATGTAAGACGCTTCTTTTTTTGAGTGGCCCTCATGTCAGAGCACTATCATATGTGAACGCATGTGAGAGTTGGGTCTATCTTTCCCGTCTGAGACAGAGCTGTAGGGAATTCACCTTGATCGTATTCTTCCAATTACGCAGCAAAACTCTCGACAGGATTTCTGAAGAAGTTTTGGATGAATGATGGGCGCCATAGGCCACAGGTACTATCTTGATTTTACTCGATGCTTTGCGTGAAGAAAGGGACATCGAAAGATGGGATCGGTACTACTTGTACGGTGTTCATTTGCGTGTATATTGAGCAGCTTCATTTTAGTGACGCGTGGGTTCACGTTGGCGTATTGAATCGTAAGCGGAATATTCTTGATCATGATCAAAGGACAGCAGACTTGCATCGATATCTGTATATACTCTCAGACGAGTTTTCACTTATCAGAAAGCCAGGGTAAGACAAATGAGTGGCGGAAAGTACGCAAACCAACGCACGATATATCTAGCGCATGAGGTACAACGTCTGCATATCGGGTACACAACCCTTCTCCCGCGTAAAATAATCCACTAAGTCCTGTGCATTACACTTCACCGCAAGTTTCAACAATTCCTTCGAAACTTTCATTCGATCTTCCAGCCTTCTCCTTTTATGTACTTCACCAGAACTCCGCTCTATCAATAGTTTTACCATTCGTAAGTCTTTCCGTCGAATAGCCACGCGGACGGCAAGGTTGTCCTTGTATGTGGGCGAAGCACCTTTATCAAGTAGAAGCCTGACAAGAGCGTAAAATTCAGTCTGAACTGCTTTGGTGAGGGCGTAACCGTTGATGGAGTTAAGGTCCAGAGAGAATCCGGCAGTATATAAGTCGCGGATGAACGGCAGAGGATGATCTTGATCGGTCCACTTGGAGCTGGCCCTCCGAGTACCCAGGTCACGGAAGAGACGTTTGGGTAGCTCCAACACAGTGACAGGGTTCCTACTTTGGAGTTTGATAAATCGGAGGACCTCCAGTGAACATAATGGGTATCGAAGAGCTTTCGTGTACAAATTTTCCGAGCTACCAGATGAGCACAGGAAGATGTATTCCGCTCGGAAAGATGAGGGTGCAGATTTGAATATCAGGTGAAGAGAGTGGGATGTGTATGGAAGAGAATGTGATAGAGCGTAAAGCTGGATTTCATACAAAAGCTTGGGGAGTAATGAGCGCTTGATCCAAGCTTCGGGTAATAAAGCCCTCACCTCTACAGGTAGCAGTTCCAGGCATGATTTTGAAAGACGTCGAAGCTTCAATCCATCTTTCATGGTAAATAAGTAAGAAGAAAAGTGATAAGATTAGATTAGAGAACGATCACATGTCTCAACGAGTTGGCTTTTACGGCCCGAGTAACCGCTTGTTGAACCTCGAACGCGACCATGCTCGCAATCACAAGCACCGAAGCCCTTAGCATACTTGATCATATCGTGTTGAAAAAGGCCCCGTCATCTTATCCATCTACCGTCGCTCTCCTTTCCCCTCCCGTAGCCAGTTCATGGTCTTCTGACAACAAATTCCTTTTTATCGCCTCTGCAGATACAATTCACAGATACGATGCCGAGCACCACTCTATAGTGGATATTTTCTCTACCTCAGAATCTATAACGTCCTTGGTAGTTAAAGGAAAATCCTCAGTGATTTTTGGTGCAGGTGAAAGGGTCCACGTTCTAGAGTGTGGCTCGACGACGAAGATTTCCCAAACATTCGTTTCCCACCAGGATTCCGTCAAATCTCTGTCTTCGTCCTGTGACTCGACTCTATTGGCCTCTACCTCATCCAAAGCTGCATATGTGCACAATCTCACGCTGATTTCACATACAGCCCTGCGAGGCTTGCCTGTATCTGACCAACAGTCTATCACGACGTGCACATTCCACTCTCATGCTCGGACACGCTTATTGCTTGGTATCGGAAAGAAGGTCGTTATATATGATATCAATCGCCCATCTGGACCCGCTAAGGTTATTTCCCTGAGCGAGACTTCTTCTGGTAACATCTGTGCGATCTCATGTAGCCCTTTCAGCAAAACTTTGATTGCAGTTGCTACTACCGGAGGAACCCTTGGGCTCATTGATCTTGACAAGGAAAAAGGGTATGTCTCTGGACTTGTACTCATTTATGCCTTGAAGTTCATGGTTCCTCATAGACTTTTCCGAACCATCAATGTCAAAGTGCCGATTGCCTCTCTCTCCTTCTCCCAAGAAGGCGCCAGTGTCTATTTAGGAACGGAGAACGGCAAACTTCTCATTTTGGATTTGCGTTCACTTGATAAACCTCCTAAATCCGTAGTCCTTAGTGAGAATGGTGCACGATTGGCAACAATGAGTGTTCAGGTGCGCGCAAAATATTTCTATATTTCAAGATATTGATTCATTTCTTACACAAAGGCCAAATCAGCCTCAGAAACAACCAAGAACCCCCCTGCGACTACCAAAAGCACCGAACTCTCTAAACCTACCTCACGCAAGCCATCAGCTACCATCGCCTCTGTAAACAAACCCTCGCCTGCTAGACGCATTGTGTCAGTCTCATCAAAGGGCAAAGAGCCCGCAAGGCTGACCGCAGGTACTGAAAGAGTTTCTGCCGCAAAGGAGAAGGAAGGTGTCAACAAGAAGGTATTCTCACCTCTGAGGAACCTGCTGAGCATCAGTAACGGAGGAAATACAAGTCTCAATCATAGTGATGAGTTTTCTCGTGAGCATCCCACTATTTATGATCCATTACTCAGCCTTAATACTTGCTTGAACAGTACAAATCGATACCCTGCCTGTCGTGCGTGACAAATCTAAGGTGTCTAGACCAGCACCAGTTCGAGATACTCCCGAGCGAGTACGAGATCCCGCGTCCTCTGCTCTTTCCAACTCGGATTCCGCTTCTCGGATTGGTACATCCGCTAGACTCCGTCCACGACCTCAGCCTTCACCTCTATCTGCATCCGCCTCCAGGTCTAAGTTATCTCCAAAAGAGGATCTTCGACGTACACGCACTGTTTCCACGACTTCCAGGACGGCGGCAGTATCTTCGCCACTTTCTGCTTCAACATCAAAGAAAGTCAATGAAGATGCCACGGGTGTTTCTCGCAGGACGCGGACTGTATCTACCAGCTCTACTCGTACATCGAGGGCTCCGAAAGCTTCCGACGTCACAGTTACAACAACGGAGTCAATCTCTGCAGCTGCAACACGTACAAGGACAGAGGTAGATCATCTTTCTGTACCGAAAGACGTCAAAAAGTCGAGGGTTATCTTCCCTAGCTCACACGCTTCATCGTCGAAAGTAGAAACAAAGACTGGTTCTACTTCCGGAGCAGGTCCACAGTCCAACGCTCGCACACCGTCCCCCGATTTATCTGATATTGAAGCTATGACAAGTTCTGGTCCTGGTCCTGTTACACCGTTGCCTGCTAGTAGACGTAGAGGGATGGCTTCCCCAGTGCTCGGCGCGCCGGTAGGCATTGAGGTCAATGCAGATGATGACGTCGACCTGCCGGTACCGGGAAACAAATCTCGAAAGAGAGATTCCGGTAAAGGCAAGGCAAGAACTGTGCTTTTCCAAGACTCCGGGAAGGAATTTGACAATGGGTGCGCTGTTCGCGAGGCAAGCTCAGATGATGATATTGAGTCGGAGAAAGAAAACCAACGGGAGGAAAGTGTTTCCTGGCAAATATCACCCCGAAGACCTGGGTCTATAGGTCCCTCCGGTGGTCCATCCGCCTCGTCCATGCCTTGGAACGGATCTCCCATTCGTCATTCCCAGTCATATCTCCACAAGCAATATGCTAACATCCCAGGATCTCCTGGTGGAACTTCCCCACAAGGTCTTTTACGAAACATCGTTCGAGATGTGATGTATGACTTTCACCAAGAGTCTCGCGCGGAGATGATGAGTTTGCATCTGGACCTAGTCAGCATGGGAAGGGGATGGAAGAAGGAATTAAGAGAGCTGATGGGTGAGTACGGTGGAGAGTTGAAGGAGCTTAGGGAAGAAAATCGAAGGTTAAGGGAAGAGAACGAAAGGCTACGGAGGGGATATTAGACATGTTTAGGACCCGAAGTTTGAAAATCAATGTGTTACATTGGGTTACATTGCTTTCAATCGGATTTGCATTGCTGGGCCGAAACCGCCCCCCATAAAGGTGCGAAACGCATCTCTTACTATGTATACACCCTGGCCATCTTGTGATTTATTTACGAAGAGTCTCGTTCCTGTATTGCTGTACTGAATACTTATATACTTATTGCCTTGGCCGTGACATTGCTTCTCGAGACAAGGAGTTAGCAGGGGAAGGGGCTGAAGCACAGCTAAATCTGGGTTAGGGTCTAAATAGGCGGCCCGCTGATCCGATCGCTACACGTCCTGCGACGTGTAACATCCGAGGTATCATAAAAATAAAAAGCCACTGGCCAGCTCATTTCTGACCTTGTTATCATGTCCTTCATAAGGTATTAACGCTGCTCTCCGATGTCTCCAGTCTCTGACCTGTTGTATCAAGGTTGATATTCTGCGTTGCTGGAGTCTATTCCATGTTTCTAGTACGCCAGCCTTTCTCTGTGTCCTGCGTTGGTATTCATCGTATTGTAGTGGTGGGCCATAGCACAAGAACGACGTACGCTAATCTTCCTGTTTCTCATCATTTTTTAAACTCAGGACGCGTTGCAGTATCCGTTCCATTTCAATCTATAGATGGCGAATCATCCGCGAAATTTCGCTCCGCCCTTTTCCTCGGCACCTGCCAGAGCTTTCTGAGCTCATTATCTGCTTTGATGTATATCCTAGTCCGCAAGAAATCCTCGGAGACACTTATACAGGCACTGGGATTCCATGACAAAAATTCTGGAGTGCCTGCCTCCGCCTCTACTGCTAACGGCAAAGCACACACCCACACCCACCATACCAATGGATCAGCCAAACCAAGACCCGACACACGATTCTCCTCCAAAGCGCTCCTACTTAGCTACGCCCAATGCGCCACTTTCATCACATTCGCCGCGCCCTTCGGTTTCGCTGCCCTCTCCTATATATCTTACCCCGCGATGGTCCTCGGAAAATCATGCAAACTTGTTCCGGTAATGATCATGAACGTTTTGCTCTACCGTCGTCGATTTGCGCCCCACAAATATCTCGTTGTTTTCATGGTCACTACTGGGATAACCATTTTTATGGGCTTCGGCTCTGATAGCCAAAAACACGGTGGTAAAAAGGCAGTTTCTGCTTCAATGGACCATGGGTCGACGCCATACGCGTCGTTAATAGGCGCTTCTTACCTCTTGATTAACCTGGCCTTGGACGGCGCGATAAATTCGACACAGGACGAGATTTTTTCGCGTTACAAGATTTCTGGACAGCAGATGATGCTTTGGATTAATTTGATGTGTACATGCATCTCCTTCGTGCTTATGGTGCTACCCCTTCCGTCTATTCCGGTTTTATTGCCTTCTGGAAACGGCAGATCTGAACTCGTCGCAGCGTTGACCTTCGTCCAGCAACACCCTGGAATAATATCACCCTTAATCGAATTCAGCGTTACTGGAGCACTGGGACAATTATTTATCTTTGAAACGTTGCAGCATTTCGGTTCACTGACATTGGTGTACGTAGTCTATCGCTCAATCTCTTCACTTCCCTGACGTTCGCTTCACAGGACAATTACACTAACGCGCAAAATGTTCACAATGTTACTCTCTGTAGTCGTATACAATCATCAACTCACGCCCGGGCAGTGGCTCGGCGCCGCCGTTGTTTTTGCTGGGATATCTGTTGAAGCATTCGTCAAACGAAACGGTGAGTAAACGATTGTTTCCTAAAAACTACAATGATGATACTAATGTAAAATGACGCTGCTTTGTGGAAAAACAGACGTACATGCGAAACGAGTGTTACAAGAGAAGGAAAAAGCCAAACTCAAGTCACTCTAACGTTGGGATGTGGTTGGCGTATAAATGTGGAAGATTAATGTATGAGCATGATGTGGGAGAAATGGCTACATTAGAGTCAGATGTGCGGGCAGGGCTAGAAAATATACGTTCGGAAAAAGGAACTGAGGACCAAGGACAATCCATCATGTTTCCATCGCATATGGGTCGTCTACTGATACCGGCATTATTGGCCGGTAGGTGTGCGTCGTGTGGTCAACCAACGGCCGTTTACGGTCGTCGTCCCTGTCGAACCTAGGAATAAGGATTTCTCGAGGACGCCACAAAATCAGACTCACCGATTCTCCTCCTCCTCATCGTCATCGCTCCGTTTCCTCCGCGAAACATTCCTAGGCATCGCAGGATACGATGACACTGCTCTGTTAGCTCTGTATATGGCCTCATATTCCTGTCGATTGATGGATTATCATATTGATTTATTTATTAATGTGCGTACTGCCAGCTACAGGAAACCATACCTTGATCTGTGTAAGAAATCCGCCGTTAGGCGATATACAATATCGGCGGTTCTGAACCATGTGTAGGGCGTCCTCCCAAGAGAGAGCGTAATGTTGCATAACGAACATTACAACGAATGATGGCGATAGACTGATACCTCCTGGTAAACAATCAGTTGCAATTCTCTTGCTAAAGGAGTCCGAGGGGACACGCGTACCGTTACAATGCACGAGGACGCGACCACCATTCGCAATCGCCGTATCGATGAATGCTTTTGCACTGCAGCATGATAAAAGAAACTGACATGTTAGTGAGTGCGATGCTACAGACAGACAAATAAGGACGCACGAGGGGAAAAGACGAATTAGATTCTGTTCCTCGTTGTCCTCCACGTCTAGGACTAGATACATGAACTGATCTGGGAATCTTGGTTTGACAGAGAAAGCCTCTTTCTGATCTCGTATACACACGCTGTAGATGTAGGATTTGTCATCGAGAGAGTGAATGAGTACCGATTACTGAACGCCAACGATAGAGATACAGACATATGTGAGATGTTCAAGCTCCGAAGCGTCTCTAGAGACTTCGAGGCAACAAAGGGACCAAGAAGGAGACCAGGAAGAATTTCCTGACATTCCCGACGCATTTCATATCTAAATCATCATCTCAAAACAGTTGTTCTTCGTGAACTTGTGACAATACCACCTACTTCCATTCCACGTCTCCCGGTCCCTGGATAACATTCTTGAGCTGCTCTTCAGTGAGATTCCCGTTGAACATGGTGAGTTGGAGGAGAAACTGAAAAGGATAGAATTGACGATGGAGGTCAATAGAGAAAGTGATGTTCAGTGGCAAAGCGGTGAATGAAATTGGCGTGACTAATTGGCGTCTAGACGCGTCGCCGCTTTCAATCATTCTTGAAATTTTCGAGGCCCTTTCATGTTGCATTCTGCAAGTGAAATTTACCAACCCATACACGACATGGTCCCTGACGACGATGCTGATTAAATCTCTCAGTGGCATAGCTCGGTTCGGTTTTCGCCGTTCCCGCGAAAGAAATTTCAGCAAAATGTGTCACCGGACATTTTCATTGGAATTATCGCGAGCTCAATTCGTTTCTTGCATGTCTTCTAACAATACCGGAACAATGCTGGCTGCAAGATGGCATCCCCCTTCGTACGATATCCGAGTAGAGAATGTTCCTGTTCCTCAGTAAGTCCTCGTACCAAATTCCGTTACTTTGACTGAGATCCTTGAAGAATCGAAGATCCGGATGATGCAGTCGTGAAAGTGACTGTAAGTTTTCTTTCACAAGTATTCAAATCCAGACTGTCATGAGCTCATAGAAGTGGAATGCTGTAGCTTGCTGGGCTTTGCGGTAGGTCACCCCCAATCGAGCTCGAGCTGTGTAAACTTGTTTCGACGTGCATAAACAGGCAGCGATCTGCACATCTATCGAGGACAACAGCCTATCACGAAAGTGTATGTGTTAACATCATTCCAATTCCTCGTCTATGCTGATCGAACTTCCACAGTCATATAACAGGCCATGAGTTTATCGGGTATCTAAATTATACTACCAGTTCCATAATCAACAAGTCAAATTTTGCCTCCTTAGGGAGGTCGTCAAATTGGGCTCCAACTATGGTCCCAACGCTGCTCGATCCACCAGTGGAAGACCGAATTTGTACGCAACGCTGAGCGTCGGGGACAAAGTCGTCGCGCCGTTCACGGTCAATTGTGGAGAATGCCAGTGAGAACACACATCCTATTTTCCTTCGAGACCAACCTTCACATGCTTCACACCTTATTCCCTTTGTTAGTGTATGTCGACTAGGATATACCGGGCGCTGTCCTGTTGGGGCGCTTTTCGGCAGTCCCAAGCTAGATGGAGGACAAGCCCAATACGTACGCGTACCCAAAGCCGGAGGAACACTATACAACCTCAGCTCCCCAGCTTCCTGGTCTAGCGCGCTCACTGCCACCTCCGACGTGGAAACTCTCCTCGAAAATATCTCAGATAGTTCTTTGCTACTTTTATCGGATATCCTTCCTACTGGAGTCTTTGCCGCTACGCAGCTCCTAGCCCATCCAAAGGTGCAGCCAATGCTTACAGGGAGGTCTTGGCCATCGAGCTTAAACCCTTCGAGCCCTACTATCGATCTCGGTTCTGGTTTACTGACTCAAGAGGACCGCCTCTTGACCATAGCTATGATCGGACTGGGTCCTGTGGGCGTGTGTGCTGCCGTAGCGCTACTTGATGCCTTAGTTCAGAAGGGTCTGCCGTATCGCATTGTGGCTATTGATATCAACCAAAGCCGGAGAGAGAAAATGGAAAAGGTGTACGAAGCAATTGGGTCCGATGGGAAAGGCCAGAATGGAGAATTCGTAGTGCAGGGTCTTGAAGAAGCGAAGGAGACGGTGGCGAAGTGGACTGGAGATGTTGGATGTACAGGTGTGTTGGAGGTAAGTACAAGATACGATAAATTTTTGGTCGGGAATGTGCTAATGTCGTTTTTGCTTGTCAGGTAGTTGGAAATAACAGCGCATTAACAGCGGCGTATGATCTCGCGCGACCATTCGGTGTCATCACCTCAGTAGGTGTACATGCACCGAAGAACGTTCCTTTCACTGGGCAAGATCTATACAATAAGAACATCTCGTTTGATTTCGGACGTTGTCCTGCTCGTGCGATGTTTCCCATGGCATTCGAATTGTTAGGTGTGTACTCATATCTACCCGCTTACTTATTCTCCGCTTTCTACATACTCCCGATCACTCGCTCGCATACTGATCTCATGTTCAACTCTTCTGTACACAGTAAAACGACAAGATGTATTTGGCAAAGTGGGCACAGAGAGTAGTCTGATTGACCGTGTTGTGGATATCAAGCAAGCTTCGGAAATGTATAGAGCTTTCGATCAGGGCCAGGTAGGGAAGGTGCTGTTCGATCCTTGGGACCAAGCTTGAGAATATTGGTTGGGCAAGATCAGGGCAAGATAGGTTTTACTAGTTTCTCTGAAATGAGAATATGTAGGATATGGAATGGCAGTTGTTTTTGCAGCCGACTCAGACGGCTTACAATGACATTGTGTGGCTCTCGATTTCGATTTATAAGACACGAACATCATGTTTGATTTAAATTCCCTTCATGGATACCGATGTTGCCAAGCTCACGTAAATGGTATCCCATTGGAGTTGACTTCGAGGATTGCGTGGATCGTTGGCCTTTGCTAACGAAGCATGATATCCCTGGAGCAAAACAATGTTTTTTCAGATTGAAATAGCTATCCTGGTCGCGCGATGTTCCTTACTCGTCCCTACTCTTCCATGCACTCCATCTTGTTACGGGCTCAATCGAACATAGATTGTTAGAAATTAACATAGAGGGTTGGCCTCCCGAATTGTGTTATTGCGGAGAGACACCTACCATCTCGAGCTCATGTAAGCTTCGGTCTCGCCGCGATGTGTTCCCGTACTGTACATAGTAGGTACTAGCATATAATGAGACTGTGCCAGAAAGATTGAGTAGGAAAAGTGACTGAGAATCTAGGACGAGTATGGAATATAAAATGCAGATACAATCGCAAGGTCCTCAACATATGATCCAAGCGGGAGTCAGCACGGCATGCACACCCTGAGTACAAGTATCATCGACTACAAGAGGCTATAAGGTTTTGAATTGGCGACAGCCAGGTGCTATTCGATTCATCAGGCCAAGAGTGAAGATTTGACAGTTGTTTGCAGTAAGATCATAAGTTGGCGGCATACTATCAATAGTCCTCTGTGCTACACTCATCGTCAGCATTCGAGGCCGATGATATATGTGAGACCAATTACCATGCCATTTGATTGTATCATCATCAAGATTAGTCCAGCCAACAGAGTACTTGGTAAAGCCATCGTACCATTCCTTTGGCTTATGCTGGTATAAAATGACACCAGAGGCCTTCTCCAGCTGGTGATAAGTGTCACCTATAAGCAGAGCCCAGTGTTTTGTCACATCCGGCACTGCTGAGAATTCCAATTGGGGAAGGACTACAGCGCGGCCCCAGGAAAGAACAGATCCGCCTAACCCTCGAGTGATGATGAAAACTTCCCGTGCTATCTCGGGTCCCCATTGAGGAGGTCTTGTACCATTAGATTGAACAACCATTTCGAGGGGTTTAATGAGGAATATGGGCAAAGATGATGTCAATTTGGACTCTTTTCCTGAGCCCCCATGACTCTTATACGGTGAAATGTGTTACACCCTTCACCCTAAGAGACACACCTTCTCAGCAAGGTCTTCAGGTGTTTGAAGACGCAACACTTACCGCATTTGCTGCCTGCCGTCCAGATCTTCACATTCAGCTATCGATTTCTTTTCGCAATTGGAAAGGCGACAGTGTTACACTGATTCACCCTACGATACACGGGTTGGCGGTGAGTTCTGGGGCGTGATTATTGTTCCAACTCCGCTTGGTTTATTTTTATCGAGGAAGTTCAGAAACAAGGAAACGACCGGACCGTGTTTAAGAACAGATGCGATACTCAAAATCTGAGAAAGAGGACGTTGCAATGGTATGAGAGCCATCCATTTTGACACCAGGTACAGCATCTATGTCACGAAACAAGCCAAAAGTGAAGGGCCGCCGTCACAGATAGCTCTTTTCGTGTGGAGCACTTAGTGGTGGCTGGTGGTGATGGTGTCTGGTCTGATCAAGATACTTCCACCAAATGCAGTCTTGCATGCGCTGTACACGTGAAGGTTAAAACATGGTCGGAGAAGAGCAACTTGTAGATGAACGCAGGGCGGAGGGTAGTAGAGATCATAGGCGTATGTTGTGATTGAAAGACAGTATCAATAATAACTCCGTGGCACGACAAATGGAGGAAAAATCGAACGAGGAAGTGTGTCGATTCCATGATTGAAAGTAGGATTGGAAAAGCAACGAGCCTCCAGCAGATCAGTACAGCCCCCGCTGGTTGCAATATGTAGAAAATAGGAATTGAGGGGCTGAGCACTAAGCATATAAGTTGTTCTATTCGGCGGAATTCAAGCCCGGCACTTGAAATGGCGTATAAGCATATATTTAATGAACATGGAAAAGCTTGAGCCAGCGGGATTTGGGGATATGTAGTAGACGATATCCTGGACTTATTCATTGTCGTGAAATCGAGCATTTGAAGCGCAGAGCAACGCCAAACTTCCCATGAGACATAAGGTCGTCTCATGAGGGCAATCATGAATGAAAAGAGAGTCGATCAGCGAGAGACTGAGCTGAAAATTCCAAGGAGCACTTACGATTATGGAGGCAAAATTCATACACAGTGCCAATGACGAGGAGACGGACGTACAAATTCTCGGCAAAATGTCAAAGATTCCGGAATGTTGAGAGGACAGAGGTACGAGAACGATGGAAGAGTTAGGTTGAATAGGGGCGATGTAAACAATCAAATCTATCGTATGATTCGATTACTACTCCTTTGGTAGGAGATTCAAGCACCTGCAGATTTTGGTATGCGTATAAACGGGTTGGAGAGCCGGCTTATGCTAGCCATGGAAGGCTCAGAAGATATTCTAGTCTGTGAAGAAGTACTGGTGCGAATGATCAGCAACAGTGCAGGTCAGAGTTGGAATAACTGGTTTAACACCAAACTAGCTGGTCGCCGCAGCTCCCTGCGCCTTATTATCTAGCTTTACTCACTTGCAGTTAATGAAGGATCAAAAAAACAGAGAGCACCACCAATTCTGTGGTTAGCAGCGGCGGTACTAGCCTCAGCTGGCGCCGCTGGTGCTTGAGAAACTCTGACCGGAAGGCTGTGTTTCTGCTGTGTGTATGTTCACTCAAGATAGAAAAACGCTTGCCTATCGCGTGGATCAGTCAAGACCTATAAGCCCAAGTGGTACAGAGCATGGCTACTGCAAAGAGTACAGAGGAATTTGCGTGGGGCGGCCGCGACGGAAGAAATCCTTTTCCCACGGTATATAACTCCAACTTTTTAGTTCGTCATCATGGATTCCGACGCTGATGAGATACCGTTTGTTGTCTTTTTCTTGCACACCTTCTAACTTCTAATCATATATCCATCCTTGACAGCGATCTTGTTCCTACTGAAGGGAATGTGCCATCACTCAGCGACAGAAGTCCCACTGCTCGACGGGTTCCGTTGACTATCATTTGTGGTTTCTTGGGAGCCGGGAAGTCAACGCTGTTGAGGAGAATACTGACCGAGCGACATGGATACCGGATAGCGGTGATTATGAACGAATTTGGGGATACAGCTGATATAGAAGGTAAGTAAGTACGTGCACTGAATGGGCCCCATAAACCAATGCTTACTAAATAAATTTCCATAGCTAAATCTGTCACCGTTGACGGCGAATCGACGACATTAGAGCTTGCAAATGGTTGCTTGTGCTGCAGTATCAAGGATTCCGGCGCAGCCGCTATTGAGAAATTAATGCAGAAACGAGGCGCTTTCGATCATATCCTTCTTGAAGCAACAGGTCTCGCAGATCCAGGTCCTATTGCGGGCATGTTTTGGCACAATGAAGAGTACATCGATGCCCAATCTATTGGCTCTGAGAACGGTATCGTACTGGATGGTGTAGTGTGCGTTGTGGATGCGGTATTTGGATTGAAGCAGATGGAAGAGGATCATTCAAATAACGGAGACGATGAACCTGGGGAAAGTTTGAAGCAAATTGCTGGTTCGGATGTGATAATCTTAAACAAGGTCGATCTGGTGCAGCCTTCTACACTTTCTGCGATAGAAGCAGCAATAAAACACGTCAATCCCGTTGCGCCACTTCACCGAACCGTTCGCGCGGAGCTTGATTTGGCTCATATACTCGGAATACAGGCGTATAGTACAGGTCGGCATCTTCCTCCCCGTGATGACCAGAATCAACCACACAACCACGACCACGAGCATGAGCATGAACACACCCACTCATCCTTTTCCGCTGCTGTCCCGCACTACGTTACCCGTGGTATTTCCAGTCTGCAATTATCTCTTCCTCCCCTCTCAGCTTCACAATTTGCTGCATTCGATGTCTGGATACGTACTATCTTATGGGAAAACTGTCTTCCAGAGTTAGAAGGCACCGACACTCAATCTAAAGAATCGGCATCGAAAGGCAACATCAACGTCCTACGGTGTAAGGGTCTGCTTACACTGACTTCCGGCGAAAAGCATGTTCTCCAAGGCGTGCGGAGCATGTACGAGATTATCCCTGTTAAGGGAGATGATGAGAGCACCAAGTCGGAATTCCCCTTTGCAGGAAAAGTGGTTCTCATAGGCAAAGGTCTCGGGGAGGATGTACGACGTAGTTTTATATCGAATGTTGTCGGCGAAGATTAAAGACTCATACATAGCTAATACTCGATTTTGTATTTGTTAGTCGCGAAACACAATTCATCTAATGTAAAGGGGATCAAAGACTCGGATCTATCTGGATCTATGTAAGACGTTTAGGAAATGGTGGTGGTGTATGGCAACAGGGACAGGACAGCTCGATTTTGGCCCGCCGGCCATCAATGCCGACCGAAGACCCCATGCACCTGTTGCATCACGTCGAGCGATAACCAGAGCCAGTGCCGTGCTGTTGATTTCTTTTTTTTTTGCTGGGAACGGTCGAAGCCCAAAAAGGCAAACCTGTCCAAATTCCCTACCTTGCCTAATTGAGCTTCCACCAGTAGCCCTCACGTGTTTCCTTCCAACTGCCACTTAGCTTTGCCTACGATGTATCTTTCCCACAGGACCATCTGTGCCCAGCTGGCTGGCTTGGCTCCTCCGAAAGGTTATTTGTGAGGTGAGCAATATTCTTCTTGATTTCTCCATCTTACCGCTACCGGCACATACTACCCACTCTATGCCCGGGCGGGTATTTGACCTTGGTGACAAACATGCTTATGCTGCCACAGTCACTCTTCATGTTCTAGTCCTTTGGAACCCTCTTATTGTGCTCATCAGAAGGAAGGAAACGGAAAAGAGTGTGCGCATCAAGGTGTGTGCTCATGTTCTGGTATTCAGCTTGATGCTGAATACGCTTGCTTCATAGCAGACTTCATAGCAAAGCTCATAAACAGACGGGGTTTTTGCTTGACATTAAAATAGTAATAGTACCTACGGCAAGGCAATGAATGAAGTGTTTAGTCAACGCGAGCCTGGGGAATTTCGTTCATCTTCGGCAAATTGAAGAATTCACAAAAACGATTGTTGCAATCATGATGAGTTTCCAAGCCTTCAAATCCCTCTGGCACATTCCCGTCTGCAAAGACTTGTCCAAGACTCCTGTATCATGTTAAACGTGAGCTGGAATAACTATCGCAAGAACAAGTTTAATACCTGTGGGTCATCAACTGACAGTCAGTGAGTGTCGAGCTATTCCCTGCAAGATAAAATTATCAACTAACAATAGCATAGTGGTACGGCAATATCTACCTTGATAGTCTGAGACGTAAGCAATTTTTCCTGTCTTCCAGTACATCACATGCTGGGTAAAGCGAAGAAAATCTGCGCGAACTGCATCTTCTGAGTTATTGAAAATCATGAAAATGTGAGGCATGTTCGACATGTATTTTTTGAATGGTCCCTTGTTCATGGCTAATAAATCTTCTTCTAATAGGAAAACTCGTGGCCTTGTACCTGGAGTAGACAGAGGAACTTGTTCTACTGCAAGAGCTGTTTGCACAAAGCGGAATTTCGGGATCTCGATAAACCGATCCACATTCTCGCTTGGGTTGACTGATTGGATATACGCGTACACCAAATTCAGTAGAGCTTGTCCGTATTGGATAACCTTAAGCTCCATAACCAAAGCACGGTGCTGGTTCTCTGGATCACATGGATAAAAGTGTTTGACCACGGTAGTTTCTCGACCCTTCGAAATATTTTCTGACGTTTTGCTGGGCTTGGAGTTAATGGAAGTTTTGGTAAAGAAAAGCTGCTTTACTGCAACTTCGGGGCCATCAAATACAGGAGGCTCGCTTTGACCTAGACTAGTCATTTTGAATTCCCCCTTCGCAGCCTTTTTTTCGCTCAGGTCGACAAAGAGGGTGCTAGGAGTACCCTCTTCGCAGTACTCCGACCAAGCAGCATTACGTCCTGCAAGCAGAATCAACTGATCGAGATGAAGATTCTTTGCATGAAAGACACGAACAGGTATTGCTGATTCCCGGACTAACATCAGATAAAGTGAGTTATAGTGTTTCAATACAAATGAACGATGCTCACGTATAGC
The DNA here is from genome assembly GCF_021015755.1 of Lentinula edodes. Taxonomy (NCBI): domain Eukaryota; kingdom Fungi; phylum Basidiomycota; class Agaricomycetes; order Agaricales; family Omphalotaceae; genus Lentinula; species Lentinula edodes. The sequence continues at coordinate 393,676 of NW_025764347.1, forward strand.
AATATTATTTGTTGTCTTTGGCATCTTCTCTGCACGCAAAGCAGCCGCTAGCTTTTCTCTATCAGGTGAGCGATAAACAGATGGAATTTCTCCCTTCCGTGCCTTCTTGTATGATTCCTGAGGAGGTGTTGAAGGCTTGAATAAGCGACTCGATCCTACGGTAGGAGAGGGAGACCTTGTAGGAGCGCCCGTAGACTCCTGATCTTGCTCACAAGTCTTTGTTGCTTTTTGATACTCCACCTCGCCGATAATTCTATTTGGGACATGGAGAAGAATCGAAGCCTTATGGTCTTTTTTGAATGCAGGTGGTGCATTAGCCTTTTTTGGGTTCGAGTAGTACTGGGCTTTAATAGCATCGGTGTCATGAATATTCAGAGGTTCGAATTCAAGCCAATTTTTGTCCTTCATGCTGACGTCGCAAATAGATAAGGGGTGGTTGCTGGACCACTGTTGCCACATCGGCAAGATTTTTGAAAAGGCCAGGGCCTTTAGCGCATGCACGCCGATGTTGATATGAACTCCAGGAATGACAATCATAAGAGCCTGTAAAAAATCTTATGTTAACATTTAAATTATGGTGCAAGCAAGATGGTGCATACGCCGATGGGTTTCCAACTTTTTCTTCCTTCAGGAAGTTCGACCATTCTAACCTCAACCATAACCTTCTTCTCTATATCAGTTGCATAAGCCATACCAGCCATCTGGGAACGGTTTGCATTATAAACGGAGTGACTAGCAGTATATCCATATCCTTGGCCATTCAAGCTAGCAGCAAGCGAAGATGCCGGAGGTGCCAAAGTGGAAAGTGGTAAGGCTGATGGCAGTCCAGGTAGCCCAACCCGGACTCCAGAGGGGTTATGGGCTGTGGTAGGATGAAATCCAAATGAAGTAGAAGATCGGACCACTAAAGGTTGCGATGCTGAGGTAATGTATCCAGAGGAAGATGGTGGAGGTAGAGCAGGAACTAAAAATACTCGCCCAGCTCTATCCTGTATATATTGACTAGTAGTGCTGGCTGGCTGAGCAGCAGGTAAAGCTCCTACTCGAACCTCCTCTTGACCCGGTTCTATTTAATTTGTCAGATTTCTTGTGCACAAACAGAGATAAAGTTATACCTCCACGCTGTGCTCCTGCATTTTCTTTTCTAATACTTTCTGCCTCATCGATTTGAGGAGAAGGAAGTAGCGGAGAAGCCATTACATTTGCTGTATCTTATACACTATGTCAGTCTGATTCTGCAAAAAAAGAGTTAACCTACTGCTGATTCTCCGAGTTGTGGCTTTTTGGCGATAGTGTGCTGCACATTCTGGACAAAGCAGTCGCCCCCCTCCAGTATTTCCATTGAACCATTCACGTTTAACTCCCAGGGGAAGAACTTTCTTGCAGGTAGGCCGTTCGCATATCTCTGGTTCATCACCAGTATTGGTAAATTCGGCTTGCAATTCATGGCCAGGTACGTTTTGAAAGGTTAAGTTATCAGTTGTTTGTATCGGAGTAGACATTTTTGGTTCAAATGGAGTCAGGAGCAGAGGTTTCACGATCGCAATAAAACATCTTATGCTTAATCATCAAAAATCAAATTCTTCTATACACAGCTTTACTATGCTTCGTCCTCTAAGTCTGTCCAGTCAGCATACTCTCTGTGATCCTCATCATCTCCACTTTCAGACTCTTGCTCCTGTATATCAAATACTACACCCTCCCCCAAATTTATCCCTCCCATGTAACGAGGACCACCTGGAACAATTTCAAGGCCTTCACGCAGTTCCTCTAAGCCGGGGATCAACGGCATTTCACAGTTAAAAGCTGCATCCGATCCTTGCAAAACTGTCTGAAAAGATTCAGTTTGAGCTTCCCTAAGTAGTCGCAAACCTTCGAGCATATCCGAGTACACTCCCCATAGATTGTTTAATGTTATGACAGGGCTACCGAGTGATGCATAGACAGTGTCGGCCAGCACTTGGAATTCAGGTGGAGTGAGTTGCAGAGCAGGGTCATCAGGTGGTGCGTATTTCGCTTCCATCTCATCGAAAAGCTCATGAGGAACTTTCACCTAGTACGCAACAGTTAGAGTAAGGACCATAGATATCTAATTCAATCACATACCGTAAAATCCTCTGTATTGTACAAGTGTGGTTTGGCACAGATTATATCTGGAATTCCTTGCGGTAAAACCTTGCGCTTGTCAGGCCGTCTGGGACTAGAATTATAGCGACGGGCATATGAGTCACACAGTGCTTGAATCATAGGTATGGCCAAGAACCGCAGTGTCAACCTAAAGAATTCTGTAAAGGAAATAGTTGCTTCATATATTGGCAGCACATACTTTTCCAGAGGATTGTTAATGTCAAATAATCCATTGATGACGCCACGTTCAAGAACATTTTCAATCCCAGGAAAAAAATTTCTCCGCATCTGGGACCATACTGATTCTGGTTTGACGTTCTGAGTATGGTTCTTCCACCGATGCTGACGGGTGTTCTGAAGACTTGGATCAAGACGGTGTCGAATAGCAGTTTGACAGTTTGCGGGGCCATAGTTTTCTGAGCCTGGGTCACTTTGCGAAACTAAAGGAACACCTAAACAGATACATATTCAGAATGACACTTGCAACAAACATTAAGCCTCACACCTCCTCTTTCTCGTGAAGAGTCTAGGAAATACTTTGATGTAACCTTGGGATTGCGATTTGACCACCAAACTCGAAACCAAGCAATCCGTCCAGGAAAAGGGTCAAAGCCCAGATGATACCGTAAGCCAAACCGCTGGTGCTTATCATGCTGGTCCATAGTAAGGACATCCATGATTCCCGCAGCCCAGAATCGCCGTCGCTTGAAACGTTTGTATTTTCGTTGCTTAACTTTATCGGGCTCAAATTTTTTGAAAAAATCATTTAACAGCTTTCTATAGTATCCTGATCAACTATTTTGTGAATCTGTAGAAATGTTTAAACCCACTCTGGAACTTTAATGCCATATTCCTGTCTCAAGACTGTCACCATAGCGCGTGCTCCCATATTTGGGTATAACTCGCGAAGCTCCAGAAAATAAGGCATTATGGTTTCGAATGAAGCTTTTCTTTGATGTGTACCCAGAAGCTGAAGGTCATTCCGTATTCGTTGAACAGATTTGTAGCTACAAGAAAGAATAAACAATTAGGAATTGAGGCAAGCAAGGAGAATATATAAATACCTTATACCATACTCTTCATGGTTGAAGTGATCCATCACATGGTTGGCGATATCCTTGTCACTAAAGCCTAGATGCCAGTAGTAATGTACCCATCGTAGGAGATCAGACCTAGGTTGTGCTGATGTCCCGTTTAGTTAGGTCATGTCGAGCAATAGAAACATCTAAAAGGCTCACGAAGAGGCAGGTGTTGGTTTTTCTTGGGTTTCTTTTCAGGAGTAGGGGCATCTGATGATTGTATATTGATACGTCGTTTAGAAGACATGTGGGATAGTTATGTGTACAAAGACAAAGATATCGATATCAAGATTATATAAGCTAGTCTAGCTGGAGTTTCCATCGAACATGCCTGACTTCAAATCTCCAGGCCAATAGTTCACATTGTATTGTTGACAGTGCACATCCATACCCCAATGGCTCGTCCTTGTGCTTTTTTGACAATCTATCTTCAAGTTTGAGTAACTTACGAGCCCATAATGATCAAAAATACTTATGATTGAATTCCATGTTCACTGAAAAATTCGTCTTCATCAAGCATCTTCTGCAAGACTGACTAGACGTTCTTTGCTAGCCAGCACCAACAATCGACGCTGATCCCTTCCTCCGACTAAAGCAGAGAAGAAAAAAGATAAGAAATGATGCTTACAGAGATGAGTCAACTTACTTACCTTTCATATTGGCGATGTTCCTGTCCGGAACCCCCGGTCGATTGTCAATGAACCATTCCATACGTTTCTTGAATCCGGGCAAGCATTTCAGAACCGAAGGCTCCAAGACCATTGTCGCATATAGAGGAATTAAGCCGACGAGACTGCGAACAGGCAACTGCATGGTGTTGCCGGGACCAAATGAAATCGCATCGTAGTACATTCCGTCTTCTTCGTTCCACAGACTTGATTCGTTATCACCAGCTTTGTATGTCATAGCATCAGAAATGAAAGGGAAGTGCTTTAAAAAAAGGTTAGTAAGGAATCGTCGCGATTATCGTGGCAAACCTGAAAAAGCTTCATACACGTGGTTGTGTTTAGCGAGTTCAAGGGCAATATTAAGCCTAAACATGACGTTCAATAGATGAAGATGGAACTCATGAAAGAAAACTTACATGTTTAAACAATAGAAAGCCATCCAAGCGGTACCATCTGGCTTGACGCAAGTTTCCTCCAGTCAGAAGAAGTTCAGAATGGTTAAAAAGACCAATATTGTCCAGCCCTAGAAAACCACCTTTGAAGACGTTGCTCCCTTCAGCGTCTTTTCAATTGACCCACCTAAAACAACCTTTCAGAACGACGAGTTAGATCAAAAGATAAGAAGTACGACTAACCAGGTGAAATTCAATAACAGCTTTTGAAATACTCTTTCCAAGAATTCAAGATCTTCGCGATCATAAAGTTTTCGTTCGATTTTGAAGACTCGGAAAGTGGCCCTGGAAATTTAATAAAAATCAAAATTCAAAGATGATAAGGCAATTGTCGCATGCATACCAGGCGTGTACAGGTGGGTTCACATCGCCAAAGTTCCACTTGTAGGCGGGAAGTTGACCGTCGGGCTTCATGGTACCACTCCCTAGTCATGAGATCCAGCTGTTTATTAGCATATGCAGGGTCAACGACTGCAAGAGGAATGCAATGGAAAGCAGTGTCCCATGCAGCGAAGAATGGATATATCCATCTAGTGATCGATGTTAGTTATGGCGATCAGATATCTCAGTAGTAAAATACGTGCTCGTCAAATTCGGAGCCAGCAGTAGAGTAGACACGAGGTCAAGAGCGAATCTTATATGAGAAGAAGTCTTCATTGCCCTCAGGTGGTGGAGGGCGATGAGAAGGAATAACATGGTCATCGAAAGCGTCTTTGAGGTAAGGTGTTTCATTCTGACCTCTGTACAGGCGACTAAAGTTGGTGTTGTTCTCGGTAAATAGCAATTCTGGTTCAACGGTTTCTGTCTCGGGATCAACATCAAAATTGCCATCTGGACCAACCGGTGGGAGAGAAGGAGGACAATAGAGGTGGGTTTTAGGTTGGTCTGGATGTTTGGCAGTGATGTAATCGATGCCACTGCGATTATGAGCAGTCAAGGAAGGCATCAGAGGCTTTTCTAGATATAGATATTATCTGGTTAGTCTTTGTCCTTGGCGTACTGATGGTATGTAATGTAAGTGAGAAGATACGTGCATATATGTGTCTAGGACTTACCTCCATGAAGACATCCCAGTACCTATCTTCATCAAATGCATCTGAGTCAAGAATCTCATACTCAGCAATGTCACGACTACGATTTTGGTTCTTGGTGACCAGTTCCTTATACAGGTAGCGGCGTTGAGGGTATTTGTAAAGGAATCTCATGTACGAGTGGGAAGGAGTTGAGTCATGGTAGTAGTAGAGCTCTTTAATGTCCTCGCCGTAATTGCCTTGATGTCCAGTGACACCAAACAGGCACTCTTTGAATACTCATCAGGCTATCGCAAATGAGCATGGAGGTCCGCCGGACGACACATCAAGCCTGATGAGCATGGTTCAGACCAGTCCCAAAGAAAGAAGGAAAATAATGATAGTGAATTTATGGCAGCAATTATTTGGACTGATCAACAAAACAACGCGAAAGAAAGAAGTTATGCCGTGCAGTGCACGTGATAACACAAGACGATGGGGTCCTTGGTCGGCATTGAAATATTGATGGCCGGCGGGCCAAAATCGAGCTGTCCTGTCCCTGTTGCCATAGTGGTTGACTCACAGGTCCGGAACGTGACCACGTGAGGTTTCGTCCCAATTTATCGTGTCCACGAATTCTGTCGGTGTCTATTGTCCTTCTACACCTTCTCAACTTCCAGATTTCGACTTGTACCATCCGCACATTATACCCAACGTTTATTACATTTCAACGGTTCATATCTTCATAACTTAACGACTATCTAACGTTATCAAAATGGCTCCTGGGTAATGCGTTCAATCTCTCTGCTTGATTCATGTACTTCATCTACTGACAACGTGCATAGAGATAGAGGTAGAACTGCATTTAACCCCAGAGATGACGCACATCTGGTAAAATATTTAGCGGAATATAATCAAGGAAGGAAAGGAAACAAATTGTACCATCAACTCGTGGATAACGTACGTTTTCTGACCTCGACAAGCCAAATATTTTGATCCTAATGGTTGATAGCTAGAGCTATTTCCTTGGGCAAGAAGGCACTCCTGGCAAGCCTGGAGGCATCGCTACATGCGGGAATCCGCTGACTTTGACCGTCGAATTGATTTACAACAGAAACGGAATCTAAGCACTCTCTTTCGAAATACTCAAGATGATGCATCTACATCTCGGGATTTACCACAGGCTCAGGAACACCTCGATCAATCTGCGGCTCATAGGCCTCAACGTCAAAAACGCAAAGAAACTCCTGAACGTGAGATCAACGTCCAGGAGAAGCGACGCCGAATTGATGCCTCGGAGCAAACCGTACCTACCAATGGCCGCGATCTTCAGGAAGGTTTTGAAGCGCAAGACATGGCCCGACGTGTCCGACTAGGTGAAGGTTCCAGTCGACCTCCTCCAGAGACAACAAAGAAGCACGTACTTCTAGACAGATCCCGCAAACTCAGTCCACAACCTGTACAGCAACGGACCTTATCGTCCGAGTCTTCTTCAGAGTCGAACAAGATGAAGGATATCCCTTATCATCATCGTTCTTCGTCAGACCATTCGAAAAAGGAAGTGGACCGGGACCACGAGCAAGACGGAGATATAGCAATGGGAAGGATGTTTCTGAGTCCATCTAATACATCGACGTCGGATAGGTAAGCTGCCATGATATCTAATATATCGCGATCCAACCTCTTGCTTAGCACCGATTTACTTCCTGCTGCCGAGCCAGTCCGCAACACCTCCGAACCGAATCTTCCTCCAACTTCAGCTAAATCTCTCACCAAGGTTCAACAATCATTCTCCTCCCTTTCAATGTCTTGGCTTTCCATAATCGACCAATCACGCCTCGTCGATATGATGGTCGAAATTCTGTTTGATCGATATAAATTTCCTCCCGAATATGTCCTGCGGGTCTGGAAGCAAGCGGGTGATTTGGAAGAGACCGAGGCAATCCTCAAGCAATTGAGAGACCTAGAAAATGGATTGTTACGTGAATCCAGTTCGCGGCGCTCGTCTCATACTGGTAGCAATACTTCGAGCGGAAATGGGAGAAAGGACGGAGATCAGATCACTGCTGAGCCTATAATGGGTGGACCACAAAGGGCTTCATGTGCTAGTGGTGATTCGAGTATTGTTCGAAATCCCAGTCGGCTTCGAGAGTCATTTTCAGGAGACTTCTTGAAGCCTGAGGAGCGAGCTACTGAGACAAGGGCTACGTTCAGCTTTCCCAGAGCTGTAGATTCACGTCATGATTTCGCGAATAGTTCGAGTTTCAAGAGTAATGTTACAACGCCAGCAACATATCAGTCGCGCGTTCCAAATGATACGTCTACAAGCCCGAAATCATCAAAATCGTCGACTACTCGTGACTCTTCGGATAATCAGTCAGAAGCTCACACTTCGAACCCTTCCGATGTAGAAGCGGCATTGCCTCCCAAACTACAGGAGATTTACTCTGCGATCTCCTCGCCTGACAGGAAGATGGTCTTGCAAAAGTTTTGGAAGGCTTATGGAACGGATTACATCCAGGTAGAAAGTACATTGAATGATAACCTACCCACGTTTATGCTTTGATTCAATGAAAATATCATCATTCTGTGGATACCTTTGGACAAATTCTGGAGTGTGTAATTTTGCTCGCCTGGTCGAGTTTGGATTGACGAGACTTCCCAGCTTCCACATCCAAGGGATAAGTGATTTGTGTCTTCCAGCTTGCATATTCCGTGAAATTTTCAAAAGGCCGGTTCAATAGAAATACAGTCATGAGCACACATATACACAACGTTATTCGTCAACATTCGTGTCGCAACTCATCGTTCAGTATCGTTCATATCCCTCAAGCATTATCTATCTCGTAAACAACCGCCTTGTCGTCTACACTCCCTTCTTCAGACACCTCTCCCGCAGCTTTTTCGACATCGTTTCTGGATGCGGCACCGTCAGCAATGATGCCCTGTCCAATCTTATCCGCCCGATCCCTATAGCTGGGAACAAAGTTCACAGCAAGGGCATAGGTCTCAGCGGAGATAAAGAACATGACGGGGACGATCATGGCGAACGCGGTGCTGTTGCGACGGTCGGCGACCGCGGCAAGGATTGGAGGGACTAGGATGAGCAAGGCGGTTGATTAACTCAAAAGTGGAAGGAAGGGATGGATTTTATAGCAAGCACGTACTGCAAGCTCCGCCGACGACGCCTCCGACGATCACACCAGCGCCTCTCTAAACGTTAAACCAGTATTTCAACCTTCGATAACACGGAAATAACTCTCCACACGTACCTTTGTATGTCTACCCAATCCTCTGATACCTAACGCAACAATTGTCGGGAAACATACACTTTCGAAGAACAGTGTCAGCGTGAGCATGGCAAGGCCAATGTTTCCCCGTTGTGTAATGGATGCGGCACAGAAGATGATGACACAGGAGAGGTAGCAAAGGAAGACCCATCGGGGTCGAATAAATCTCATTATACCTTTTTGAGTGAGGAAGAAGTGCGTGAATCCATGGATAGTACGAATAGCGGGGGAGTCAGAAGGTCGACACCGGGGGTATCAATGATAGAGATGAGCAGAAAAGATGTGATTTTTCCGAAATGAATTCGTCAATATGTTGAACGCGTTTGATTTGATATCATGAAGAAGATCAAGAAGCAAAAACAGATAGAAAAGGAAGGAGAACACAATCAGCACTGGCCAATATCTTTGAAAAAAAATCAATACCTACCACTACCAGAAAACCTCCCAGCGGCGAAACAGCCTTGGGCAACCGCGAGGAACTTGGCTCCAAGTGCAGAAGAGGTGTTGGGCCTAATCTCTGTGACGTAATTGATAAAGTATCCCGCAATTGCGACTGCAAACCAGTCAGACTGCCTCCCGGATTTTTCCTCAAGGCATATATATATATATGAACTCACTCTGAGATCCCGTATACGCAAACTGTGCCCAGCTAGCATGAAAGAGTCTATACTGTTTCCAGAACGGCTTGTCGTCGTCCCCGTTTGTTCCATGCGTCAAGTCAGCCTGCTGGCCCATATCAGCATCCGTTACCTCCGGAATAACGCTAAAGTAGAAAACAATTGCGAGGCAAAAAACGAAACACCCGATGGCGAGGTACACCCATTGAACAGTCTTCAATGCGTCAACAGATTCGCCGGTCTCGTTGAAAAATACGTAACTGCCTAGCACGGGGCCGACAACGGTCCCGATGGCTTGGACAGCTTGGGCGATGTTGATACGGAGCTCAGAGTACTTGGGAGGACCAGTGACTGCCATATAGGGGTTGGCAGCGGTTTCGAGAGAGCCTAGGCCGCTACCGATGATGAATGTAGCTCCACAGAATCCACCGAAAGATTCTTTGAGGGCAGCGGGCCACATCATAAATGCGCCGATACCGTAGAGAGTAAGACCAAGGATAAAGGTAGCGCGGTAGCCATAATGGCGTAAAACCCAGTTGGCGTAGCCTAGAGAAGCGAGGGGGTAGGCACCAAAGTACGCTGCTTGGAGCCCGGAGGAGCGTGTTCGAGTGATGCCCAGATTGATTTGGAAATGCTTGTTCAGGGTATCGAGTAGACCATAGGCAAAGCCCTGAAACGAAAAATAAAAAGAATATTGGTTTCGGTAAGTTGGCTTAGCATAAGGGAAAGATTGTACTAACCCAGAGAAAGTATAGAATGGTGACGAGGAACAGAGGAAATATAGTTTCCCTTTAGATGATGAATCAGATAATGGCGATTACTACAAGGATGGCTACCCTACCTCATCGTCAATTGAGCAGCATTGGTGACACGATCACCGATTTTGAGAGAATGTGCCCTAAAACGAGCCATTGTTGTACTAGAGAGAGAGAGGCTGATCGAGGAAAAACTTCGCGGAAAGGAAGGTAAGAAGCTTGACCTTGCCAGAAATCTATTCGTTGGGAATGCAATTTATACTGGCATCACTGGATCCCAGCACGTAGGTCAAGATGTTCATTGGATCCTCAGAACGGCCCGTTGTGGGGATAAAGGTAAAACAGGTGAGGCGATCGCATGACTAGATAACTTGAATTTATACCTAGTGGCAGCGGCTACATTAGGACCGATTTAGCAGCGTAGAAGTATGTCGAAGAGGAAGTTATTGAATTCCCTTCCGAAGACAACGCGACGATCGCGATTTGGCCTATGATTACTGTAAACAGGCAATGAGCAGTAGGAATGTGACAGGTCAAGTGTGAATATGGCGATTTACCGCAGGGTTTCCAGACAAGGGACCTGATAACGAGCGGGAAGAGATCAAAACCGCACCGATAATCATCAATTTTCCCTTCCTTCCTTTCGGAAGTCGATTCTGGAGTGAATATCAAGTTTAGTGGCTCGTACTCCTACAAAACCATCCCCAAACCAACAACACTCATCACACCTGACGAAGAAGAAAAAGAACCGGCCTATCGAAACCTGTTTCGGATATCGGCGCAGCATCTATCATAAGGTTCTCGTCTTTGTTCAATGACAACTCTCAACGCAAACACGAACCGTCCAGCAAGAGCAGGTAAAGCACGTAATGCATCCAACTTGCCCCGTAGATTTACCAAGTTCAAGGATTTGCGATAGGGTCCAAACCGTGCTAAAGTTTGAAACTCTGTCGATGCAGCCAACCTGGGCCCGCATTAGAGGGGGTCTGGAAACTACAACCCAATTGATTGAAGGGGCGATTACTTACAGCAAAACACCTCCAATCTACGCCCGTGACGAACAATTCGAGCGAATTTTCAGAGCTCCTTTGAAACTTCTAGAGCTTGAGTGAACCATTCCATTCGGATACTAGCGTTATCGCGAGGTTTTTCAACATCGGATCTTCTATGTTTCCGACCTTGAAATTTACATCCTGCATGTACACTGCGCTGGTTCCTCCAGTGAGTGTACTAGATAATTGTCTATCCTTCATATATGCCACCCAATTTGGGTGCAGGCTGATCTACACTGGTTCGCGTCCTTTGCTTCAGCTAAATCAAATGTAAACAAACACGAAAAGAGCGAAGAGAAGGAATTGAACGGTTGAACAAAAAACAAAGAACATACATTACTACGAGCGCTAAAATTAAATTACTTATTCAGGCGCTTATCGACATCAATTGGTTGTACAGTGATGGCCATTTCCCACGAACACCCCCAATTTAGTAATAAATTCCCATCTGCATTGGAAGCCTTGGCTCCTTGTAAATATGGAGGCATTATTGCCGAACCTTTAGGTAAGGCTTCTTACTAAAATCTTTCCGTTCATTTTGTAGGGGGGAAGTTGAGCTTGGCCATCTCCCACGGTCATGTGCTAGTAACAATTACATCATTATTACTCTGTGTTGGTGGCAAGAACATCATTCAAGGTATTGCTGCTGAATCTGCATTTGTATGGAGAATTTGAGTGATAGAAGCCCAGTTTTGGGAACAAAAAAATTGTGACTAGACTGAGTTTGCCAAATGGTGTTTTAGGCACATTGGTTCCCAAAACCTATGAAATACTCATGAAATACTCATAAAGATAAAGATTATGCAGTGTTAGCCACTGTAAATTTTTCCAGACACAAGGGCAAAGATCTAGTCCATTGAAATTGTGTCATCCTGAGCCCAATCACTCAAAGCTTTGAATTTTGTCTGCCAAACTCTGGAAATCTTTTATCCAGCAATTCAAAAGCCATCTCTTGTCTTTGCCTTTACTTCACATAGTGCCTAAGGCCATTCAATGAATGTAGCTTGCATAGACTTTAACAGTTGCCATTTAGTCCAAAGTGCATATGTGATACTTTCTTGTGTTTGCTCACTAAAAGGTCTACATATGTTATGGCCATTCAGATTAAAATGACATTTCTGAGTCAGAAGAATTGAGACCCAAGTTGAAGAGGACTAAGAATGTGGCAATGAAGACAGTTGTCAAGTCCATGCCTTGGGTCCCCATTCCGCCGCTTGGCATTCCAAAGATCCACCGTTTATTGTAATCTCACTCCTATTGTTCTTTCTCGCTACACATACCCTTTCATTCTAGTCCCTCCTTATTGTCTTTTACTCTATCCTGCAGGTACTACTTGTATAGCTCCTAGTAGTTAGTCTAGCGCTCCGCACCGATGCGCCGATCCGTAGATATAAATACTGTGTTAAGATCATGTACACCGTGTAACCGTGCCAAAGCCACAAGGTGTCTAAGTGCGGAAGACGAGTGGGACAGTAGTGAAGTTATTAACAACACCGCCGTTACGCCGTTAGTCCCCGGAGATCGAGAGTATAGAGGGAGGAGCTAAGTAGCAGCCAAGTCGGAGCGGGCCAGAGGACGTTCAAGTCCTAAGGTCAAGTAGAACGTGCTTCAAGGCGTTGAGCCTGAAGATTTAGAGAAGAGCTAAGTTGAGAAGGGAGATCTAAGTTGATCTAAGTTGATAATTAAACTGAGGAACTACAGTAGCGTACAGGCAGTATTTATATCTACGGAACGGCGCATCGGTGCGGAACGCCAAACTAACTACTAGGAGCTATACGAGTAGTACCTGCAGGGTAAAGTAAAAGACAATAAGGAGGGACTAGAACGAAAGGGTATGTGTAGCGAGAAAGAACAATAAGAAGAGATTACAATAAGGAGTGGATCTTCGGAGTACCGAGCGGTGGAATGGAGGGCCGAGGCATGGACTTGACATACTGCCTGTACACTACTGTAGTTCTTCAGTTTAATTATTGACTTAGATTCCCTCCTTAACTCTGTGCTCTTCTAAGTCTTCAGGCTCCTCGCCCCGAAGTACTCTCTACTACAACCTTAGGACTTAGTTCTTTGGTTTGCTCCTCGTCGTCGGCGATACCGCCGCTCCGACTTGGCTGCTACTGGCTCCTCCCTTCTATACTCTCAATCTCCGGGGACTAATGGCATAATGGCAGTGTTGTTAATAACTTCACTACTGTCCCACTCGACCTTCCGCCCTTAGACACCTTGTGGCCTCTGGCATGGTTACACGGTGTACATGATCTTAACAACAGTGCAGCTGCAAGAAGTGACTTGTCATGGTATCATAGCTTTCAGCTCAGTTCAAGTAGTTTCAACTTAGCTGTTCCATGTGATGAGTCTAGGTTATGAAGCTCCTAGTCTCTATCTCCATCTGCAAAACCTGCAACTCTGGTTAAGGGTCTGAAAGCAGTTGAGAGCAGATCTGAGGGCTATCTGCTCTAAGCCCATAGCCAAAAATCCAGGATTTGCAGATGCTCTTCAGTTTTCATTTTCCACCACTATTACACCACTTGTCCCAGTAGCTAATGGCTTCCAAGGGCAAGGCATAATCCTCATAGCAAGTTAGATTTTGCACAAAAGGCATCAGAAGAGGTGTATGTTCCTACTTCCCTGGAAATTTTTGTTTTTACTTATGATTCATCTACAAAGCCTGTATTTGGTTGAGGGTTTGAAAGCCGTCGAGAGCATTTCCCAGCAGTAAAAGCACTAGGATATACTCTCAGCCCATTTTGCAGATGTAGCAGATGAATAATTGAAAGTGTTCGGCACCTGCTGCTTGCGGCCTTACCCCCAGTCATGCTATTGTACAGTTATAGCTATCTTGCCAAAACACATTCTATAGGAAAAAAGACTAAAAAATGCAGATAGATGAGTACAAAATATCATAGATGATCCTAGCTTCCACTCCATACATGACTTGCTAATGTTCTCCTTACTGTTATAGTGTCATTGAATTGATAGATGGAAGCCCAATTGGCTGTTTACAAAGAGTCATAGTGATAATTAAGTACAGTACAATAAGAGCCAAGGCCTTCAGATGCAGATAATGTCAGCAACTGGTTCTAATAACATGCGAAAGTGGGCCATTGCGCTGCGCACGTGGCAAGAACAAGTCCGAAAATCAAAGTCACATATAAATAAGTGCAGATGCTGTGTAATCTGTGCAACAGAGTAAATCTACGTGAGTGATTGCATTGGCCTCGAAAACCATATTCCCTCCATCTCACATCCCATCGTGTACAAATATTTCACCCATCCCAGTAATGATCCTTGATAAAAAGTGCATATCATTGAAACTGTAGTATGACACACCCACTAATCTATAATGAACAGTTTCGTTGTTAATATCCCTGCTAATATGTGAGTCAATCAAGAAAGGGTGCACCCCATCAATATTGAATGATATAATACAAGGTGCACTGTTCAATATGTGTTGTTTATACACCCGAATATGGCAGGTGATGCAACGAGGAATATCAGTGAACCATGATGATGCAGATGTTGGTGGTTGAATGAAAGGTGGGTGCAGTTGAGTAGCCTGTGGACGGTGAGGTATTCGCTGTGGTATGTGCCCATTTTCACAGTTCAAAGAAGCATCAAAGCACGGGCAACTAGTGCGCAACAGTTGTGCCAGTACATCCTGAGTACTTGTATAAGCACCCCATTGCAGATTTCACTGAGATTGTACTGATCTTCGGAAATTGTCGCAGACCATTTCCAATGATGTTTTACCTAAGGCATGTTGTCGAAAGCCATCCATTATTGTAGGTAACTTCATGTACAATATTACATCATAAGTAGTTTCCTTCCAGACCTGTCTCAGTATGAGAAACAAAGAGTCGTATGCACAAATTATTTGACCATTTCAAAGTAGTGACTTGGGATACCTGCCAATAGAATGCATTCAATGATTTTGTATGCAGTGGCAAATGCCACAATTTTGCAACATTTAGTGGAGATGGAATTCCAAGTGTATCAGATATGGATGCAGCATTTGATTCAGTCGCTCCAAATGGGTATTCAACATCAAACTCTGTACTATTGTTGTTTGCATAGTGCTTTGCTTTCTTTGTTGGTAGGGTGGGGTCAACAAGGTCTACATCAGAGGCAGAGCGCTTTGGTGCCTGCACGTGGATTTGTAACAAAGGTATTGCAGTAGTTGAAAGAGATAAAGCATTTGCAGGAGATTTGCTGGTATTCTTACTCAAGGTGGTTGCAGTTGTATCTCTTTTTGTACTAGAAGCAGCTTTGCGCCCTGCCTGAGTTTTAGTTGATCCTATAATGGTCCAGGGCAATGGGTCATCTTTTTCTAAATTATAAGGATCACTCAGTGACCACTTGATTGCAGAGTGCGTGAGAGGTGGGTTATAATTAGAACCTTTCCATTTGCAGAATGATTCTATAAGTAGAGAGCAGTAATGAGCTTGCCCCGTTTTTGTGTGAAAGGGAAAGGAAGGAATCTAATGGGCCCTCCAACCAACCAATCTAATACACAATATGCGAGTTCACTGCTATCAAATTTATTTAATAGCAAGGGGTAGCGTTGGCAAAGGTTCCGCAAAGCTTTGAGAGCTAAGTAAGAAGCTTCGATCAATCAATTTGAATCGTTCTAAGGATTTGGTATATCCCTTTGATCAAGGTAGATTCAGCACGATCTGTGCTTTGATTGTATTGATATGGGTATATCAAGAATTGGGGGTTTGAATCAAAGTAAATTAAAACCCGGAACACACAGACCCCTACGGAGGGCTAGAACTATGTGCTGGCACAACCACACAGCGTGATTTGCCCTTAAGACCAACGACTGATCCTAAGTTCAAAGAATACCCAACAACTGGATATACTTCTTGCAGTCACAAGGAGCAGAACACAATGTTCCTATACTCACAAGTGCTGGGCCTGAATGGCTGCTAGTGAAGAGGTTTCAGTCTGGCGGGAGTGTGTCTTTCCTTTTTACGGATTAGCACTGCAATGTCGTCCCAAAATCACTTGTATTCCAGATACATCGGATCGCTATTTATACATAGAAAATATAGAGTCGCACAGTACAATTAATTTAATACAATAAATGTTTGGAACTGCAAGGAAACTTCTACAATTGGTCAGATACCACTTAATTTGAATCTTCATGTCCTTATTTGGTCCATAATGGTTCCAAGATTTCAGTATACCTCCAAACATAGGTAGGTACTTCGATGTTCATTTAATTTAATTGTTTTGGAGAATGACTCGAATGGTGTTCAGCTGTCACTGCTGTTCAACACTTCCTCCGATTGTTTGTCAACTCGTCCGGAGGCAAATCAGCTCTCCTCAATTCTAATCCTATCAATCTGATTCATCTGGATTAAACTAATTGCTTCTCTCTTTCAATAGACACCCATTGTGCCTATACTCTTTCAAGGGAGTTACACATAGTATTCATTTAATTGCATTCTTCAGTATTTTCTACGTCAGGACTCTTTGACATTCATTTGATATGTCTTCGGAGCCTTGCAGTACTTCGATTATTCTTCTAGTCATTTTCCTCAACCATGCAACTTGATTGGTCTATTAGACTAAATCGCAGTCTTTTAGATTAATGCATGATCTTGTTCTAGAAGGAGTATTTGATAATCTCTGAGTTCTAGAAAGTCATTTCAAGTCAATCCTTGGCTCATGGTCGCTTGAGTAAGTTCTTCCAAACTCCTGTCAGTGTAAGGTCCAATAAGAATATCCTTGGTATGTCATACATGAATGGTCATCCTTCAGATGTAGTCTGAGTCTGGTATAATCCTGCTTGACAAGCAGGTAGACTGTTATCCGAAGGTAGTATCGGGGATGGGTAAACTAACCAACTTGTGGTAGTATGGGTATATGGTCCCTTCAACTTATTAGACTGATTCAGTATTGACTTTGACTGTCAATCTGGGTCTCAATTACAGTCCTCTTGATACAAATCTATACATGAAAATGTCACAATTCACAGCATAGACGTCTAGCCAAAATTTAGGCGTGTCAGCGGGTTGACCCTTGTACTAATGAATCACATTTTTTCTCATATCTCAACCTCATAATCTCATCTAGAATTCCCAGATCCCGGAATTCCTTTTGAAGTGCGCCCGAGGCCCCTCCTGTTATAAATTTTGGATCAAAGCCCTGCAAGATAGCAGTGTTATGGTAGCTCCTGCTGCAGGACAATGCTGTATAATAAGCATGGTGGCCCCCGAGTGTATTTAAATCTGCAGTATTTACAGATAGGCTCTGACCTTGTGATGCGTGAGCTGTCATTGAAAATCCCAGTAAAACATCAACCTGATTTCTGGCAATATTGATTTTAGTGTCATCAGGAAGTGTAATGTGCCCCTTGTTTTCCCTTCTTACAAGTGGAACAACATTGAGAGGTAAACCTTCTAACTTTACAGGAGATGGAGGATTATCCGGTTCGACAAATAGTACCTCCAATACATTTTGTCCTGACTTTCCTTTTTTACTGTGCCATGAGTGAACCGTTCCTTGCTGCCCTTCGGTGATATTGAGTTCAGTTGCAATATTGTATCGTATGATGATTGGCATTCCATAACACAAAGGCAACACTGGAGGAGCATGGTGCTCATGAGTTGATAGTGGAAGGTCCCATAATATCTTTTGCAAGTCAGGGCTCATTGCATTGACTTTGGACTTTTTAGCAGGTATTGAAGCTTTTTGGCTACCCTTATCTGCTTTAGTGACTATTTTATCCTCGCTGTAGAATAGTGTTAGCTTCTATGAAGTATCAGATGCAAATCTCATTGACCCTAGTCGGTTAATCTCATCCTTTTGCTTGTTCCCACCAACAATAATTGCAGCATTTCACCATGGTGCTGCTCCAATAAAATGTTGCCCAGGCTTTTGAGCAGAAACAAGACCATCTAAGCACCTAATGTCTTCTTTTGTACAAGCTTTGTATCTCATATTCTTAAGAGCCTTTTGGAACTTCAAATCCTCAGGTGAATCACTTTGGTTTCGCATGTTCTTTCTAAGTATGACAACAGTAGTTACTTGATGCCAGAGTGCTTTTCCTATCGCCATTCGCTGACCATTCAATGACTTAGGATCAGAGCCAGCGCGGTGAGTATACAATGAAACAGATTCACCACCGATAGGAGGTAGTTGGGTAAAGTCACCGGCAAAAATCATATTCATACCACCAAATGCAAGTCCAACTTCATTGCACACTTTCGCTAACTGCTCAGAAATGCGGTACATTTCATTACAAGATACCATAGAAACTTCATCTAATACAACATATTCAATCCCTTGCAAACGCGAGCATACTTTAGACATTGTTGAGATTGGTGCTTCTTCAAATTTACCATTGATTCCCAATAAGAAATGATACATTGAACCACCTAGCAATGCAGCAGCATTTCCAGTTGGGGCGACTACAATAATTGCATGTTTGCATTTCAGAGATTCAAAAAACTGAAGGAGTGCTTTTACAGCCTGAGATTTACCTGTCCCACCCATTCCACCGATATACATATTTAATTGTTCACAGCAAGCACCTGAGGCATGATGTGCAACAATGCAAAAAGCTTGTTCTTGTTCCATATTCAACTGGAACTCATCAATGATTGTTTCAGTGACTTTTTTGATCCTCCCATACTCAATGCCCAATTTTTTGAAATAGGATTTATCACAGATTTTAACAATATTAGGCTTGCATTTATATTTGCCTGAGTTGGTTTCTTTATTAGAAGACAATGTTGCATGTTCCCTTCTTTGTAGCAACAGCTATTGCCGTGTTGTCCTAATTAGATTAGACCAGTCTTCTGCACAGTGTATTGGAATATTGCTCTGCTCAATATTATTAAAAGTATTGTTTACATTGAAAGACATTGGGATAGAATCTGTTCACCCACATGAGAAAAGAATATCACGCATAACTTTCATTGCTCTTTGCCGGGCCATGCATAGCTTACCTGTTTGCATACCAGTTTCAGGATCATACAGCACAACAAGTTCATCATTTTCATCATCAACAAAGTCAGCATCTATTGAGGTCTTAGTTCCAAGTGAATTATATAGCCCTTCATCAATGCTATCGATATTGAAAGGAAGAGTTCCTGCTAAAGATGTGAAATTACCAGCCTTAAGCTGGGCACAGAAATCATCACGGGAGTCTAGGCATTCATACCGAAGATTCATATTCTTCATAAACAATAATTCCTGCTTATTGAATTTGTGTGCAGTGAATGCCTCATGCCAGCTTTCATGAGCACCTTTCAAATTGTCTCCTGAGCACCAAGGTTTGAAGAATGAAAGCATGGAGCAGCAATAATATTCATGATCTTCCTTGTCAGGTCAGGGTAGAGATGGTCCGATGAAATTAGGTATGACATTGGTCCAGTTTCTTCTCATTGCAACTGAATGCGTGGAAAATAGAGGATGTCCATCTAAAAATTGCATGTGTTGCAAGCCTGGACATTGAAGAATAGCATTGTCGTCACCTTCAGAAGCACTGCCCGCATCATCTAAATCAGTTTTTTTTTGTGCGTGGCCGCTTGATGCGGTAAAATCGCTGAATCCAATCATACAGGTTATAATGACTATGTTCATTGGGGCGGTGTGTATAGTCATATGTCGATGATAATCCAACATAAGTATTATTTTGCTTTATTAGTAACACCTTATTATCTTCATGATGATCCTCAGGATGCCAAAACTTCCGAGCCTCAACCACAAATGGTTTCCAATAAAAAGGAACAAAAATGTGGCTAGTATAGTGGTCTGGATGTTAAAGAAGGTACATACATATCATTGGGCTACCAAGTTCCAATTTAGTAGCTAACAGGTTAACCATTTTCGTCATCAGTATTCTAGCTTTCTCTTTATTAGTTTGGGAACCGGTGATGAGCTGTGTATTTTTTTCAAAGATAACTTTCAAACTGTCAAAAACAACATGTGTTTTCAATCTGACTTTTGTTATATAGTCAGCTACATATGCAACCACTGCTTTGATAGCAGTACCAGAGAGAAGACAGGTTACATCAGTGTTGCAGCGCAGCATATATGTGATAGGTGGTGATATATCATTAAGCCAAGGTTCAAGTTTCTTCAGTGTGAGATGACCATTATCGCAATCTACATGTGAAGTTGAATGTACAGGTCTTGGAAACCGAGCTTTGCATTTCTTGTATTTGTTGTTAAGGCAAGAAACTGCCCATTTGTCTAAACTGCGAATGGTACCATCAGGATAAAAAGCACGGAAGCAGTCATGAAGATTTGACTTTGTGAGTAGATCATCTACTGTGAACTTATAGTTATTGAGCCAGAGCAAATAATCACTACAGGTACCACAATCTGTGTGGCCACAAGTGCAAAAAAGAGGTGGAGGAATCAGCATCTGAAGCTCGGGACTAACATAGGTACAATCATCTTCTGCCTGTGACACAGCTGTCTTTACTTGATCTTTGGTTCCTGTCAAAAATTCTCCAATGTGAACACTTTCCAGATATAATATTAGGCAGACCTGAAAATCAGAAGCAGGATCTAGCAGATGGTGCTTAATTTCCAGTGGTGATAAGTTATTCTTTGAAAAAATGAGACCATGTAAATGAAGTGTTAGTCGCCCCTGCTGTTCTACTGTACAATAATAAGCAGCAGTTGGACCAAAGATACCTGGTTCTGCAGAAGTTTTGCAACCAACAACAATTTCTAAGAATAGTGAGACCAAGAAGTGAAAAAAATGCGCACCTGCAGCAGGGTTATTACTAAGGAGGCGGCAGTGCTCAGTACTTGTGCACAGCGGAACATTGAAGGAGTCATTGGTATCTGCATAGTACATACATATGGGATGTTTTTGGTCACAAGGGGCCAGCGTAAAGTACCATGATGGTGCCCCAACATTAGTGATAAGTGACCAAATCTCATGTTGCATATTTTTCTTACTGGTGATAGAACCTTTCACTTTACTGGAGCCATAATTCAGGTCACGGAGCAAGTCAAAACATTCAGTTTCTTCATTAGATGAGGGTTTCACAAATTTGCCAGTGGCCATTCACGTGGCAAGATCTTCCAAAGTTTGCTTATCAATAGATAGCATCTGGGATGCAATATTGTCAAACTTTTTTGAGTTAGCCACAATGTAAGATTGTGTGGTACCTGCTTTGACTTGTTCATGGCTGAATGCAATAAATGGAAAGGACAGATCAGTCTGGAACCGTTTGTCATGGTACATCATCAATAATGATTTATGTTTTTCATCGGACAACTTACTCAATGATAATCGCGTGCCTCCAATGCCACCTAAGCCATATGGGAATAGCCATGGGGACATTTTCAGATAGAGATGAGGATTGTTGTATATACTTTCTGGCTTCTCTGCATGAGATGTGTGGAGGAATCTACCACCATCATCAAGATGCTTCAATGCACAGGCTTTCTGGGCATCTACCATTATATGCTGCAAATCTTCTCCAATAATACCATGTACTGTAAATACACATTCGCTTCCCTCTATACCATCATCTTCAAGGTCATCATGTACACTGACTCCTTCAGCATTACGATTACTATCTTTCTGAAAATATTCAATAGCCACAATCAGAGCATCTTCAGTATATCCCTGCAAGTTTTCAGGAGAAAAAAGAACGTCATTGTAATCACTATGATTAAGTATGCACCAATGGATTGCCTCTGCAACAATATTTCTTCAAACAAGTAGTAAAGCACGCTTATATTCATCGTCTGTGGGTGTTCCAGAACTAGAAAACATTATAGCAAGAACTTCTTCCATATCAACTCGTGGTGGAGGAAGAACATCATATATTTTGGGTGTAGGATTCTCAAAAGCTATGACATTTGAAACCAATTTACTGTGACCATTACCATTAGACCCACCCCTTTGCACACAGACAAAACACTTAGAGTGTCGGACTCGAGACACAAGCATACGCTCATAGAATGTGAGGTGTTTCAATTCAAGTGAGACATTGCCCAACCATAATCCATTGCACAAGGCATAGCAGGGTACTTTACTAGATTGCAAGTCAGACCTGCAGCTGTCACATATCATTTTGCAAGTATTCCTGGGAACACGGGACACACCAGGTACTTCAAGAATGCAGCATATTTTTAATATGCTTTAAAGGTGAAAGATTAGTTGCAGGCTTTAAAAGACCACAAACAGCACAACCACCTTCTTCAAATCGTTTAGGTAATGAAGCTGTACACC
Source organism: Lentinula edodes (assembly GCF_021015755.1). Taxonomy (NCBI): domain Eukaryota; kingdom Fungi; phylum Basidiomycota; class Agaricomycetes; order Agaricales; family Omphalotaceae; genus Lentinula; species Lentinula edodes. The sequence goes on from NW_025764347.1 coordinate 415,935, forward strand.
ATTTTCGGATTATATTATCAATGTGGGACTGGGTATTGGGTGGAGGTGGAAAGACTGCTTTTTCAACCAATTTCATACCAGAAGACTCACTTTCAATGGTATGGTTATGTGTACTTGGATTGGTGCCAACACCAAGTTTACAATTTATAGATGATGACAGGGTTGACACCATTGAGTGCAATAGTGGTGGAGGCGAAGTAGTTGAAAGGACATGCATAGGAGCTTCAGTGGAGAATTGGTATGAGGGAAGCCGACTTTTGAAAGAAAAGGTGGGTGAGCGAGGTAGAGTAGTTATTGGGTTATGTGCAAGTGGGGAGGATTCATCCATTTTTGCATTGACAAGAAAATCATGTGAGGGTAACCTCGCTTGAAAAGTGAAAGTTGCAGAACAAGGCAATTGAGCAGGAACATCACTTGTGGCCAAACAGGTTGTACTATTTGGTGCTTTTGGTTATGAAGGCTTCGGTGAATCTATAGCCAAAGGGGAATAGAACACACTACAAAGCGATTCATATGCAGTAGATTTGGGTTTGCGCCTACCTCCAATAAAGACAAATTTAGAATCACCGATGAAGGATGCATAGTGCAACACAGCATGAGAGTAATACAAAAGTTCTAACAACCTGTTCATATAACTAGAAAAACAGTGCAACAAGAGCAGTGTACATAGACATTGCACGATATTGAACGCATACTCCAACAGCAGTAATAATTTATAACAGAGTATATGGCCAATGTCATGCCCTGACCACAACCAACCAGTCCCAGCACCATCCCACATGCTTCCTTACACCTCCCCAAGACATCCGACCTCCCCAAGACAGGACCACGGGTACTACGCACCTCCCCAAGACAGGACCACGGGTAATACGCACCTCCCCAAGACTATCCTGACAACCTCCCGACACGCGTACGAAACTCCTTAGCACCAGCCCCATTAAGTACAAATCTCGATCACCTGTCTCCTTCGACTACTGCCTCATGTCCCTAGGTTCCGATGTTCCCTTGTTCACTTCCCATACCTATTTAAGTAGCTCCGTAACGTCTCCAAGCGCCAGCTTGGTATATTTTGAACACACACCCTTTTGCATAGGTCCAGTCCCTGTCCCTTTGTACCTGCTAACCATACGGATTTCTCTTTACTCTCTGTTTCTCTACCTCTGTTTCTCTCTACTTCTGTCTATTGTCTCTCTGATCGTCTGTACGATCGAATATACGCTTTTACTTCAAGTCTAAGCCTTCCGAGTGAGTCCCCGAGCTCCCTCGAACATTACTAAAGCTCCCCAACGCCTACCCGCTTGGTGAGCTACTCTTCCCCAAACCTCCCAGAGCTCCCTAGCTACTTCGTAAGCTTCGGGACCTCGATCTAGGTAACGTCGAAGCTATCCCTCACGTCGAACTACGTATTGCTTCTCCGTTACCACCTCCCACACTCGAGGACGACCATCCTCCAACCCAGTCCCCAGGGACCTACCCTCCCTGGCATATCCCTTCTCGGGAGCTTACACCCTCGAGACCCCGTTGCATAAACTACCTACTCGACTCTATATTGACGTTCTAGCGAGTACAACTCCTACTACGCAATATCTTACGGTCCCGCACTCGTCCCGAACCTCCCTACGCATTAGGGACCTCCCTGGACCTCCTAGGAACCCCTCAAGGGTCACCATCTCGTCGTTCCAACCACTACTAGGTCATTCCCGTCCTCGGTCGCGGTTCTCGTAGCTCCCTTCGAGCTCCAGCCTGCTCCTAGCACGCTACAACATAAACCTCCACATACCAAAACCTACCCTAAGACCTATTTTGACCCAGGTCTTACATTATACCAAGCTCTCCCGTCACTGAACGGACTCGTCGCGACGAAATGTCGGCGACGTCAACGGAACGACCTTCTAGTTCCAAAACCGAATCGAAGAAACAAAAGAGCGCCTTATCTCGTGGAAACACGACACAAGCTCAAAAATCGAACCAGGCTGCTAGCTCCACTGTCATCACGGTGGCAGCTGGTCAACGCCTGATGTCCATCCCAGAACAGTCGTTCGGGGATGAAACCGCCAGTAACATCCGGACCCCAGAGGGACGTCAACCGGAGGTTCAGGGGCCCCCTCCAGTGGAACCTGGGATGGGACCACCACAACGGAGGTTTACCTCCATGGGTTACGCCCAACCTGCCAGTAGTCCCATGGGAGGTTTCGCATACTCCCCTACCTGGGGAACGAGAGGACCTCCCCCTGGACCGATACCGCAGCTAGACATGGAGTCAGCTTCGAACGCGGGTGGAAGAGTCAGCGGTCAAGTAGCCGCTATCGAAAGGATACAAGGGGGAAGTACCGACCCTCTCACAGTACGACAACAGGAGAAACTTCCAGAGAGGAGGGTATCCCCTGCCGTATCCGAACAATCTCGGGCGTCATCCCGGAGGTTACCAACACCTCCAGTACAGTCCCTTAACCTTCCTCCCCCGAGACGAGGAAGTTCACTCTCCAGTCTTCTGAAGAGCCCAGCTATGAATACGCCCAACTGGGAGCGTACACACGCAATACACCATAGTAGGACCAACTTCCCCGTACAACCCTTGTCCGAAATGACATTGCGTCTGGAAGACGTCATTCGAATTCAGGAGTGTATCCCGGAAGATGTAGCTATGGTCCTAAGGGAGGTATTGGAGTCAATGGGGATCGAAGTATTGGGAGACGGTCTCGAATTCTCAGACCTACGAGTACAGTTCCTAACAGTAGGAACTCAATTGGAGATAGACCTCCCAGAGAAGGCCCAGCAGTGGCTGATGACCCCCGCGAATCGATCAGATTTTCTCTGGCTGTACAACGTCCTGTTGGACCCAGAGAGGATGTTGGAACTGTTAGAGGCAGAGGCACGTTACGGACGATCGTTCCGAAACTCGAGGGGAATACTTCCCCTCCTCCCTCATAACCATGGAAGGGAGAAGGAATTCTGTGGCGAAGCAGGGCTACGTATATTGTACCGAGCCTCTAACTACAGATCAGGAGCCGTACGGTTTGAACCTCCCCCTTCGAGGGTTAACATACCGAACTACCAGGCGATCCAAATACTTCGGAACGCAAACCTAGCGGAAGCAGCAGCTAAAATCGATGAGGAAAGTAACGAGGATGCTAACGCAATTGCTGCAAAAAATCGTAGACGCAGGAGATACACCACGGCTCACCTCCTGGCCCCAGTGGAGTCAATGCCTGATCAGGATAGTCCCGTCCGGGTCCGTAACGGACAGACGGTATACACGTACACGCCCATGAGGCATATGCACCAGCTTCTGGTGAGGAGTGAGGAGTCTGAAGCGATGTTGTGTTCGCAGGAGACCCGACATCGGACGCTACTAGCGGAATCAGACACTCTGATGCTGTCGGAGGAACTTTCTGGATCGAATCTAGAAAGAGCTTTGGAATTCCGTCGCAGACTGGTCGCGGATAATCGGGGAACCTCGTATATGGTTCAATGCGAACTCGAAAGCGTAGGGGAGTTCCCTCCGGAGCAATTTGACCAGAAAGGGGAGCTCCATGGATCTGATGGTCGTTTCCTGGCACAGAAACATTCATCGCCCAGGAATACCGAGGTTCCTGAACTCCTTAACCCCGGTAACACGGCCACGAGGAGCCCCCAGTTACGCTCTGGGACCTCCCCCAATGTACATGCCTTGGCTCAAAATGCGACTCCTCCCCCAGAGTTAACCTGCAAACGAAACCTTTAACCCCAGTCTCGACGCAGCGATACCAGTTTGGTGAGGTGAGGATGGATGGCGCACAACATTCATCCCGGATCTCCGGACAAGATCTGACAGCTCGGTTGGCTCCCAACCCTGTACACGTTCCTCCAAGACTGAGCAATCCATCAGTCATTCCGTATCAAGGGTCGGTATCAATGCAATCTCAGGCAGTGGGAACGGAAAGTCACAGGGGCCCGAACCAACGAAGAACGTTGGCAGTTCACGAAGAGGCGGTACCCCCGCAGGGAGCTCCTTTTGGAACTCCCTTTGTAACGGGAACTCAGATGAACCGACCTGGCATGGCTTTCGAGTCGGCACGCTCTCAGGAATCGGTAGCAATGATCCAACAACAGGCTCGGGTCATTGAGACGCTCCAGGAACAACTCCGTGAGGTAAAGAAAGGATTCACAGCGGGGGAAGTACCGACGGGAGGACCCCTTTCCAAAACAGGAAACACGGCGGGATTATCCGGGCGAGCACCTAGGGTAATGAGAGAATATACGAGGGGGGGTCCTTCTCCTGTAGTTCCCCAGCCAAGGAGCTGGCAAGCTATGGAACCAATATCCTTTAACCGAAACACTCCTACAGGAGCTAGGGATGGAAACCCCCAGGTAGAACAAGCAGGACAGATCCCGGATACTCCGAGTGTGGACCGACGACGTATTCACGAGTGGGGAGCCCGAGTGCAAAGAGCTGAGCTAGGGGAGTATGGGAGACCAGAAGGAGGAGCGTACGCGTTGGAAAACGAGGGAGGAGGCAAGGCGGTTTTGGTTTTAACCCCCCTCCTAGAGTACCTCCCCCACATTTTTCTAGTCAATCGAGAGATCGAGAACGACCTCTGAGTCAAGGGGGACAGGGTCAAAGAGAACAGGGAGGAAGGAGCGGGGGAGGGGCACCACCTCCGCCTCCTCCTCCTCCACCACCTTCCGGGGGACCGGGTGATAGTAATTCGGAAGGTTCCAACGAGGGGGAACAGAACCAATCGAGTAGGAATGGTGGAAGGAGAGAGGAAGACAGAGGAGAGCTC